>NC_134643.1:203712722-204025850 GCF_030463565.1 Pelecanus crispus
TTCAGAGCTGGCTCCAGGCAGTTGGGACAGGAAAGGTGCAAGGAGCCATGAGACAGCAGTACGGAAGAGACGCAGCCACCAGGATCAGTGTGTTATATGAATCAGGGAAAGAAAGCTCTGGAGGCAGACATGGTACTGGTGGTGTATTTCTGGAAGCTTCTAAGGGCTCGGGAGCAGCCAGAGACAGAGCATGGAGATACTGCTTGAAATGCAGTTGGGGATAAAGGAGACCAGCACCCTGGGCAAGTCAAGGAGGGAGAACACCCAGCCTGCCTGGTCTGGCCAGCTTGCACTGTGAGCTCTGAAGATCTGCCACCTGGAGCATCTGCCTGGGACTTAGAAAGTGGCAAGTGATCCCTGCAGGCTGACACAGGGCCCCACAAATATACCCGTACCAAGCAGATGAGGGATTCCCAAAGGCAGAGAGCAGTTCCCAGGAAGCCTTCAGAGGGGTCTGAGCTCAGCCATGGCACACACATGTGGTGTGCCCGGATGGGGCGCTGGATGCTGACACCAACCCATGGGACAACCTACAGCCGGACTGACAATGCAGCACCACCCAGAGATAACGTGGCCAAAAAAGAAGTCCATGAAGTCACTGGTGGAGAGGGCTTGCCAGCCATTCTGAGTTACTCTGGACTAGTTAATACGAATGAAGAAAGAAAAGTACTTCTCCTTGAAGAAAATGCCTTGGGCCACCTCCTCAGACAGAAAAGGTGTTCATACCACCTGCTCACTGCCTGATGCTCAAATCTCAGTGGAGCTGTTGTGGTAACGCAATGGGTGAGGAAAGCTGACAGATGGCAGCTTGAACGCTGAGACTGCTGTGTCTTTAGTAGCACTTGGACAGGTAAGATCTTGCTCGCAAATGGCAACTTCTGACAGCAGAATGTGCTTTAAGGGCATCTTTTCACTGAGAGCTAAGATGTTCTTCTACCTCCCTGCAGATGCACTGATTGCAGATTTAGAGAAGGAGCTGGACAAAGGGATCTTCCAATCTCAGTGGAAAAGTGTGACATATCCACCTGGAAGTATTTATGCATGCAAACACCGCCCTGCTTTTCAGTCTGCTCAGATCATGGATGAGCAACCAAAAAGCACTTTTTAGGATCAGCTGCTGACTTCAGTTCCACACACTTCTGATGCTACTGTGTAAACGGAGTTTCTGGCTGGAGTCAGCATCTCCCGGGGGATGGCTCCACAGCTCCACTGAGCAGCCTGGAGCATGTAGCAGAGAGGATGTATGGCCCTCCAGCTCTCTCTCTAGCTGATCTGGGCTCCTGTGCCTACCTCAACCCTGTTGAAAACAGCATTGATAGTTCTACTGTATTTGCTGAACCATCCAAAACTGCACTTGCCAGATAGAACAGTGTCCAAATTCTGCTTTAGGAAAAGCAGTGTTTCAGCAAGGAATGAGGACTTCCCAATGGTGAGTTTGTGAAGACTCTAAGAGGCTTTTCTAGGCTTCAGGATCAAGCATGCCAGAGAAGACATTTTGTAGTCAGTTAATCAGATGTAGGCACCTGGTCCCTGATAGCACTAGAATTGCCCTCAGTAATGGGTTTAGATGATCAGGGTAAATCTGAAGGTGCTGATACTTCCTGTGAGCTACTTCCAAGGAGACCTTGTGGTGGCCGATGAGCAACAGGGAATAAAAATTCCCTGGTTGCATGCTCATTCCCATAGCTCTGGCCTGGAGATCGGCAGGAAGGGCAGGAGCGGGGTGGACATGCACATTTCACAGCCCTGGAGATTCTTCCTCTGGATCTCTTTCTAGTCTGTCTTGCACTGCTGAATAGTCTTACACCAGCTATGAAATTGGTTCACCCTGCTTGGAATATGCTGTCATGGTTTAACCCCAGCTGGCAACTAAGCACCACACAGCCGCTTGCTCACTCCCCCCTGCTGTGATGGGGGACAGAATTGGAAGAGTAAAAGTGAGAAAACTCGTGGGTTGAGGTAAAGACAGTTTAATAAGTAAAATAAAAGCCACACACAGAGGCAAAGCAAAACAAGGAATTAATTCACTACTTCCCATCGGCAGGCAGGTGTTCAGCCATCTCCAGGAAAGCAGGGCTCCATCATGCATAATGGTTACTTGGGAAGACAAACACCATCACTCCGAACATCCTCCCCCTTTCTCCTTCTTCCCCCAGCTCTATATGCTGAGCATGACATCATATGGTATGAAATATCCCTTTGGTCAGTTGGGGTCAGCTGTCCTGGCTGTGTCCCCTTCCAACTTCTTGTGCACCCCCAGCCTGCTCGCTGGTGGGGTGGTGTGAGGAGCAGAAAAGGCCTTGATTCTGCGTAAGCACTGCTCAGCAGTGACTAATGCACCCCTGTGTTATCAACACTGCTTCCAGCACAAATCCAAAACATAGCCCCGTACCAGCTACTATGACGAAAATGAAGTCTACCCCAGCCAAACCCAGCAAACCCAGCTCAGTCCCCTCCTTTGCATCCAGCTGAAGACTTTTCCCCTCCACACCCTGTCCCAGCCGCTCTTCAGTGCCCACTGCCTCTGATTTCCTTAACTGAGATGCTTATGAGCAGCTGCATAAATGCAGGGGTTACTTCAGTGAGCAGGGGATCCCCAGGGGTTCCCCTGCCTCCCTCCTGGTATTGAGAGTGCATTCAACTACCCTGGAGGCTGGTCTTTCTAGACTGCCTTTGTTGCAATGGTTTTCAGGGCCTGATTGAGCTGGCCTGGCCAAGACATGTACCACAGCAGGAGATAACTCCTGCCATCCAGTGCTCGCTCCTCTGCTCTGTCTCTGGGCAGGAGGATCTCGCCAAGTAGCTGCGGTACATCTTTGGTGCAGGCCATGCAGCTTGTGGAAGGATTGCCATCCTTGTATTGATGTTGACCAGCTGGGTTAGCTCAGTTGGTTAGAGCATGGTGCTAATAACGCCAAGTTCACAGGTTCAATCCCTGCTTACTGCAGGGGGGTTGGGCTCGATGATCTCTCAAGGTCCCTTCCAACCCAAAGCATTCTATGAGTCTATGATTCTATGTTGTGAGTTAGGGAGCTGCACGTGAGTGGTTCAGACAGATCATTGTAGGTCACCTCAGGTAGCAAGAGATGGAACAGGACTGTGGGATGTAGCATCTCAAGCCAACACAAGCACAGAGGAGAAGAGCCCAATGCATAGCAGGTAAGGCAATGTGAGACAGGTTTGGTGCACTGCTGAGGACTTCATACACTTCACAGCATATGAAGGATTCTCCTTCTGTGTCCTGTGCTTTGAAAGGTTCTTTTTAAAGCACCTTCCAACAGGGATGAAACAATTCACTTCCTTCCCAGATAGCTGGATGCTGCCCCTGTGCTGGTGGATTTTGCTGTGCTGTGGCCATGCTCAGCAACCCAGGAGGGGACTTCTACCTGTTCCCACTGCTTCTGAACACCTCCTTCACAAGTAAGCAGTAAAGGAAATGATCTCATATTTTAGTTGCCTATTTGGGGCTTGGTTCTTTGCCGTTTTATCTTCCTCTGAGAGCTTCATATTTTAGTTTGTCTGCTGGTCTCCAGCTGACTCTAGACTTCAAGCTCCTGACTTTACCAACCACTCCTCCCCGCCCCAACTTCAAGTGCCTGCAAAGCCATGGTAAGAGTCAACATCTGATGCTGGACTTTTAAAGAACACACAAGTCATGAATTTACGGGCTGCTCAGTGGCATTTTCCAGCATAGCTGGCCTCTCATCAATTTGAATCTGCTAGGAATCATAACAGAGAGTTCCAAAGGGTTAAAAGAAACCCTCCAGCACAAGAAACAGCTAGTTCACCTTTGTACACTGATATTTTGTTTTACTAGGTGCTAGTCTGACTAGAAGGTGTGTTGTACAGCTGGTGGGAGGATTCCCATCCTCATATTGACCCAGTGGGTTTTTGTCAAAACCATACAGACTGGAAAGTTTATAGGTGCTGAAAGGTTACATGGGTTCCAGTATACGGGACGCAGACATGGATGACATTGTCATTGAGGTTTCATTAGAAAACCTCAGGAGTTACCTGAGCTGCAAATGGAGGCTGGGAAAAAAATCACGTACATCAGACCTGTTCCTGCAGTCATCCCTAGACCTCTGCGTTTGCCCACTGCCAGAGGCAGGATGGACCTTTGGCTTGACCCACTATAGTTGCTCTTCTGCTTCTGCTGTTTGGCAACAGTGTGGGTTTGAAGAACCAACAGAGAAAGGCAGCAAGCTGAGTCCTGGGTCAGTCCCTGTGGTCTGTACCAGGCTGGTTCAGCAGCTCTGTGATCCCCCTTAAAGCCCACACCTGCAGCAACAGTGCAAAAAGAGCAAATTCCTCTGCCAGATTGATGCTCTGAGATCAGCTGGCACTTATCACTGAGCACATGGCTCTTCAGAAAAGGTAGGTTTTAAGTGTTTGGTGTAAGGAGGCTTTCTTAGTCTCAAGCTTATGTTGCCACGCCCATTGAAGAAACTTGAGTAAATTTATTTTGTAAAGCAGGACAATGTTGCTGGTTTGGTCTGTGAAAGCATCTTCTGTTTGCAGAGGGAGAAGATGAGGCTTGGAGATGCCAACCTGTGGCGACTCAGCTTGGATGAGCAATTTCCAGGAACGCATTTACATTGGTAAATGAGGTGGCTCGTCAGAGCCTGGAATAATTCAGCCCTGAGCTACAAGGTCAGGAAAACTACTCTGTAGCCTCTAAGTTGTCAGTGTGACTCTCCTGTGGCATTAGAGAGCTGCCCTGCTATCCAGAGAAGGATGGCTGACTCAAGACCAAGGACATGGTCACAGCCCTGCTTGGCAAGAAATCATGTATTGACTGGGCAATACAAGCTGCTGCCCAGCAGAGGTCTTGATCCTACAGACCCACCTGCCTTCTCCAGCTTCCACACTCCCACACTTTTGTGAGATGGGAGCAGTTCAACGGTTTAAAAACACAAGCTTCCTCACCCCCAAATAGCATCTCTGCAGACTGTAACTACAGCGGTGGGAGAGCAATGCTGCCCAGGGTACATGGCAAATCCCCATGGCATTGACAGCATCTCACAGATCACCCAACTCGGATCTGTGTACGTTTGAATATCCTCAGTGACCTCAAGTTGTATGTCAGAGTAGCTCATTGTTTCATTTTAAATGGTGTCCCGATGCACGAGGCCATTTCTTGTACCTCTGGCTCTCCAGAGGACCAACGGGGTGATGAGCCTTTGGACTACTGAGTTGCTTTAGCAATCCAAGTAAAAGCGAAGGTTGGGACCTCATTCGTATGAAGCGGATCCAGCTCTAGTTACCATGACACCATGACAATCAACTTGTTTACTGCTTCAAGGTACAGTCTAAACATTCTTGGCATGTCATTTGCATAGCAATATCCAGAATGCTTTGTGTCACTCTACTGTATTCGGGCTCTGCAAACACATTGAAAGGTTTCTTTACATGTATGCTTAACTAAAGAAAAAGAAAGGAAGAAAAAGAAGAGAGCTTCAATTTTGGTAGCATGTTTCATACAAAGTGTAACCTAAACTGTGTGCAAAATGAAACATAAGAGCTGGATATACATCCCACATATGTTCTGGGGAAATGGGGAGGGGAGTAGTTATGAAACAGAGGGTGGAAAACAATCTAAGAAAATCTAGGGCTCATTTTGGCAGAGTATTTAAGCATGTGTTTAACTTTTAAACAGGTGATTGACTGAAATACAGGAAAAGAAAATAAAAAGACAGGGAGAAGTGAGAAAAGATAGGTTAGTAGAAGAAGAGAGAACTGTCATGATGGGGATTCAGCTTGGCTGTGTGAGCTGGCAGCGCTGCAAAAGGGCCAGGATGGGTGCGTAGGGTGAAGTTGGTGTTGGCTGGGAGGAGCTGGTGGGTCAGAGGAGTGCATGGAGAGCTGTGCTGGGACGCTGCGCACAGGGAAGCCAGCATGGCAGTGAGTGAAGCACACAGGTATCAGCTGGTATAAATTGATGTGGGTCCTCTGCACTGAATGAAGCTCTGCTTGTTCACCACTGCTGGCAAGCTGAGTGTTGTCTTCAACAGTTGTGCAGGCAGGGCTGGGAATGAAACAGAGCCCCAGAAGGTCTCTGGAAGGATGGAGCCTGGGGAGAAGACAGAAACTGGGGGAAGAATTGTGAATGATGGGAGAAAATGGCTGAGAGCATGCAAAGCCAGAGCTGGAGTCAGCGAGGGAGGTGGGGATGTCACCAGTCAGTGCGTGGGGGGCTGGAAGCCCTGGAGGTGATGCTAAGAAGATGTGCAGGAGCAGAGCAGGCTTTTCAGGGTGCTGGAGCAGCTGGGATCTGGGTCGGGATAGGTTAAATTAGCTCTGAATGGGGCCAGGGTAGGACTCAGAGAGGCCACAGACACCATCAGGACCATTTCACTGCAGCCACAGGCACCTAGGTAGAAGACATGAGGTCCAGCAGGTTTGACAATGGCAACTCTCCAGCTGCCTTGTCTCCCTTCCATGCCCACAGCACAGCTAGGCTGGGGGCTGCTTGTGCACGAGAGAACATCTAGATGCCCAGGAACTGAGGACAGGGGTTTCCCACGTCATCAACTTCCACTTACCTATCCCCTAGTACAGTGTGGTGTCCTCCCAGCTCAGGCACTTAAGAAAATTCAGATTTGCCACGGTAGCACGGAAAATAAATATCTTTTGTGGATTCTGTGAACCTCTGAGACTCCAGTTGACTTTACAGTAAGGCATGTTAACATTTCTGTGTCTGCTATAATAAATGATTCTGCAATCCCATATACTGCTCATAGCTGAGACCACGAGAGTAGACTCAGGAGACAATTCACATCAGATATGGACAGCTTGCTCAGCATGACAGCCTTTACAGATCAGGCATCTCCGTGGCTACCTCCAGATCAGCATATGTCAAGCAGGCAGGCAGCAATTCATGCCAAGCATGAGCCGGAAAGCCACATCTCCAATAAAATAGGCATATCTGATGTAGTATTATTTTTCTTTCTCAGCTTTAAGTAGTGAGAAGACTCTCAGGTACAGAATTTCAGTGTGTCTTCTGCCTCAGGATTCAGTGCAGTGGTCAGAGCATTTTTGGCACTGACACCTAAAATAAACAGCACAAATTCTTCTGAAGCAGATGTGGACAAAACACTGATCCATTACTTCTGAGGGGGATAGGTGCCTTGTCTCCCTCCCATCCAAGCAGAGAAATGGGCAAACCGTAGAAGAATTACAGCTAAGATAAGATTCAAACAAGGCCAGTGTGCTGTGCTGTGATAGCACATTATTAACTAAACAAACAAACAAACAATAACCAAAAGGAGAGTTATTAATAAAGTTACAAAAGACAAAAGAGTTGTGGCTTACAAATCCAATTGTTCCAAGCCAGATGTGTAACATGATTATTTTAGCTGGCTCTTCAGACTCTGCACTGAAAAAACTCCTCACTTGCATATGAAACATCCATAATAAGCCTTGGTGGCTTTTTCCAGCACAGAGAATTGAATACCTGCAGGCACCAGCACAGAATCCAATCTGAATATTGCTCTGTAGTGAAGCAGCACTATCGGATGGTGTGCTGTGCCCCTCTTCAAGCCAGGCAGGCTTTTGTGAGCTTGAAGCGGAGCAAGTCAGCAAAATGACAAAGTTAATTGCTCCAGCACAACCTTGGAACAAGCCTGGGACACCCTTCCCAGATGAGACATGTGCCCATCATCTTCTGCATCCTCACCATCCCAGCTGTCACTCCTACTAGCGACCGTTGCAGGCGAGGAGCCCTTCTGACATTCTACCTCCCCTTGTACAGTCATCAAGATGTGGACACCAGTAAAGAGACAACGCTGGTCTGGAAGAGTTTTGTCTAGTGTGAAGATCACAGAGCAGACTGAATGAGACGGCTCCCAGGTACGTACTTTTGTCACTCTTCAGGTCACAGCCTCTCTGCCTAATTCAGTCCCTGTACCTCCCTTGCACCACCTGGCTTGCAGAGATGTTTTCTCCCCGAGTTACTGATTGCAATGGATTTCCACTGGGTTTATATCTTGCTAAGTGCAAAACGACTTTAAAAAAACCCCAAACACCACACAAACATGCATTTTACTATCCTATACCCTCTGCCTAATTCTTCTGCTCTGCCTTGCTCACTACAAACCACCCAAACACCCATATTCATGTCTTGCAGGTCTGTATGGATCATCTGGTATTCTTTGGCATTTACCTGAGCATTGACTGGAAAGGGGCTTCTCAAAAAAAGCGAGTGTCAGCCAAGGTGCTTCACAGTTTTGTAGCCTACCCAGGCCAGGGTCAGTCAAGTAGAGGCCGTTAGACCTCCTCACAGGATATTTAAATCTTTTTAAATCAAGCTGCATCCAGCTATATTTGCACTGGCAGTCACTGCTACCATGTGTTCTCTCCAGCAATCTGGCTGAATCTGTCAGGTGTAAATTCTCCTGCCAAGAACCATTTTGTGTGCCTGGATGTGTGCCTCATGGTATTTTAGATGTGCTAGGGTACCTGACATCCTCACCAGACTGGCAGAAAAGACCTACCTTCAGCCGACCAAGGTCTTTCTGGAGCAGCAACTGGAGGCCAATCCAGACCAGGTACTTCCACCCACGATCAAAAATATTAGGACATACGTATGTTTAAGCACGGGAGCCACTACCCATCTGGCTGCAAAGTGTTTAAAATAATATATTCATAGGCTGTGACTGATGCTAATACTTTTAATAATTGGAAAGCTGAGGCTGCGGAAGAGAACAGACACATGTTTGACAGGAGTGACTGTCTCCAAGGCACGTTTTGGGTCCATCCTGAGATTCTTTTGATGTGTTTTTCCAATTTGGTCTATATAGACTGGGAATAAATATATGATGAAAATTTACTCTTTTCCATGTATCCTTTGTTGGCAACAAGCCTAACAGAAAACATCGAGAGGGAAAAGGGGAATTTGAGAAAGTTGCAGCAGAAAGAGAAAGGGGATAAAGCAAACTTAAGACTAAAGACATTTTTTTCCTGTTTACGATTAATTGCTAGTACTTTTTTAAGGTTTTTTGGTTGTTGTTTTGTTTTTTAATTTTTTTTTAAATTTATATATACTAGCATATATATGGATTATATAGTATGTATAATATATAGGGTATTTCCAGGGAAGTTAGCTGTCCAGCACCAGGCAGTCACTCCTGTCTAGCTACAGCCACATTAAGCAACAGGCCCAGCCATTTGCTGTCATCATCAGTGTCAGTATCCTAGGAGATCTCCTGATCTTGCATAATTACATCTTGATAAAGGAGTACTTTGTGTTCATAGCAAAAACGCTTTCAAAATTAATGTGATTGAGAGATAGCTACTGTTGATGTACATGTCTTCAAATTATTAGGAATATCATACAAAAACATTTAATTTAGAGTCTTTAGTTAACATCTACCTGTATTTTAAAGTAATCACATTCACAGACAAAATGATATCCTTATTACAGTATCAAATTTCATAGCCTCTCTCGGGAACTTAAGGATTAAAAATGAAGCCTTGTTATCCCAGTAATTCGTAGGTAAGATTCATTCCAAGTAAACAAGAGTGAAAGAAACACCCAGCTACACCTGATGTGATTCTGTTTCAATGCAGAAAAAGTCCGTTTACTCCAAACACTATTCCAGATCCATGGGGCCAGCTCAGAGTTGACACTGTGTAAATACGTTAACTGCAGATAAACCGAGTTATGAAATTCCTGGGTTAATAACATTAATTTTATGGCTAAGAGCCACAACCCTTAAAATAGCAATACATGCTTTCAACCATAAATCTATTTGATGTAGCCTTTGTGTGGAATGAAGTGAGGTCTAGGGATAAAAATCAAAATCACGTAAACATAAAAGCCAAATAATGCAAATTAATATCATGATAGTGCACAGGTATTTAGTGTTGAAAAGCTTCTTCATTCCAAACCTTTGTTTTTCCCAGGTATGCACCATTTTTCACGTTCACATTTTGTGCCTGGACCGGTGAAGGGAGAGTGGCTGCATATGTGACGGGATGGGGTGTGGGACACCCACACTCAGCAATACCGACAGGTGGAAAGGGGAGCCCCAAACACCAGCATCATCCTCTGTCCCCCTTCCCCTGCCAGGATAGTCACCTTTGCTCTGTGACACAGTCTTTAAAGCCTCAACAGCATCCAAAGAGTCTCCTCTCTGCATGCTAGGGCAGAAATAATTCAACTTCTAGGTAGAAATATGGTCCAAAAAGTATATGCTGGAAAACATTCAAACTCTCTTGGTGGATTTGCAAATGTGGTTCCTGTCACAATCAGGAGAGACTGGGCATTTTAGATGCTAAAATGCTTAAGTAACTTTCAGAAACCTGCCATCAAAATGGCTAGAGAGAGAAAGTTGAAAATTGGCGTGTTATGACATTCGCTTTAGCAGAGGTGCCCACACTCTTCCCACAGCAAAATTACTTTAATTTGCCCAACCCCAGAGTCCTTGAAAATGACACTCTGAGCATTTGCTGTAATGATTTCTCACTAAATTAGAAAAATGCCCAACTAAGGAGGGATTATCTCTGCATGTGGATGTGGCATAATGACTGTCAAGTGCACTGAGAGCCCCACTGGGCTTTGCAAGGTACACAGGGTCTGCAGCAGAGGCCAACGTGTATCGGAGAATATTAATACTGTCTTGTTGGGGGCATCCATTGTGATACTCTACTGCTGTTCAGATAAAATTATACCATATGGGGGAATTCTCTTTGCTACTTTACATATATAAGGTACCTTTTAGGGCCGAGGATTAGTCCTAAATTGTCTGGCTGACAAACTCAGTCCATAAAGGACACAGGCACATGTATGCACATACTCTCCATAATGTGTGCACCCACTGGGACAACATCACTGCAAGATTCTGCCTCGCAGCCCATGGCTGCCGTGCCTGCAGTGAGGATGTGCTAGTGAACTTGCATCCGCACACCCAGAAAGTCTCCTAGCTGCTCCCCAGAAGGAGCCCAGCAGCTCTGATCCTACAGGACAAAACCTGTTTGTCCCCCAGGTGCCAGCATTCTGCTGCCCAGGTCTCAGGGCGAGCGAGGAGCTGGCTGGGCAGTGCCACTGCTTCATCATCCCTATCGCAAGGGAGAAAAACTGTCCCTGTCTGCCTCCTCTCAGCCCCAAAAGAGGAGCCTGAGGAGACACTTTTTTTTTTTTAGTATTAGTGCTTGTGCCATGAAGGACTAGAGAGATGGTGGGAATGCGCTGGCAGACAAGGATGTCGAGAGTTTCAACACGACTGCCACAACAGCACTTCAATAATAGTACTCAAATGCCCAGCGCTGGTGTTCCTCACATTTCACTGCCAGCCAACTGGCTCAAGCCCATGCCGCTGAACAGGCACAAGGAGCACACACACCCCCCTCTACAGATGCTCATTGACTTCAGTGCCAGAGTCCTGTTTAAGAGGATGCCAGACCCCTTGGTAAACCTGCATTAGACTGTTTCTGTCTCTCTATGTTGCAATGACTTTTCAAAATGAGTCTGGTAAATGTGCGCAGAAAGGGAGGCAAGGGCTGGAGAGGCTGCAGGGTCCTGCTGAGCCAATTAGGGTCCCCTGAGGGGTCTTCCCTGTTGGAACTTGGCCACTGGGGAAGGACAAACAGTGAACATGACAGGGCCAAGCACCAGGAAAGACTGATTGACTCTTACAGCAAGGTCAGGTTTTGATCCCTCGTCTGCCAAGTTCATCCCCAACAGCTATGGAAAAAGGAGCCAGAAAGATGCTACCCACAGAGCGTCCTAACCACTAGCTTGCCAGGCCACCCCATCTCAGCTGGGTGATGTGGGGAGCCAACAGAGGAGGAAGCAAGGAGGGAGAAGCCAGAGGTCTAAGGGTCACAGGAGGCAGGGGGTGAAGGCAGGCCACCAAGGAGAGGAGCAGCCCAAACATTTTGTCCACATGTCCTAAACAGTAGTGCAGCACCTGCCTAACATCACCAAGCCCTTGCCATCTTCCAGCCAGGGGGAACACAAAGCAGGGGGACATTCGCAGCAGGGCAAGGGTACTACCTTGTGCCTGTCCTGCACTGCCACATCTGTAGCCCCCCCCTTCCCCCCCATCATCCTGGGGTGTCCAGAGAAGTCCACAGTGCGCTGTGGTCTGCAGAGTCATGCTCTCCACTCACCCGTGGGATGGAGCTGTAAGAGCCTGTGGGTGTCCCCGCCCCACAGCTATACAAAGAGCTGCAGGGACCTGGGAAGGGCAGAGAGTGGCACTTTTGTTTTATGGACAGGACTTGAGCCTGTCCGAGCAGTGGCAATTTTACCAGCTCTGCCTTCACACTCGATGCCCGGGGATCCCAAACCCACAGCTCCACACACCGAGCTCAGCCCATGTACAGCGCTGCGTGGACCTTCTCCACGGGGATTCCGAGAGGGACAACATCTCCATTCCTGGCTCTTCCCGGTTATTTTGGACCTGCTCCGGGATGAAAAGCAGGTCTCGTCCCGGTGTGGGGAGGGACCGATGGGCAGCCCGGGGACCCAAGCACATTCCCCAGGCTGCAGGGCATGAAACCCGCCGGGCCAGGAGGTGCAGCCCTGCGGGGAGACCCGAGGCATCGGCTGCCGGTGCAGAGACGGCCGCTGCGGGCCACCGGAGAGCGCGTCCCCGTGAGCCCGAAGGGAGGGGGGGTCCCCGCACAAAGGGCCTTTCCCTGCGCAAACGGCGCTGCGGCGGGAGCGCGGGGCCCCGCGGGTCCCGCACCCTCGGGGGGCAGATGCCGTCGCCCCCCCCGCGTTTGGCACCCCCGGGGGCTGCGGGACCTGCAGACTCTCCTCCGAGAAAGCCGCGCGTAAAAACGGGAGCTCCGCTTCCCCGACGGCAAGGCGCTGCGGGGAGGCTGCGAGGCCGGAGCGGGGCTGCCGGAGCCCGGCGGCGGTGCAGGCGGGAGCCCCAGCAGAGCCAGCACCGGCCCCGGCCCCGGCCCCGGCCCCGGCGGGTTAGCGGGAGGCCGGGTCCGTCCTTCCCGGATAGCGGCGGCGGGCACCTGGAGAGAGGAGCCGAGCCCAGCCGCCAGCCGGGAATTTGTATTCACCTATAGCCGTACGTATAGGTGTGTGCAAATGGCGGGTCTCTCTCCCGCAGACTTGCGAGTGGGAAGGGAGGCGTGAGGGGAAGGGAAAGGTGTTCAGCCGAGCCGGGCTCCAACCCGACATTTAGCTTCGCGGGGAGGACAGAGAGAGCCCCCGGGACAGGGGGCAGGGGTCCCCCGCAGCCCGTACCTTCAGCGCGGCCCGGGGAAAGGCAGAGCCCCCCCGCCAGCCGCCTTCGCCGGGGCGGGGGGGGGCGAGTCCCGGTGCCGGGCTACGGAGGGGAGGGATGGAGAGCGACGGTGCTCCCGGCGCACGCCCGCGAACACCGAGCGGCTGCTTCCTACGTGAGAGGAGGGAAATAAACCACCAACGAGCTTTTATTGTTATCATCATCATCATCATGATCGCCATCGTCGTTTCTCGGCACATAAATAAATAAATAAATATCTCCCCGGGGGGGAGGGAGGGGACGAAACGGTACAACCACAGCTGCGCGCCCGGCAGCGACGAAATCAAACCAAAAGCGAGAACAATTTTAGAAAGAGGAAAAAAAAAAAATTCATAACTCAAACAGCCCCCAACCCTCCCCGTCCGCCGGCTTTCGGGCACCGCCGAGTTACCGGCGGGACCCCCGGGCCAGCATCCCTCCGGGCGGCCCGCACCGCCCGCCGCCGCGCAGCATCCGCGCCGGTGCCGGTGCCGGTGCGCGGGGGGCTCTGCGGGGAGCCTGCCGGGCCCGGGGCTGTGCCTGCGGGGAGACAAGTGAGACAGCACTACTGGGGGACGCCTGGGGTCCTAGGGAGCAGTTTATTTACAACAGGGCGCACGGACACCCGCCCCCACGGGCCGGGGGTCTAGCGAGGCGAGAAAGTCCTTCGTAAATTACACAGATTATACAAAACGGTATAAAATCCTTCGGCTGCACGTCAGCGCTGGAGCAGGCAGGACTCCCCCTCCTGCTCTCGCCACAGTTCCTGGGGAGCCGGGGTGGACGTCGGGGGGGCTAGGGGGTGACTGCGAGGCCTCTGTCGTCCTTCCCCGAGGAGGACGGAGACATGCGCAAGTCCTCGTCGTCTTCCGAGCACTTGGTGGTGGAAAGGGACGAGCATTTGCAGCTGTGGCCGCCCCCCCCGCCCCGGTGGGAGCTGCTTTTGCCTTCTTTCTTGTGCTTGACCCGTCGGTTCTGGAACCAGATCTTCACCTGCTTCTCGGAGAGGTTCAGGTAGGTGGCGATCTCGATTCGCCGCAGCCGGGAGAGGTACATGTTGGAGGCGAACTCCCTCTCCAGCTCCAGGAGCTGCGTGCTGGTGAAGGCGGTGCGCATCCGCTTGCTGCTGGGCAGCTGGCTGGAGGTGCTGTCTGCGGAGCGGAGCGGAGAGGAGCGGAGCGGAGAGGAGAGAAGAGGAGAGGAGAGGAGCGGAGAGGAGAGGAGAGAAGAGGAGCGGAGAGGAGAGGAGAGGAGAGAAGAGGAGAGCACCGTCAGGGCCTGCCGGACCCGCCGGTCCCCGCCGCGCCCCCCCCGCCGCCCCCTCTGCGGGGCCGCAACCCCCCGCCCCGGGAGCCGGCGGCCTTGCAAGCGGCTGCCGCGCTGCAGCCCGAGCCACGGGGGGCCGGGGCGGCCTCCCCCCGTCCCCACCGCCCGGGTGGGAGGCTCGGCGGGCAGCAGCGGGGCTTCCCCCGCGCATCCCTCGGGGCACCGGCAGAGAGAGCTGCCGGGACTCCCCGTCCAGCCTGCGGGCGCAGGGCAGGGACCCCCCCCCTCGCCGTGTGCCTGCGGCAGGGTCCTGCCCCCCCCCGCCCCCCGGCCCCGGGATGCCCGTCACCTCCCCGCAGCCACCACGGTTAGCATGCAGGCGTGCCCCCCCCCCCCCCACGCGTGCCCCCCTTACCCACGGAGATGCAGTGGAACTGCCGGGGGTCGGGCAGCGGGTAGGCGCCCTGGTAGAGCGCCGGTGCGTGCCCGACGCTGACGGCGGAGACGGAGTGCTGCTGGCGGGCCAGGGGCGAGTGGCAGTACTGGGAGCCGAAGGGGGGGAAGGAGGCCTTGATGAGGGGGATGGCGGGCGGCGGCGGGTGCAGCTGGGAGGCGGTGACACAGAGCGGGCAGACGCAGAGCAGCCCGGCCTTGCCAGCGTGGCAGGCGCCGGCCGGCAGCCCGGGCAGCGGGTGCGAGGGGTGCACGGCGTAAGGGAAGAGCGGCGGCGGCGGGCTGCCCTCGCCCTTCTTCTCGCCCGCCTCCCGCAGCACCAGCGAGTCCACCAGGAAGGAGCGCGGCATGGCCCCGCGCAGCAGCCGCGCAGCAGCCGCGCAGCAGCCGCGCAGCAGCCGCGCAGCGCCCGCGCAGCGCCGCTGGCCAGCCCGAGTGGTGCTGAAGGGCGCCCGCCCGCCCGCTTTAAATAGCGCCCGCGCCATGTGATGGCGGCGCCGGGGCGCTCAATAGGCTTTCTGTGCCTCTTCTCTTGGCATTCACGCCGCACGCTCCCTCATTATTTCCCTTGTTAACTAAATGAACTGCATAATGTACTCTATTCTTGTCGACCCCACCCACGCCGTAGCAGGCGGCCTCTCCCCTCCTCTACCTTTGGCGGGGTTATTTTCTCATTCTCTCGCGATTTAATATTCTTTTCTTTCTCTTTATCGCTCTCCTTCGCTTTCAGCCCAGCTTTCAGCCCGCTCCCCCTTGTTTATTTTGCCGGCTGCAGCCGCGGTCTCCGCCGGCGCCAGCTTCCCCTGCCAGCCCCCCGGCTCCTTTCCCACCTGTGGCACCAGGTCGGCCCCCCAGCCCCGCCGGCCCCTCTCTCTCTCTCCCTCTCCCCTCGCCGCCGGGCTCCTTCGTCCCCGTTACCGCGCCCGCCGCCGTCCCCAGCCCCGCGTCTTTGTTCCCAGCCCGCTGCCGGGACCTGCCGCTTATCGCTGTCGCCGCCGTCGGGCGAGACCCCCGGCCACCGAGGCGCGCCGGCCGGTGCTCCACCGGCGGGCACACCCGCCCGGCCCCTGCGTGGGGGTGGGCGCCTGGGCACGGGTAAGGGCCGCGGAGAGCCACAAGCAGCGCGGGTGGGCTGCTGCGGGTGTAGAAACCCCGACACGCAGACGCCGCTCCGTGTCGGCGGCACCGAGCGCCTGAGCGGAGGGAGAAGAGGCGCTCGACACCCTCCGCACCCCTTCATACCCGGTCCCTCTGCCCGGTTGGAGCGGTAACACCCGCCATCGCCCCGGCCCGCTCCACCGCCCCGGCCCCGCACCGCGCCCAAGTGCGCCGGGCAGTCCCCGGGGCTGCGGGCACCCACAGGGAGACGGCTCATTTCTCCCGTACCGTGAGAATTAGCGTAAACGCACCGGCGGTGTCTGCATTTCTTAGCACAAGGAACTGCAAAAAAAAAAGAAAAAAAAAAAAACCAAACCCAAAAAACCCCCAAAAACCCACTTCTAGCGGGCTCTAGAGCTCATTTCTGCGCGTTCGTCTGAGCTAACGCGCACCGGCGCTTCCCCGCGCAGCGGCACCGCGTCCGCGCAGGAGCCCTCGGCGTGGGGCTCCCTGCGGCTTGTTCATTTTGTAGGTGAATAAGGAATGCTAACAAATAAGACCAAAAAAAAGAAAAAAAAATAATATTCATCGGGATACATTTTCTTCCCCGCTCTTCCCGTTTAATATACGGGAAAAAAACCGCACCCGCCGACTCTCGTCAAAATGTGGGGAGATTTGATTTCTCCCTACAGTAACCTGCCCGCCTCAAAAACAAATGGACCTTTTTTTTTAAATGAAGGGAAGGAAAAGCCTGGGAAGCAGTGTAACCCCGTGTCTCTGGCTTGGACAGAGGCTGTTCTTGCCTGCAGTCGCATTTCTCACTGAAATCTGTGGGAGTTTTGCCGAGATGCTGTTGATGCCCGAGCCTAGAAATAACTGCACAAATAACTGGTGAAAAATACAGAACGAACAAAAACGAATGCTTGCAAAAACTCAGTCCCGCAATGATTTAGAAAGGATTTCCAAGTGTCCTTCCCCTGAAAGCGTTAATGGGGTTTGGATTTGTTTTGTTTTGCTTTGTTTTTAAGGAACTGGTAATTTAAAGCATTTTCCCCCGGAGCTGGCGCCCGGGAAGGGGCATCTCTTCCCGCTGAGAAGTGGCCAGCCACCGAGGGGGGGCGGATTCAGCTCAGCCCGAGGGATTCCCGCTGCCCAGGGGCTGAACCCCAGGGCTCCCAGACGCAGGGAGGCAAAGGGTTAACAGCTCCTGAATGCACACCAAGCCCAAAGCTACTGGGAAAGAATATCCAAAAAAATAACCAGTTTTTTTTTCCAGCCGCTGGACCTTATTGAATGTCATTGAAGAAAGTTTTGAATGCCAGATAAAGAGAGGCGAATTAAACTGTGTGACAGCAGAGGATAAGCAAACACAAAGAGAAGTCTGTCACACTTTGGGCAAAATCCGTGGGCTTTTTACCAAGCCTCTTCGCTATGATTGAATTAAGTAATAGGAAAACATTTTCTTTCAGTTTAGAGCCATTAGACAAAAACTTCAAAGCGAATAACACTTTTTAATGTGCAACCCAACAATGGAATCTGTTTTGTGTTGAAATGTTTAAATGGTTTGTTGTGCAACTGTGGGCTGAAATAACCCAGACTGCAGCAAAATAGCATCCTTCAGGCCGTTTTATGAGGGCTTGAAACTAGCACAGACCTTTAATCCCAGCGCTTTAAACTAGCCTCCCCTGGCTTTTTCGCCCCCCCCACCATTTTTTTTTTTTTTTTTTTTTTTTAATAGGGGAAATTCTCCTGGTACGTTTGCCATCTCGAAGCGATCGCCGCTAAAAGAAAACGGCACCGGGAGCGGGGGAAGGACTGCCGCCGACGGGGTACGCGCTGCAGGCGGCTCGGGGAGATGCAGGGGGACGGGGGGATCCCCTCCTGGGGCTGCGGGGTGCCCCCCGCCAGGACCCGCCTGCACCCGCCGGGTGCCACCGGGAGGTGCCGGTGCTTGGGCTCCGGAGGGAGAGAAATGCGGGGTGCTCAGTGATACCCCTGCACCCTGCGCTCGCTCTCCCCTCCACACCCCTAACCCCCACTGCCGGGAGACGGAGGGCGAGGAGAGGGAGGCATTGGGGTGCTCATCAGCCTGGGGGACCCTCAATGAAGGGGGGGTCAGGTACCATTGCAGGGGAGGAAGGAGAGAGAGAGCAAACGTGTTAGCATGGAGTGAGGCATGCCTTCCCCCGTGGGAGCTGTGGGGTCCGTGGCACTGCTGCCTGCGAGGGGAGAAGGTGTCACGCTGCCACTGCCTGGGGACAGCTGTATGGACACTGGCTGGAGAGGGCTCTCTCATCACCTTGAGGGACCAGCCGTTGCCTTTTGTGATGAGGCCCTCACTTGCTGGGGTGGCTGCCGTTAATATTTGGGGGTGGGAGGTGCCACACACCATCACTCCCTAAGGAGAGCATGGAGAGGTGCATTAGTTCAGGGGCAGGGGGAGGTGAGAGTGGGATCCTGCTGGGGGGACACGGAATCACTATTTCCAAGGAGACCATGTCCACGGTAGCTGAGAAGGTCTCATGATTTGTGGGGGACTGTAATATTGCCCAGCCTAGTCCCAGAAATTATTTTCTAATGGCAAATAACAAAACATAAATCAACGCCAATACTGAACTGCGAGCCACACAGTGTGGTGGATTGTCCAAAGAATGTGTCTCTTTACATTGGACAAACACACCCAGGAGCAAGACCTTAAGGTACCTGTGCACCTGTTTAATTAACTTGTGCACAGAATGAGTCTGAGTTTGCTTGAGTAACCAAAAATATATTTTCAAAAAATCACTGCTTTATCAGCAAAATTGATGTTTGTGGCTGCTGTACTTTCCTCATTGGCCTCTTGCTTCATTGAACGGGACTAACTGCATGAAAAGACATCCAAAACATGTTATTTTTGGCTCCTGACTCAAACTGTACTCTGTACAGAATGAATGTTTCCTCATGGACTTACCTTGCACGCTGTCACAACAGTGCCTGCATGACCAGCTGGTTTTGCAGGGTTTATTTCCACAGCATCTCGGAGGAGAGGTAGAGAAAGATCCATTCTGCCAATGGACCACCAAGGTGAAGTGATGAGGGCTGGTACCTATCTGGGAACCAGCAGAAGATGGTGCTTGTGGAGCGCTTGCACCACTCTATGTTTATGTGAAGCTCAGTGTCTGAAAACTGCGGTGTATATTTTGTGCACTGACTTTGGTCAAATGCTGGAAGTGTTTGGCACCCTCAAAGCCAGGGTTCAGGGAAGGGAAGCAGTCAGTGAGTCAGTGAGAAGAACACAGGTATTGAGTATCTACAGAAAAAAAAAATCACTTTTTATCATTTGCTCAGTGATCTACTTTGCACTGTCTGTGAATACAGTCAGAGAAGCAGAAATAAAATCCTGTGTAAACACAGGCCACATCACATCAGACCAGAAGCCCATCTACAGCCATAAGTTCTCTGCAGCAGTGGCTGTAGTGGAAATCTAAGGAAGTCTATGGGAAAAGGACAAGTGTAGGGTGATCCTTCCCTGGTTTACTCCTGTCCTCCAGTGATCCATAATGCAAGGGCTTCAAGAAACATAGGTTATATGTTTGTGTCTAATTCCAGTTCTTCCAAAATAAAGGTAAACCCACAGCTTGCTTTGTCATGAAGTTGCCCTATGTTTTCATAGAATCATAGAATTCATAGAATCGTTTAGGTTGGAAAAGACCTTTAAGATCATCCAGTCCAACCATTAACCTACACTACCAAGTCTACTCTAAGCCAATCAAGGGTAGACTAGACTAAACCATGTCCCAAAATGCCACATCTACCCGTTTTTTGAACACTTCCAGGGATGGGGACTCCACCACCTCTCTGGGCAACCTGTTCCAATTCTTGTCCACCCTTTCCGTAAAGAAATTTTTCCTAATGTCCAACCTAAACCTCCCCTGACGCAGCTTGAGCCCATTTCCTCTTGTCCTATCGCTAACTACTTGGGAGAAGAGACCAACACCCACCTCACTACAACCTCCTTTCAGGTAGTTGTAGAGAGCGATAAGGTCTCCCCTCAGCCTCCTGTTCTCTAGGCTAAACAACCCCAGTTCCCTCAGCCGCTCCTCATAAGGCCTGTGCTCCAGACTCTTCACCAGCCTTGTTGCCCTTCTCTGAACACGCTCCAGCACCTCAATGTCTTTCTTGTATTGAGGGGCCCAAAACTGGACACAAGGGGCCCAAAACTGGACACCTTCCTTCAGTTCTTGTCTTATCTATCAATTCCTTCCAAATTTATCATTGTATAAATTTGGTAGCCTGCCAGCAATGGCCTTCACCATGCAGCCCTGCTACCTTTCCATCATGGTTCATCCAGGTTCATCTGGTTTCCATCACAACCTATTGAGCCAATAATTAATCTATGCCAGTAAAACCTGTGCCACAGGAGGACCAAATCAAAGCTGCTTCTTTCCAGGACCTGCATCTTTTTTTTCCTTCAATCACTTTCAACGGCAGATATCTAGGGCAGCGGTTGACATTTAGCTTTTCTTCAGGCCCATTGCTTGCTAACAGGGTGGGTCTATAAGCCAATCCTGTAATCACCTTCCAAGAAGACGGTTTGCTGCTCCATTTCCCCTCCATGATTTGACCTTTCACTCAGCAGGAGGTGTCAAAGAAGTAGTTGGACAGAAATGATGACAAAGTAACAGAAAAAAGTAGGAATAAGTAAAATAGTCACACAATTTAAAATAGACTTTTGCTTTTAAAGAGAAACCATGTTGCAAATTGCTGGTGACCTTGTAAGACAAAAGGACACACAAGGTGGAGAAGTCCTTGAGAGTAATGAAGACAAGGAATTGCAAAAAGGAGCTGGATGTGAGTTCACAAATCTGGTTAGATTATTAAATCCTTAGAGATATGGTCCTTTGAGCTCAAAATCCACCCTGTTTTCCAGCCATTTTTGATTGCCATCTTCTTTCTCCAGATTTCTCACCTGTATGTATGCCAAGTCCTTTACAAATGGAAAGTTTTTGAGGTTGTCATTTTGCTCTTTGAGAACATTCAAGGGAAAATTCTGTCATCTCATATAGTAAAAGACTATATCGTATCTGTTATTTCTATGAAACATTTGAACAGTTTTCTGCAGCCTGATGAACTACTTCACAGGTTTTAATCACATTTATGTGGCAAGTATTCAAAAAACCATATTCATCTGTAGCATGTGTACTTGGGATTAGGGATACACTGGTTTCAGTGTGGGCTTCTCATCCCCTGCCTGGTAGATTTGGAGGGTTCTGTAGTGATTGTGGTTATTGCTGATTGAGACATCTAGTTAGTGCATTCTGTGATGGAAGAGAGACAAATAAAGGTCTGCTAGAGGTATATTAGAGTCACTGTTAAGGATCTTTCTTCAACTTCTCCTAAGTGAAGTTTTACTGGAAGTTGATAGGAAAAAGCAGAATTTCTTCTTCCTTTAAAAAAGAATATCATAGAGCTGAAGACAATGGAGTCAATAAAGGTACTCAAGATAAAACTCTGCTTGGAAGACTGTCAGGACTTAGACTTCCCTGAGAGAGTTCCCCAACACACAGAAAACATTTCCTGGATGGTTTTGCAAGGCTGCTCTACAGCCACTTGCAGAAACATACCGTGAGTGTTGCCAAAGGAGGAGTATAGCAAATGGGGCAGGGTGTTTTGCTTTGGATCAATGGCTGGTAGGTTGCGCACAGTGAGCAGCAAGGGTTGTGAGAGAAGAGGGAGGCTTGCTTGCCTGCAGCAAGGTTTCCTGGCCATTGCTGGTGGCGTAGAGACAGAGCCTGAATGTTGCAGGTGAGAACTGTGTAGCTTGGTTCCTTCTTTGATGTTGGTGAATGCATGTTCCTCAAGTGTTTATCACACACAAATGTGAAATGATTATCTTAGATGTCTATTCAGCTTGTGTAAAGCAGACCTCAGCAAGTTAATTCCTTTAACTTGCCAGTCCTGGCAGCAGACTGAGAAGAGGAACACTCTGAACTGACAAAATAATTTTCTTCTTTTTATTACCTTTTGAAGAATTTAAAAAGCCTTTTGAATACAGTAGCGTATTCAGAATGTATTAGGTTACATGTGTTTGTGTCTGCATAGCTGGATATGAACTTGTATATTATATTATTAAATATATCAATCCGTATATCAAGTGTATAGGATGGAAGTGTACAGCCATACACTGCCATATTGTAGCAATTTTATAGAAATAATTTCCTAGAAGCTGAGCACAGTCATTTGTTGACCTCCTTATATTTGCATGGAAATCTTCCAGTACACAGCAGAACATTTTTTAGAGACACAAACCAAGCATTAGTTAACAAAAACACCAACATGGATATCCAATTCAGTGTATGACAACCACATGCATTTTTTATGTATTTCAAATGCAAGTAAAGCCTGTGAACCTCATTCTTCCACTTCCTTGTTTTTGTAAGTATAATGACCCAACACATACAGAGTTTGGATTTGTAGTTGTTACAGTCTGTCCTGGGCTAGTAACAGACCCGGGAAGTATCCTACTCGAAATGTGAACTTCACAAATCTGACTTGTGCTTCATGCCCTTTTGCTGTTAGATCTTCATCTTCCATATTTGAGGGTGGTGACAAAGACTCTCCTGTCCTGTGGCCCTGGGTACCTGCTGTGCAGAATCACTGCTGAGCTACTGTTGGGATGTGCATGAGCAAGGAGACTCCAAGTTTCTTTTGAAGGAGCTCACTTCTTGGCTTTAGTCTAATGCCCCAGTCCCTCCCATCATGGGCTAAGGTGGTTCCCTCCATTGTGCTTCAGAGATACTGTCCATCACATGATCCCAAGAAGAGCTGTCTTATGTTTTGGGAAGATAACCCAAAGCTGCGTGCTCTGAGAACTCTATGACGATATTATCCCAAGTTACGGGCCTTATGCCAGTGAAGTTCAATGGGAAGACAGCATACCCCAAAATTCAGGTTGGATATCATGGACTTCTGGAATCCCACAGAGCTTGTCAGACCCTTGAACCTCAACTCTTGCAGTATGTGTGAAATACTTACCTATGAAAGGATACTTTTGTGGCAGTATAAATGCTTATTGGCAGCCATTCAAAATACTCTTTATCCCCTGTAAGAAACGAAATAATCTTTGTCAAACTTTATTCTCTATGTAGTGCTACTGTGCATTACCTTCCACTGTGCCTGTTACAGACACATAGGGAATGTGCTCTTTTAAGAGGAGGGAGTCTACGTAAGAGCTGGTCACCCTTGGCTCCCTTTGTAGTCAGTGGGGGGAAATGAGTACCTGCAGGGAGGGATTCATTTGACTTACTTCAGAAATCCTTAAAATAGAATAAATCCCACCAGAAATCCCTGTCTGGTGCTACAAAGAATCCCTAAATGCCTAATACAGATGCATGTGTCCAGGTGAAGCCCACTCATGCTGTCTCTCTGTAATGCTCTGTTTCAGCTGTTGCCTTTTCTCATGGGTGGAGGTTGCTACTTTTTGGAGCATGGACTCTCCAAAAGCCACGGGGTTGCACAGTGTGGTAGCCAGGAGCAGGCTGTGTGGACCTGCTCTACTCCATGGCTTCTCCCACTTTTGACTTCTACACTTGAATCATTGTTCTTCTGATACCTTTGGCAGCTTGTATAGGTGAGGTCAGAGCCCTTTAACTCCACTCCTGTCCCAGATTATGGAAAATAATTAAACCCCTGTGTGTTAAAAAATGTGTCCTGGGAGACTGAGGTGATCCATTAGATTTTAGTCAGCCATTCCTCTTTACTCTGTATTTTCTAACTTTTCCCTCCAGTTTTCCAACCTCACTCCTTCTTTGGATGTTCTCCTTACTTTTCCTCCTCTTCTTCATTTTCTCCATCACCATCTTCACTCGCTGTCTTTGTTTTCTTCTCTTCAGCCAGATCACTATCTCAGTAAATGGAGCAATTCTTCTAATACCTTTTCATGCAGAAGTGTGAGAGAAGAGGTTTGAGTTTGGATGAATGAAGTCTTCCAGTTATCCCACCAAAAGATCAAACTAGGAGGGAGGACAAACAGGATTGATAGTATCTTCTCCAAATTTTTTGCATTGCCCAGACACAGGGCTAGGGAAAAAAAAAAAAAGAATATGCCATGAAAAGACAGCATTTTGTCTGTCACAAATTAAGAGATTCTACTGTCTTGATCGCAGACACATGAACTGAAATAATAAATTAATCTCGCCATGAAGAACAGGCTGGGGGAAAATCAATGTTGCAATCAAGTCAGATGAGGAGAGAAATTTCAGAAATTTCTACATATGTCAGGATACCAATTATGCCCAGAGATGAATAAATACTTAGACCCAATCTTCAGCACCAATTGAAAAAACTCGGCAATTGCACAAATCATCCCTTTTTCTTCTTGAGAGATTTTAATCAAACTTCTACTTGTTCTTTTTTTCATGACCAAGCTTAGATCAAATATTGAAATAATTTCCTTCATGGTTAAAAACAGCTGGAAAGGGACTGGAAGTGGGGAGGGTGTCAGAACCCTCCAGACCCAGGTTGGCTTTTGGTGTGTTCATCAATATGCTTAATGTATGCACAACAGCACCTAGGAGATCTTCTTTGTTAAGTAGTATCCTGGCCAGGTTACTTAAGGAAAAGACAGAGGATCTCTGGGGCAGAGCATCATTGTTACAGTAATGTCTGAAGGGCAAAACTATGGCCAGTGCATGTCCTCCAGCTGTTTTGTCATTAAAATAGCCACAGATTTGGCCTGACCAAACAGAGAAAGCAGGGTCACATAAAGGAGATTAAACATCTTGGCATACGCTCACCAGTATAGTTATCACATAGACACCTCTCCCCATGCCATCTCTGGGCTGGCAGGAGGCAAGGAATGTAGAGCCCTCTCTGCAGCCTTGCTGGTGCCCACAAAAACTCTTCAGTACTGGCAAAGGCAGAGCAAGGAAAAGCGGCACTAAACCTCCTACTTGTGTTTTCAGTTTCACCCTCTTTAACAGATGAACTGGCGTACAGCAAGAAAAAATAGACTGGAGTGTGTCCACCAGGAGTTTTCACCTCTTTCTTCCTGTGGACACTCTCTGTCTTTCATTTCCTTGAATCTCTTCCTTTCCAGCAGTATAATCAACCTCAGGTCAGGGAAGATCCTCCTCCTTTCAGAAGGGATGGGGTTTTCATTACCACCAATGGCCTCAAAACTACATCTTGATTTTTTAGAGCTGAAGCAGTGAAGGAAAGCTCCTGAACCAAATTTGCTTTGCTGTTCTGGGCATGATCCTGCAGTATCTCACAGTATAGGAAGCATCTTGCTCTTAAGTAAAGGCAGCAGCAATTTGGAGGAGGCTGTGACCAGCCCAGGTACTGCTGGGCTTCTCTCTCCAGTACAGCAGTCATTTTGGTACTGTAGCTCAAAAGTCTTGGCCTTACCATCATCGTCTTTATGAAGCTGCAGTGCCCTCTCATCCCTTTGCCCAGGGTACTTGTCTGGGCTGATCCGTTGTAGGGTACCAACTTTTTCATCTGTTGGTCCATCTGTGCTCTGTTCAGAGTGCTATTTTTGGCCTAGAGGAGCTCAGCTTCTCTCAGCAGAGATAACAATCAAATCATTTGCAACACTGAGTGCTTCCACAGGGACAAAGCAATCCCATAGCTCTCCCTTACTGTTGACATTTTGGGGCAGTTATTTTTAGGCTTGATTACTAATCATTTCACTTACATATACATTTTGGCTTTACTATGATACTTAAATAAAAAGTGACTCTAATATACAGGGTTAGCAGAACTTCCATGAGGCACAGCTGTTCAGCGTCCCATTAGGTACAGTTCACAGCATTTATCATTTTTTCTACACACACACATATACAGGGGCAGACAGTGATGTGTCTCTCCTAGGGCAACAAAGCTGCAGGACTCATTTCTCACAGACTTTGGGACTTAGGCTCTGCTCCCCAGGTGTGTCAGGACTGGAGAGGACCTGCAGGTGAATCCAGCTGCAGCTGCAGGCTGCTACTGCCCTGACCTGGGGACATGGCCTCCTGGGGCTCTGGACCCCACATGTGTCCCTGCCCCAGGGCCATCACACTTGCTCCTGCACAGCCTGGGGTGGTTGGATTAATCGTCTTTTTGCAAGCTCATCAAAATTGAATTTAGAAGTGAGAGAAAGTGTCTGACAGGTTTACCTTGTGTTATTTAAACAATAGATTCAGCAGAGCACGGATCTGGTTCTCCTTAAGGAAATAAAAAAGGGTTAGGAACAAAAAGGAAAGCACTACAATAAGGAGGCACAAGTACAGGACTTTGGTTGTCTTGTGCCATGTTGTTGCATGAAGATGTGTATGAGTGTGTCAATCATTCGCTCCCCTGGCATGGTGGGTGACCCAGCAGAAACACACTTTTCTGAAGGATCTGACTGTCCCATTTTTGGGAACATGGGTTTTCTTTAAAGTGGCTGTGGCCCATGGGGAGCACACAGCATGGTGGGTCCATCCCAGGGCTGACCGTGGTCACTGCAGCAGAGGGGCCCCATCCCAGCTTGGGGTCCCCGGAGCGGAGCAGCCCTGCAGCCAGCCCCACTCACACTAGTCACCCTCCTGCATGGCCAGCCAGGACTACAGAGGAGGCTGAAGCCGCTCTCCGGGAGTCCCCATCGCGTTTTCCCAAGCCACCCTCGGAGGGATCAGCAGTCCCGGAGACAAGGCCAGGGTCAGAGTCGTTTGTTTCTCCCCAGCAAGTTTGCAAAGAACAAGTGGTGGGCATGGTGTCCCCCCGGCCCTGTGCTCAGCTGGGGGTGCAGCCCTCTCGTTGCCCCTCAGTCTCGCCTGCTGACCTTTTCTCTGCTGCTGCTTTTTCTCACACGGGATGTTTGTGTGTGTCTGTGAAAGGGGGTCTCCTGTTTGTCCGGTGGCTGTTGCCACACAGCACACGCCAAAATGAGCTGTGGCAGCGTGAGGGCATTGCTTGGGAACAGCCTCTGTGGCGCCAGGGCTGGTAGCTTTGCAGTGCCTGCCAGCTGGGTTTCAGCAGTGCGCAGTGCTGGCCATAGCCAGCAGCCCTTAATCTCAGTGTCCGTGGTGGCAACAGCTCCACTTCTGTGTTGCTGCATATTTCAGAAAGGCTCCTCTGCCTCTTCATAGAGTAACATGATTTAGATCAATGGTAAAATCTCCCTTTGAAGGGAGGAGACCTCAGAGTGAATGATTGTATTGGTTACATGTGACCTAGGAACATGAGAGTACACACGTGTTTGTGCCTGCGTATTCAGGACTGTAAAGCTTGTCTGCAAAAGAGATGCTCCTTTGAGGCAAGTGTTTGCAATCTAAATTAGATGCCAATAATACTTTGCAGACATGACAGCTAATCAAACGTAAAGCATGCCCAGAAGTAGACTGAATGCCTGGTGAAGGCTGCTAATACAGAGTCAAAGTCATAACAAATGTTTCCCTCTCCCTGAAAAACAAAGTCAAAGAAATAACAAAGATGCCAGTAAAACATTGAAAAAAATCCAAAGCACAAACACACACACAAACATGCAATGCTTGAGGCTGAATATCACCGTCGTGGGCCCCATGAAACCTACCAGCATGCAGAATATAATTCAGCTGTTTGTGATATTATCTCAGATTATTTATCAGGGATGAATACAACACTCTAGTGCTCTTCTGAGACCAACTCATTCTGCAGACCCTTGGTCACTCCAGAAGCTGCTGTCAGTGGGCTCTTTGCCTGGGAAGCATCACAGGTCCTGTCCTATCTCTGTCACAGCTTGTCATTTAGCACTCCTGGCTCCTTATATGTTACAAGGATCATGAAATGAATCTTCTCCAGTCTGCATTTGTGACACTGATCCTTGTGTCCTGTGATTTGAAGTTTTCAGATTTTTACTAGCACCGATGCATGTTTAACAGAAGAAGAGGTGCAGTGTTTTAGAAAGATGCTCAAATAGTAGCCGATACCTGTAGCAGCTGACAAAACTATTTTTTCAGAAAAACCAGCATGGAAAATTTGCTTGGGATTTTAAGAGTAGTTTCTTGTTTTCTGTGATTCTTTTACATACAGATCTTATTTCTCCTCATTATATGGGCTTGTTCGACACAGGCAAAGCAGCAGAGGTTCAACACCCCTTGCACATGTCCCTTTGGTGTCCCCTCCAGCTATGCTCACAAGTGAGAAACAGGGGAGCGTTACCTCTGCTGCAGCTCCCCTAAGAGGGGGGAAGGCAGCCAAGATGTGAGTGTAGGCAAAGGGAAGAGCTGTGCCACAGCCACACCAGAGCATGTGTGGGATGGTGGAGGCAAAACAGGGAAAGACAAAGACTAATTACCCTCCATCCCCTCAGTGCCCAGGTAAAGCTATGCCTGCATAAGCCCCGACTAAATCCCCACTGAACTGTATGGGTGCACACAGCTGGTCTCCCATCTGCCTCCCTGACACACACATTCCTTCCCACTGCCAGCTGCTTTCTAACAATTTCCTCATCTCTGCTTTTTCAGCATGTAATTTTTGCAGGGTATTGCCCACCTCTGCTGAAAAGCATCTCAGATTTGTGTTGAGTATCATGAGGAATAATGTGGGGTAGTCAAGTGAGACATCTCCCTAGGTTTAAAAGTGTAAAAATCTCAGCTGTCTCTTCCTTAACTAACATGTACCAGAAGGCTAAAGTGTTGAGCACCGCAGTGCTAGAGAAATTTGGTCCAGGGCAGCACAGCACGGTGGGATTCAGACACGTACCAGCAGCAATAGCACACTGCAGACTGTTGCTGTGCTGGTTTCACTTGGCCAAATCACATATTGTCCCACTTGGAATTAAAGGACATGGAATACACCCTCCTCAGGGTGGTGTTAGGTGCATGGGTTTAAGCTGATTTTTCTGCTGTTTCACTGTTGACTTGGCCGTCTGGGAAGCCATGTCTGAGGACAAGGCTGGGTCTGCACCTCACTCCTGCACAGACAGAGCTCGCTCACTGTGGTTACTGGACCAGTAAATGAAAAGGAAGGGAAAGTCACCTTTGTGGTATTGCTGTCCGGCTGGTGAGAAACATGTACATTTAACTTCACCCAAATTAGAAGTGAAACCTGTTTCCCAGTCTTTATTTGAAGCTTCACCTCAGCCTTTGCTCACACATAGAATCATAGAATGCTTTGGGTTGGAAGGGACCTTTAGAGCTCATCTAGCCCAACCCCCCTGCAGTGAGCAGGGACAGCTTTAACTAGACCAGGTTGCTCAGAGCCCCATCCAACCTGACCTTGAATGTTTCCAGGGATGGGGCCTCCACTACCTCTCTGGGCAACTTGTTCCAGTCCTTCACCACCCTCATTGTAAAAAAATGCTTCTGTATATGCAATCTAAATCTATCCTCCTTTAGTTTAAAACCATTACTCCTTGTCCTGTCACAACAGGCCTTGCTAAAAAGATTGCCCCCGTCCCTCCTATAGGCCCCCTTTAAGTACTGAAAGGCTGCAATAAGGTCTCCTTGCAGCCTTCTCTTCTCCAGGCTGAACAACCCCAACTCTCTCAGCCTGGCCGCGTAGGAGAGGTGCTCCAGCCCTTGGATCACACAGACAGAGCTTGCACACAGAGAAAGGTCAAAAAAAGCACCAGCAAATGAGTGCTTGTGAGAAGGGCTTGGGACAGCTGAACGTGCATGCGTGTGCATGTATGTGTGCAACTGTGTGTGTTTGCAGGTCTTTTGGTACCGTGGCAATGCCAATTCACATTTTGCCCTGAAGTCATGGAGTTATGAAAAACTGGTGTGAGACATAAATGAAGGCCTCAGTATAAATTTTCCCTCTTATTTCCTACTATTTAAGTCCCTGCACCATGTAAACAAAAAAGTCACTAATAAAGTTTTGACTTTTCTCAGAGCGTCGGGTTCTCTGTGTCATTTCACCACTAGTAGCAGCCCAGTTCACATTTTTCACCAAAACAAACAGAAAAGTCTCAACATTTTGAAATGCAACCCATTCCAATATCCATCCCTGGCTCTTCCTTAGGGTCCTCAGGGAAGAAACCACCTTCTGACTGGATGTTTTTACAGCACTGGGCTCCCCTAGGGTCAGCCCCGAAAGCCTTCTATTTCCACAAGCCAACCCCAAACCAAGGGCGTGGAAGCCCAAGCTGGCAGAGTGACACTTTTTATCACAGCATTTTGCAGCTCTTCTTCCAGGTTCAGAGAGCCTGGAGCAGCTCAGACATCAAATGTGGATCAAACTGGAGACTATTTTACTCTTCTCCAGCCCAAAGGAGGGGAGGAGTTAGGTCCTTCCTGAAATGCCATTCAAAAAGAGCATTTTTTTCAAGCAAGCATCCTTTTTCTGTGCAGATTGGAGAGATGGGTCCAAGAAGAGCAGAAGACAAAAACCTTGTGACATGTTTGCATCATTTTGTGCACTTTATCTTAATTCAGCATGCAGGCTGACACGGAGAAGTTTTTAAGATTGAATGCCTGTGGCAGCATTTTAGATACTAAGGCAAATGATTTCTCCTACATGGGGAGCTTTTTTTGGGAAACTTATCTGGTACATCATGATCTCTCACATATTTTAGCACACGCTTGCTCAGAAATATACTTATGGTAGAGATATAAAATACAGCAAATTAGAAGGAAGTGAAAGCCACATAAAGGTGTTCTGGTTAGCACAGCATTCAAAAAAATTATAAAATAATGAATAGTGAAGAGGATGAAGAACTCCAAAACAGATAGAGAAATTTTTTTACTACGAGATATTTATATGTGTTAAAATACAAGGGAAAAATCTGGAGCTCAGTGGGTCAGAGTAGAAGTCTGACTCCCTTTGGTTGCATTAGTCTCAAATCTGTGAGTGCACCCATGTAACCTGTCCTTGGGAAGATGGCAATGCAGCTCCACTCATCACAGCGTCTCACTAAAAACACCATGATGTGAGAGTTGGAAGAATACGGTCCAAGCAATGCGTTAGGAAAGATGATGCTGCACTCCAAATTATTGGGTTTTCACCTCAGTGATGAAGGTCTTCACCCCAGCATCTCTCCAGACAAGCTGAAGACAGTCTGTGCAGTGTTTGCAATCATAATAGTGAATGTATCCTTGTCAATGCTGGGGACTGGACAGAAATGGCTGGTGGCTACTTGTTTTGTGTATCAACTAATATCTCACTGTTCTTCCCTCATGGCCATGAAGAGAAGAAGGAAGAAGTGATCCTCTTCCCCCCTGAGATGGCCAAGCACAGACACAGTCTAAAGGAGGGCAGAGGGAACAGGTGAGCAATGCCATACCTGAGGGTGTGCGTACCTGCCTGCCTGAGCGCAACAGCTCCCTGCTAAGGCACCTGCATGATGGGATGAGGTCCCAGGTGGTGGCTTGCTTGGCACTTTAAGTAAAAGAGAGCTTGAGACTCCAGCAATTCACTTTATGGCAACCTTTTGTAGAGTCAGTAGGTGAACCTGTAAAGGTTGAGGTCTCAACCCATAAAGATTAAGGTCTAGCAAAACCAAGACATGAGTACTATTAATGCAAATGTAACACATGGAAGCCAAATACCATATATTTCTGAGGCTTCCCTCATGGTTTTTCATTGCTTCAGGTTGGCAGTGTTAGACAGCTTCACAGCTAGTGGGGAAAACTGCCAAAGGTTGGTTTTGTACTGTTTTAATATCTTAAAGTATCTTTTTCAGTATAGCTTAACAATATCCCACCATAAAAACAAACAAGCAAACAAACAAACAAACAAACAAACAAACAAAACAAACCACCAAAAAAACCCAAACAACACAAACCTCCCTTTTTCAAGCTGGTTATTGCTCACAACCATTCTCCATGTGCCCATCATCACTTTCAAATGAAAACCGGCACCTCTGTAAATGGGACAGAGTGAGAGAAGAGCGACTGTTGGTTTTCTCCAGTTGGAATTTATGGATTATGCTTTCTTGCAGAAAAAATCGACATTCTGAAGAGTTTAGTAGCATCTGAAAATACTAGGTATTTCAATTATCATGTCCTGCAAAGTTTCAACAAATACTATTTTTACTATTTAAAATTTTATAGTAAAAATGAGGTAATAATCAAGAGAAATTCTCCCTTATTCATGGAAAAATGCCCCCAGCAGAGTCTCACAGAATGGCTCAGGAGACAGAGGCACATCTTTCATTAGAGTTAAAAACTAACAAAGGACACGGTGAACACCCAAACATGAGAAACATCAAACAGAAAAAATAACCCATTCATTTGATCTTTTAAAAAAATGATGAATCTGGAAAAATACCCCAACTTCTCATAAAAATATTGGTGTTCACAATGCATATAGTGATTTTTTTTTTTTTTTTTCCTCAGACAAACATGTCGTACCTGCTCTGTTACTTCTCATTTCTGTTGCTTCACATCAACCTCCAGGCATTTGGGCATGGTGGATGGATCCTGGCATTTGTCCACCTCTCAACCTCCAAACAGAACCAGCGCTGAGAGACTATGGGTCCTTGCAAGGGGAAAAAGTACTACATCTATGCTTCTTTGCCTCAAATTAAACTTTATTTCTTAAATATTACCACATCTTCAGGTTTCTGGTCAAATGTGCTTTGAAGTCAGTGGAAGAACTGCCATTGCTTCCAATAGCTTTTGAATACCTATCACCTTGCAATGCTTCCCAGCGTTTTTTTGTTGTCCACTCTTCAATGGATCTGTTTTGTGCTGTTCTCCATACCAGCATGAAGAATAAGGTTCAGAAGTCTCTGATTCTCCTTCCTCTTCATCATTTATCTTCACAAAGCTTTATTTCCCATTCTGACATTGGGAGGTCCCTGAAGCACAGTCCAGCCAGTTTCTTGTGCACCTGGCAGAGCATAGGAAGCTGAAGTGTCCTTGACTAGCAAAAGCAGTACTTAGCAACAACTAAAACATCAGCGTGTTATCAACATTATTCTCATACTAAATCCAAAACACAGCACTATGCCAGCTATTAGGAAGAAAATTAACTCTATCCCAGCTGAAACCAGGACACGTGATTTTGAAGCACCCCCCCGACCATCTCCTCATATCACACTTGGGCTTGGTCGACAGAACGGTTTGAGTGTGTGCGAACCTTCTGGAGAAAAGCAAAATGGGAAGCTCGGCCCAAGAGGCACATCAAATGGGGCCCAACCTGTAATTGTGGACATGAGGGTCTGAACCAGTTACTGGCCCCTCAAGAAGAAACAAAGCAGAGACACAGTGGAGACATTTGACCCAGGGGACCATTCCAAAGCTTGTTCAGAAGATAGACCTTCTTCTGAAAATGAATGTAGAAGAAGGGGTTGCAGCACTGGTAGCTTCAGGCTACACACCTGCCCCTACAATGCTGCATTACTGCTGGGGTGGGTGCAGCCCTGGAAGGTGAAGGGCAACCACCCATGGGGACAAGCGCATCCTCCCTCTAGCCAGGCCATCCAAATTCACCATGCTGAGCCTGTGAGTTTGTTTCCAAGTTATCAAGTGGATAGAAAGCTGAGCTACAATGGAAAAACAATACATTTAAAACCTAAATACTGTTTTTTCCACTCCTAACAAGTGTCCCGGTTTTGACCATTTTGCTGAAGAAGTAACAAGGAATTGGGGCCTTAAACTCAGTTTTCTTATGCTGGGAAATTACTGACAACCGTGAGTGCAGCTTGCACTACTCATACATCAGTCCAGGAGCAGAGGAAGCCACAATTAGTGCATGGCCTGTTCCCCTCTACCTGCACATCTCTGGCTATTTCCCAGAAGGTCACTTTTCTGAAGATTCACCTGCAAAAAAAGGACATGAAGCAGAGTACACGCTTGTTGCTATGTGCCACGGTTTCTCCTAGAGTACAATTGCCCTGCAAGCTGCACACAATACAGCATTTCTTCCAACACAGGAGGTTCAATCCCAAAGAGAGAACATAAGGTGCCTGAGTCACATCTGCTACCTCCTCATCCATAAGAGCAGTGCACCCAGAAGTAAGAAAACACTGAAGAACAAGGGTGTGAAAGCAGAGGAACAACTGAAGTCCCATTTCCATGTTAAATCCAGTAGAATACATCCACTTTACTATACAGACTTGGTAAAATCAATGGTATTTTTACCTTTGATGACACTAGGAGTAGGAGAAGGCTCCGCATTTACAGGCTTTTACATTGGCCGACATTTTTAACCATCTTACAGGTTTTGCTTATTAGTTTTATCATTAGAATAGAATGAACAGGTTTGTGAGAGATAAGGAGATAAGTGCAATGCAATTAATTAATGCAATTATAAAAGGAAGGACACTTGTCTTTCTACAGCACAAGAAGAAAACCAGACACAAACATATTCTTGAGCTTTTCTTCTGCATACAAAACTGTCTCAAAGGTTCCTTTGTCCACTTTCTAGATTGCTCATAGAGATGCCTTTCTCAAGCAGTGATTATTCATGGTTTCACAATGGACATGGGGGTCACTATTAGAATCAAAAAATTAAAACCTCCAAATTTTTCCTTTACCATTAACTTCAAATATGGAACAAAAAAAGCCTTTATTTCCATCAATAATAGATAAGGGTCAAAGGCTACACATTAAAATCCCCTCCATTAGGCACAGTCAATTGAATTTTGAAGTTTGGTTTTCTATTCTGGAGTCTTAGTTGGGAACTAAATGTAAGAAGAAGTCACATTTCCTGGAAAAAAAAAAAGCCTGAGGACAAAGGGACCTGCTGATGAGTGTTCACACGACTCTGGGCTATGGCAGCAATACGGACCAGGTTCTGACTCCTAGCTCTAAGGAGGCAGTGATGGATGATGTCCCAGTGTGAAGGCTGAGCAGTGATAAATGAGGCAGCCACGCTGAGCACACTCAGGGTAGCATGGTAGTTTTACAACACATCATAAAACAACACTGGCTGCTCACACACGCTTTGATGGACAAAACTCATGGAGATTGGAGAGGAAATACCAGCTGTCTGTGATAAGGCATTGGGAAAGTCTGGCTGGCAACCGAAAGCAAACAAGAGCACCTTTGCTGGAGCCTCTGCTGGGAGAGCAAGCACAGCTATCTGGTAGGTAAAGACAGCTCGTGCCTTTGCTCTGTGGATGGCCATCGAGGGGTTGTGGGTGAAGAATGCTGAGCAACACGGGAGAGAAAGCCTCTGAGGTGTTTTGAACTTTGGTCTCAGACACACAGGTATGGCAGGACATTTGGGACCTTGCTCCTGGACTTTGGAAAGAGATAGGCCCCAAAACTGTGTGGTGCAAAATTCAGAGACATTAACTGAGTCTGGATTCATGTTTGCATCAGTCCTTTGAGTGGATTTTCCACACTGAAGATATGAGCTCTCAAGCCTGGGTGAGAGGAGAGTGGCCAGATGGCACATCCCTGGTCACAGGGGACCTTTCTCTGTGACCTGCAGATCTGCAAAAGCAACCAGGGCTGGAGCTGGGTCTGGCTGAGGCGAGGGAGGTGGTGCGGGCAGTGGGAGGCACGAGGGAAAGAGGTGTTGAAGAGGATTGAGGTGAAATCAAAGTAACAGGCCTTTGCTAATGCCTATTCCATTGTCTTGGCTATTGGCCACGGATGGCACAGAGCGGCATGGTAAGTAAGAGTCCTAAGGTGAAAGCATCTCAGTGAGTGGGAGTTCAAGGCACCAAAGCACGAGCTTGGCAGAACAAACACCAGGTTTGTGGTGGAATATAACACCAAGCATACAATCTCTGACACCCAGAGGCCAGAAAGGGGAAGCAGGAGGAAGGGGAAGGCTGGCTGACCCTCACTGCCAAGAGGGAACGAGCAGTAGATACCCTCTGAAGGTGGCCCCAGCCATCCCCTGGAAGTACAGGGGCATTCTCTTCTGCCTGGTAGTTACCTAAATATAGGGGGTACTAAATCCCCTTCACGGACCTCCGGAAACACCTCACACACTCATTGACTAAGTAAGGATGGGGGTCATCATATCCACCCTTGGCTGCCCAAAACTTTGGAGTCAAGAGTAAGTGAGTCAGCTGGGCTCCTGCTGCAGCTCTTGGAGGGAGGTAGGCATCTCCAGTTCATCCCCCAGCAGGGCAACCTCATTTCCCTAGGACCCCACCCCAAAACTCAACCACATGTATCATCTGTCAGAGTCACATTCCACCTCTGAGCAATGTCTGTAACCACACTGCAGTTACATTACCCTACACATGCCCGGCTTTCCACAAGTGAGCAGTCCCTTTGAAATAAGTGAAGTTAAGAACATGCATCAGACATTGCATTATCAATGACTAAATTAATAATATGGATCCTGAATTATTAGTACAGATCCTATATAAAAATTATGAAAAATAAATAGGTTCATGAAATACTGAGGTCATATGCTGAACACTATAAGAATCTTAAGCTGATTAATTTTCATATTACCATAATTTAAAAAAAAAATTTTGATACACCTGACCATTTGCGTACATTGCACAATCCAACAGGTAGGCCATATACCATCTTCGGATTGTGATTAAATTTGTGGATCAGTGAAACCAACAAAATGAGACAGGTTTGGAGGACAAGAGAAAAAAGCTTATTTGTTTATAAATGTTTGTTTTATTTGATCCAGAATTGCCAGTTCAGCAGCAGTTCTCAAAGGGAAGACTGAAGACAGAGAATCTATAAGGCAACTTTCAGTTCCTTTTGCCTTCCATGAAGTCAAAGTGCCTTTAGAAAGGACTCATCCTTTATTTAATTGAATGATTCCATTTATCTTATTTGATTAAATTTATGCTGCGTAATGAGCTAGATAGATGACACGGAGTATCCCTAGATTATTGGCTTGTAATGAGTCTGGCTTAGATGGAGTTAATTTTCCCCATAGCAGCCCTCATAACGTTGTGCTTCATATTGGTAGCTAGAAAGGTGTTGATAACATAGCCAGTGTTTTGGCCACTGCTGAGCAGTGCTGGTACAGCATCAAGGCTGTCTCTTCAACATTCCCTCTCACCAGTAGGCTGGGGGTGGGAAAGACCTTGGGAGGGGACATAGCCAGGACAACTGACCCAAACTGACTATCCTGGCTTCAGCTGGGATAGAGTTAATTTTCTTTTTAGTAGCTGGTATACTGCTACGTTTTGGATTTAGAATGAGAATAATACTGATAACATAGGGATGTTTTCATTACTGCTGAGCAGTGCTTACACAGAGTCAAGGCCTTTTCTGCTCCTCACACCACCCTGCCAGTGAGTAGGCTGGGGGTGCACAGGAACCTGGGAGGGGACACAGCCGGGACAGTTGATCCCAACTGACCAAAGGGATATTCCGCACCATATGATGTCATACTCAGCATATAAACCAGGGGAAAAGCTGGCCGGGGGTCCACTGCTCAGGAACTGGCTGGGCATCAGTTGGCGGGTGGTGAGCAATTGCATTGTGCATTGCATGGTTTGTTTATTCTTTTATCATTATTATTATTTTCGATTTCTTTTCTGTCCTATTAAATTTATCTCAGCCCACGAGTTTTACCTTTTTTTTTCAATTCTCTTCCCCATCCCACTGTGGGGGAGTGAGTGAATGGCTGTGTGGTGTTTAGCTGCCTGCCAGGTTAAACCACAACACTGACCAAAGGGATATTCCATACCCTACGAGATCTGCTCAGCAATAAAAATGAAGAGAAGGTGGGGGGCATTTGTTATTATGAAGTTTGTCTTCTGGAGACACCACTATCCATACTGAAGCCCTGCTTCCCGGGAAGTGGATGGACTTCACCTGATGAGGGGAATTAGAGAATAAAACTGTTGTTTTCCTTTGCTTCTGCATGTGACCTTTGCTTTTGCTTTATTAAACTGCCTTTATTTTGACCCACAAGTTTTTTTCCATCTTATTTTCTCCCCCCACTGTCTGGTGAAGAGGGGACTGATAGAACGGCTTGGTGGGCACCTGGTGTCCAGCCAAGGTCAACCCACCACAGTCCTTTTTGGTGTCCAATGTGGGGCATGAGGTTTGTTTTAAGTGTGCTATAGCTATAGTAGTTATTAAGTGGCAAGCCCCTATGCGGGTCACAGAGTTTGTTGGCTGCATTGCTTATCTCTTTATTTTGCTGAGCTTGGGAACATGCTAGTACAAACAGTGGCTATGTGCTTTGCCCTGGCATTGATGGCCTTGCTGGGCTGGGGGAGCTATCTTGTGGAAAGGGTGAGGGAATACATCTCCCTATTCCTAACTGGGACTGATGTGGTTGGATTTATTAGGTTCCTGAGGTCCTTGTTCACCCTTATGTGAGCTGTTTAATATTACTAATTATCACTGTTAGTATATTATGGGGTTTGTGGAATCTAGTGTCTTTCTGGTGTAAGAGAAGACAAATTTTGGGTGAGGCGATACTGAAATGTGCCCTCAGGCAGCCTGTCCCTGGGTGGCAGGGTGTGTGGAAGGATTTGGGCAGGTTTCTAGGGCAGTTATCACCTCCTATAACCTGGGACTTTTCACCTGAACAGGCAAGAAACCCTGGCAAACCGACATGCCACCTGATAGAAGGGTGCCCTGCCTACCCCAATGAAAACCAGCAGCTTCTAGCACTGTACTGGTGCCTGTGCCTACTGAGCCACAGTTCAGTACTCTCAGAGGACTGTGGTTGAGGCAGGGAAGCAAACTGCATCTGAGGACACCATGGTTGAGATAGGGACACAAAAACCAACAACTACTGTAATTGACCCAGTAGTGAAAAAGAAATGGTGGACAAGGAGAACAGTGGGTCCATATCATTGTTTAGTAAGGGAGGAGGAAGAAGAGGAAAGGTTTGAAGAAGAAACCAGTCCTTCAACAAATAAATTTGAGGAAGGATTGAGAGAATTCAGACAGGAAGTGGAAACTACCCAGTCCCTGACCTCTTCAGAACTTCGAGACATGCGGAAAGATTACAGCCACCAGCCAGGTGAGCGGATTGCTGCATGGCTGCTCAGATGCTGGGATAATGGGGTCGACAGTCAGCAATTGGAAGGTAAGGAAGCCCAACAGCTGGGATCCCTTGTTAGAAACCAGGGAATTGAGAGAGGAATTAGAAAAGAGGCAGCAATTGGCAGTCTCTGGAGACAGCTCCACTCAAATGTAAAGGCAAGATATCCATTCAAGGAAGATCTTGTGAAATCCCCAGGAAAGTGGACTACCCCAGATGAAGGCATGCAGTACCTGAGAGAATTAGTAGTGCTGGAAACCATCTAAGTGATCTAGACAATGATGAGGACTCCAAAGATCCAGGGGATGGTTTGTGCACACAGGCCATGTGGAGGAAAGTAATTAAAAGTGCCCCAGCACGATATTCTAACACTTGGCAGTAATGTATTGCCCAGATAAGGAGACACCAACTGTCTTCTTGGCTCCAAAACTTTAAAGAAAATCTCTGTACCTCCTCATTCCTATGGGCCAGTGCTTTGGCTGTTAGGGACACCCCCCCAAAAAATCAGTTCTGTCCCGCTGCAGTCACAGGGAAAGGGAGCCCCAGGCACATGGTGCACTCTGGTTCTTCCTGTGTGACCAGGGGGAGTACATGAGGAAGTGGGATGGTGAACCCACCTTTAAGCTGGAAGCCCATGTATGCAAACTGAGAGGGAAGACAGCTGTTAAGAAGGGGCCACCCAAGAAGGCTGTCAGCTTAGTTGCTGTAGAGACACAAGAAGGCAATCAGTGATCTTGCAGACATAGAAGAACTGAAATCACTGCCGTGATCCTGGTGAGGGGACTTCTGATCTGGCACTGCAAGGGTCAGATAGTGAATACTCTGACCAGGAACAGGAATAGAGGGTCCCTGCCTTAGCCAGGAGCAGGAAAGGGATGACCAGGTATACTGGACTGTGTGGATTTGATGGCCTGGCCCATCAGACCCCACAGGAGTATAAGGCTTTGGTAGACACTGATGGTCAGTGTACGCTGGTGCCATCATGCTATAGGAGCACAGAACCCATCTGGATCTCTGGAGTGACAGGGGGATACCAAGAATTGTCTGTATTGGAGGCTGAGGCGAGCTTAACAAGGAACAAGTGGGAAAAGCACTCCATTGTGACCAGCCCAGAGGCTCCTTGTATCCTTGGCATAGACTACCGCAGGAGAGGGTACTTCAAGGACCCAAAGGGGTCCTGATGGGCTTTTGGTGTAGCCATTGTGAACACAGAGAAGATCAAACAGCTATCTACTGTGCCTAGCCTTTCGGAAGATCCCTTCATTGTGGTATTGCAGTGAGTTGAAGAACAGCAGGTGCCAATTACTACCAGGACAGTGCACTCGCAACAATATCGCACAAACTGAGACTCCCTGGCTCCCATCTATGAGCTGATTCATAAACTGGAGAGCCAAGGAGTGATCAGCAAGACTCACTCACCTTTAAATAGTCTCATATGGCCAGTGCAAAAGTCTGATGGAGGGTGGAGGTTAACAGTAGACTATCATGGCCTGAACGAAGTCACACCACCACTGAGTGCTGCTGTACCAGACATGTTAGAGCTCCAATATGAGCTCGAGTCAAAGGCAGCCAAGTGGTATGGTACAACTGACACTGCCAATGCATTTTTTTTCAATTCCTTTGGTGGCAGAATGCAGGCCACAGTTTGCTTTCATGTGGAGGGGTGTCCAGGGAATCGACTGCCCCAGGGGTGGAAGCACAGCCCTACCATTTGTCATGGACTATACTGCACTAGTACAGGGTGATGTCCCTGAACATGTACATCAGTGACATTATGTGGGACAACAAGGCAGAAAAAGTGTTTGAGAAGGGAAAAAAAGGTAATTCAGACTCTTCTGAAAGTTGGTTTTGCCATAAAAAAAAAGCAAGGTCAAGGGACCTGCACAGGATATTAAATTGTGGGGAATAAAATGGCAGGATGAAGGCTATCATATGCCTATGGGTGTGGTCAACAAGATAGCAACTGTGTCTAACCAGCTAACAAGAAGGAAACACAAGCTTTCCTAGGCCTTGTGGGATTCTGGAGAATGCATGTTCCAGGTTATAGTCAGCTTGTGAGCCCTCCCTACTGAGTAACCTGAAAGAAGAACCATCTTGAGTGGGGCCTTGAGCAGCAACAAGCCTTTGATCATATCAAACAGGAAATAGCTCATGCGATAGCTCTTGGGACTGTCCAGACAGGACCAGCTGTGCAAAATGTACTCTACATTGCAGCTGCGGAGCACGGTCTCTGCTGGAGTCTCTGGCAGAAAACATCAGGAGAAACCCAAGGTTGACCATTAGGGTTTTGGAGCCAGGGGTATCGAGGATCAGAAGTCCATTACACCCTGACTGAAAAAGAGATACTAGCAGCATATGAGGGGGTTTGAACCACTTCAGAAGTTGTTGGTACAGAAGCATATCTCCTCTTGGCACTATGATTGCCCATGATACACTGGATGTTCAAAGGAAACATTCCCTCTACAAATCATGCAACCAACACTACATGGAGTAAATGAATAGTACTGATCACGCAATGAGCACGACTGGGGAAACCCAACTGCCCAGGAACCCTGAAAGAGATCATGGACTTGCCAGAAGGCAGAGATTTTGGACCATTGCCTGAGGAGGTGGCTTGTGCCCAAGAGTCACCACCATATAATGAGTTGTCAGAAGATGAAAGGCGTTATGCTTTGTTTACTGATGGATCCTGTTGTGTGGTAGGAAACCATCAGAAGTGGAAAGCTGCTGTGTGGAGTCCCACACAACAAGTCATTGAAGCCAGTGAAGGAGAAGGTAAGTCCAGTGAGTTTGCAGAAGTTAAAGCCATCCAACTAGCCCTAAAGATTTCTGAATGAGAAAAGTGGTCAGTACTCTACTGACTCCTGAATGGTGACTAATGCCCTCTGGGGGTGGCTACAGCTGTGGAAGACCAACTGGCAGGGCAGGGGTAAACCCATCTGGGTTACTGTATTGTGGCAGGACATCGCTGCCCAGGCAGAAAACATGGCTTTAAAGGTACATCATGTAGATGCTCACATGCCCAAAAGCTGTGCCACTGAAGAACATTGAAACAATGAACAGGTAGACAAGGCTGTCAAATTGAAATAGCTCAGGTAGACCTGGACTGGGAGCATAAGGATGAGCCATTTGTAGCTTGATGGGCTCACAAAACATCGGGACATCTAGGGAGAGATGCAACATAGAGATGGGCTTGTGATTGAGGAGTGGACATGACCATGGAGGCCATTACACAGGTCACTCATGAATGTGAAACATGTACTGCAATCAAGTGAGCCACACGAGTAAAATCTTCATGGAATAGGGGGCGGTGGCTGGGTTTTCGATATGGTGAGGCCTGGTAAATTGACTATATTGGACCATGACATGGTTTAACCCCAGACAGCAACTAAGGACCACACAGCCACTTGCTCCACTTGCTCACCCTCCCCTGCTGCCAGTGGGATGTGGGAGAGAATCGGAAGGGCAAAAGTAGGAAAACTTGTGGGCTGAGATAAGAACAGTAACTGAAATAAAATAAAATAATAATAAAAATAATAAATTGTAGTGAAAAGGAAAACAACAGGAAGAGGAACAAAACCCAGGAAAACAAGTGATGCAACCACTCACTACACACCACTTGACGCCCAGCCCATCCCCGAGCAGCAATCACTCCCCGCCAGCCAACTCCCCCCAGTTTATACAGTGAGCATGATGCCATGTGGTATGGAATAGCTTGTGGAATAGCCCTTTGGTCAGTTTGGGTCAGCTGTCCTGCCTGTGCCCCCTCCCAGTTTCTTGTGCACCTGGCAGAACATGGGAAGCTGAAAAGTCCTTGACTAGCATAAGCTGTACTTAGCAACAACTAAACCATCAGTGTGTTATCAATGTTATTCTCATAATAAATCCAAAACACAGCACTATACCAGCTACTAGGAAGAAAACTAGCTCTATCCTAGCTGAAACCCCGACAGACCACTTCCATGAATACGCCAAGGCAAGCGCTACATACTCACCATGGTGGAAGGAACTACTGGTTGGCTAGAAACACCCTGTAAACCATGCCACTGGCAGAAACACCATCTTAGGCCTTGAAAGACAAATTTTGTGGCAACATGGTACCCCAGAAAGAATTGAATCAGACAATGGGACTCATTTCCAAAATAACCTCATAAACATGTGGGCAAAGAAACACATCATTGAGTAGGTGTATCACATCCCCCGTCTCCCACAAGCCTCTGGAAAGATTGAGAGATACAATGGACTGTTAAAGACTATGTTGAGAGCATTGGGCAATGGATGATGGAAGCACTTGGATACAAATCTAGCAGAAGCCACTTGGGTGGTTAACACCAGAGGATCTGCTAACAGTCCTGGTCCTGCCCAAACAAAATGCCTGCATACTGTGGGAGGAGATAAGGTCCCTGTAGTGCACATAGGGAAGTGGCTGGGGAAGGTGGTGTGAATTGCTCCTCCCATGGGAAAAGGCAAATCCATTCATGGGATTAACTTTGCTCAAGGACCTGCGTGTACTTGGTGGGTAGATCCAGTGTGTGTCTCAAGGAGATTTAACTTGGGGGGAAAAGGCATCTGTGATATGAGTTATATGTTGTAGGAAGTAATGTAGCAGGAATGACTTGGACTGACAAAGAGTGAGTTTTGCAAGGAACCAGACAAGTGCCATGATGACCCAAACTAAGCTGGTGTTGGTGCCCAACAATCGAACATACTGCTGCTCCTGTCCTGAACACCCATCTTGACAGATGGGGCCCAAGTCATAACCTGTTCTTATGAACATCTGTAGGAGTGGAGGAAGCCCATGGAATGGGAGGGTAATATCTATCTGTTAAAGGACAGGGGATAGTAGTTAATGAGAATGTATAAATCTGTATGTTGGGTATAAAGATGGTTTAAGTATGTAGTTTAAGTTGCAAGTGTTGATAAGAAGGGATTTCAGTAATGAGAATTAAACATAATGGGATGGTTAGAAGAGAAATATATATATATGTATTATGTGGGATCTGAGCGTGACACAAATCATATGGAATAAGGGGTGGAGATTGTATTGGGTCTAGCTGAGATGGAGTTGATTTTCCCCATAGCAACCCTCATAGTGCTGTACTTTGTATTGGTAGCTAGAAAGGTGTTGATAACACACCAGAGTTTTGGCTACTGCTGAACAGTGCTCGCACAGCATCAAGGCTGTCTCTCCAACATTCTCCCCTCACCAGTAGGCTGGCGGTGGGGAAGGTCTTGGGAGGGGACATAGCCAGGACAGCTGACCCAAATTAACCAAAGGGATATTCCATACCATATGATGTCTGTTCAGCAATAAAAGCTAAGACAAAGGACAGGGGGTCATTTGTTATTATGACATTTGTCTTCTGGAGCAACTGCTATGTGTACTGAAGCCCTCCTTCCTGGGAAGTGGCTGGAGATTGCCTGATGATGGGAAGTAGAGAATGAAACTTTTGTTTTCCTTTGCTTCTGCATGTGGCCTTTGCATTTGCTTTATTAAACTGCATTTATCTTGACCCACGAGTTTTTTCTCATCTTATTTTCTCCCCACCCTGTCTGGTGAAGAGGGGGGAGATAGAGTGATTTGGTGGGCACCTGGTGTCCAGCCAAGGTCAACCCACCACATGGCTTTTTTTTTTTTAATCCCTAACTTCCTTGATTCTGTAAATACATGTATCATTAGGGTCCAGGTACAGCCTGAAAACAGCAAATAGCTCAACTGAAATACAGAGATCTTCACCAAAAGAAGCAAAAGCCATGGGGCACTGAGCTGAGGGGGTTACCTACACGGAAATATCTGACCTTCCTGCCCAGCCCTACCCAGCCACCTACAGCAGTGTGGTCCTATGAAAGGTATGCAAACATTCAAAAGTCAGATCTCAAAGGGGAAATACTACAGTGATGGAATGTATCACAAAATCAACAAATTAAAAGAAGTGTTCTGTCCTGTATGCAGTCTGCTGTGCCTGCTAGCAGAAATGTTCACTGGCAGGCATGTCCATATGGCACCTCTCCTTTGAAGAACCCCTGGTCCCACCTCTTGTCAATCCACTGCCCTGTAACCCTGAAGTTTGGACTACACAGTCCAGGTGTTTCTTGCACAACACATGGTCAAATAATAGCAAGTTGGACGTTTTTGAGTAAAATACATTTTTCTGCCCATGTTTGATGCAACATTTTTATTCACTGTGAAGCTGTACTATGTGCTTTGGAGAAAGGACTGGGAATTTGCCATAGAGGAAGAAAAAGAAGGGGTGTTATTATGCCTTTGCTTTTTCTACTAGCTATCATTTTGCCCCAGGCTCTGAAGGAACAGATTTTGGATGTGCTCAGTAGACTTTGCAGGGTTGAACAACTCTTACTTACTGAACTTAACTCCATCTCAGGGCCAGACAGGGCCATCTTGAGGTACAAGTTCAAAGAGACTCAGTTCATGTCTGTGGACTCACTCTGCTGTGGAGGACCAGGTGGAGAACAGATGGGGTAAGAGCTGGGCAAGAGGGGATGGCTGGGAGGAGTACACTGAGCCAGTGATGCTGTGGAAGCAGGACTGGATGTATGGAGGAGATATGAGGACTGTGAGCTGGTGGGATAGCCCGGGCAGCTAGAGAGTCTGGATCGGACTGTCCAGGACTTAGCCAGCAAGGCTGGAGAGGAGCCTGTGACAGAAACATTGTCAGTGTCCTGTGACAATAGTTGATAAGAGTAGAGGCCTGAAAAGAGACAAAATGGGGAAAAAAATGGCAGAAATATGAATCAGGTTAGTAAGGAGAAATGGGATGAGGAGGATGGTCAGAAGCAGTCAGGCAAAGGCAGAAGAGCTATAACATCATACCATAGAATGGAATTTCTGTTCCTTCATTGTGCCTGAGGCACACATTGAAGTGTAAAGCTGCCATGAACGCTGAGCATGGCTTGATACCCTGGGCTCTCACGTACGTACTGCAGAGCACTCCCTGTGCAAAGCAAGGGAAAAAAAAGAAGCACACTTCAGACCCATGAACTGCTAAATTGCAATTCATTGCAAACGTTGCCCTGCAGCTGCCAAAGTTGGATGAAGAGGAATAAGAAACACGGATCCAGTCCCAGGCAGGGTATGTTTGGTCTGATGCAAACAAACATGTTTGCATTGATCTGGACCTCAAAAACAAAGTAGGAAATAAAAACAGTCCCCACGCATGAGGACATTAGCTCTCCTGATTCAAGACCAAGATGTAAGAAATGCCAGTGAGGCATTTATAGCAACAGCTTTGCAAGGCCATGGGACCTCAGAGCTACTGCTGTCTGCCATTGCCTGTACCCTGTTCTGCACTTGTCCTGCTGTAGGTTTCTCGACCTGCCTCTACTGGTCCCTGCAGTGTCCCCCATCAAGCTGGACATTTTTCCCCAGAATACTCAAAGACTGGCTTTGTAGTTTTCCTTTCTTTTTCCCTTGTATTTTGAGATGCATTAAGATCTTCCGTTAAGTGATTCCTTTTGATCAGCACCACTGCAGTGAAGTATATACCTGCAAACTCCCTTTTTTGCATTCTGGGGAGTTAGTTTATGTTTCCCAACAAGATATTGTCCTTGCTGGTTCAGGATGCTCTTCAGGTTCAGAATGATGGTAGACATCACTGCAGTCCAAGATAAGCAATATAGAGAGCTCCAGACCTTAGTGAATAATATATCCATCTCCCAGAAATTATGCCTGTAATATTAAATCTGAGTTTTGCTTTTTCCTTTCTGCTGTGTTTTAGCCAATGGTGGCCACCTTTTCAAACTCTCCTCTACAATTAGGACACCATGCAATGTTATGGTTGTTTCTTAGCCCAAGCTGAGAACACCATGTAACTCAAAACTGTAGGAAATGGGACTGAGAAAAAAATAGAAATCACGAGACATTCATCAAGTCTGGCAAACTTGGTGAATGATGAAGTTCACTGTTTTTTTGCTGCTGCTGTCAGATCAGCCTATCCCATTTGCTATGTTGGTCTGGCAGAAAGTAACCCAGATCATGACCTTCTGTCCCTTTGCAGACTCCCTGCACAGGGCTCTTCCCCTGATCCTATGTCTCTGAGTCTTTTCCCTCTCTGCTCCTTTTCATGTGGTCCCTCCTTTCTGTTACCTTGGACCCAAGGCTTGTAGTTGAAGCTGCTCTGCTTCTCATCTACCGGACAACTCCAGCTCTAACCATCATTCAACCTCTGCATGAAGCTTAATTTTTCTCCACTTTTCTTTCTTTACTGTTTACTTTCTTTTTCCTGCTGTGCTCTAAAAAATAATATTTGGCTCTTGTTTCATAAAGAAGTAATCTGACACGTTAAAGAAAAAAGCATGGCTATCACTGCTTTCACCTTCCCAAGTGAAACAACCCCCAAACTCCCATATTCTGTTGAATGCATAACAGTGATAACTGAACCTGGATGAAAACTCCTAGCGACAATTTTCTATCATAAAACTAGCTTTGTCAAAATCAAAATGTGTCCAAGAAAGAAACCAAGCCTGAAAAATTTTCAGTTAGAAGAAGTTGCAATGGTTTGTCTTGACTTTATTATTCCTTACTAATAACATTGTAAAATATTCCATTTTGATAAAGTAAAAATATAATGGCTTGATATTTTTATTCCAGTACTGGTGTTGTTGTAGCACATGTATTTTATCATTACCTAGCATTTTATTATAATGTTTTCACTTTATTGAAATTAAATGAATTGTAAAATGAAAACGTGCTGAATTACCAAAGCAAAATCTTTCAAGGATCTTAAATCACACTTTTTTTTTTTTTTATTCAAATGTGCATTCAGCAGGAAGTTTAAAGTGCTGGCTTTGCATTTGGATACAGTTCGATAAGAAATGCCAACCAGTGAGGTGTATCTACAGCATTCTTCTCTCTTCCTGCAGCCTCCTTGGAATGGAGCAGTCAGCTCCTCACTGCTCTGAGCATGCTCCCACCCATCGTGGGACTCCTTATACAGGCAGTAGTTGTCATAACTTGTTATTTAAAAACACACTTCATAAGAAGCCGGTAACATTATAGGCTGGCTTTAAAGTTGACATGGTTGATAACAAAACACATCAAGCACAAACCATGTTATAGCTACTGATGGGAAAGTCACTGGTTTGTTCTCAGGCAATTTTAACTGCTAAAAACTGTATCAGTTCAAATGAAAACCCAGAAGCAAATAAAGCTCTCATCAGTGCAGATTAGATACAAATGTAGTTCTCCGTGTCTTTTAAATTTTGGTTTTTTACTTCTGAAAAGCAGAATTTCATGAAACTTGCCTAATAAAACACCCAAATGTTTGAACTCATCTACTTGCACCAGGGCAGGGTGCACTGAAGACACTCTCACTACATCTTAAGCTTCTTGGGTTTCATTTAACGACGTTCATTCCCAGTTAACATTAATTAAAATGGGATGTGCATTTACAAGGCCTTTACACCAGTTTGGCTAAACCAGTTCAAACTTCATATTTCAGGGCAGCCTTAGCCATGTTCTGTTGTTGATGAGGCTGAACTAATATATAGAAAGGAGATGTCTCCAAGAGCCTGCAAAACTAAAACACGAGTGGTCAAAACAGATCATGCTCCCACTGCTCTGCTGCATGTTCACCTTCTTGACTTTCAAGTAAAAGCCTGTATAGTCAAACCCTTGTTTATATGCCCCTAATCAAAGAACATGCTTGAACAACGCATCTGGGAGTGATGGTACCTGTGAGCAGTTTTCATCTATCCTGCAAACACTTACCTGGAGCGACAGGAAAACCAAGTGTTGAGAAGTTTGTTCAGTTGGTGTCTTCCACCTCATGTAGATTTGTGGCAACAATTAACTAAGCCAAACTATCAAAGAATATAATCAAAACCCTGTGGAACAGGGAACCCTAACAGAACATCTCTGACTTCAAGAAGATTATGAGAAATGATCCAAAATGTTATTTTAGTGTTCATAATAGCTTGTGTCTCAGTGGGAAGACATTAATGTACCATGAACTTAAAAAAATTAATTTCCCTGCCCAAGCATTGTGTATTGCTTCTCAGATCAAGACAATTTGTCCATGAAGCAAAGTGAACTCATTAGTAGGTGAAATGGAAAGTCTAGGGAGGACCCATGGGCAAATGACTGTTGAATTTATTCATGGGATAACCAAATGGAGATCACCTTCAATATTCTCTGTTCCAAGTGACCTTTGAATGGAATAGAGATGATGAAATATTTTCCCTTTTTTCTCACAGGCTGTGATGCCAGTCTGTGTTATGCACTGACTTCACCTTTTAGCCCTGCATAGGTATAAATCACTTTGATGAGATGCTCACAGCCCTGTAACCTCTTCTTGCGACCTCATCCAAAGAGTCGATCTGTGACTGACTCCCCTACATTTGCTCACCTATATCTGCCTTGGCACAGTGGAAGTGAAAAAAGCTGGTTTCTGTAACAAAAAAAAAGGGCACATCCTCTCCTTACCAATGAAATCTTAAAATATCTTGTGAGACATTTGTCAGTGCTCCAGTCAAAATTCTCCTGTCCTCTCTTTCCAGTCCAGCTACCATGAGCAGAAATAATTGAAACAGACTTTGACTCCAGGGGTGCATTGGTGTCAGAGTTGGACCCTCCCTGACTCTTGTTTGCAGTCTGGGAGTCCCATAAGAGAGCAGTTAGTCTTTACTATGTACACCCTGTAGACCCAAATGGTAGGAGACCATGAACACTTGGCTTTTCCTTTCCAAAAACTGTAGCAGCTGCTATCCATTTCTATGCCTCCTGGAAACAGTCTGCCTGCCTTAGTTCCCACCTGGTCTTCAAACATTACAGCAGAGAAAGTGCGCTGCCCACCAGACCTGTCCACCCCAGAGCTTTAGCAGCAGTGTCTTAGCTATGCAACTGCTGTCATCCAGCTACGATGCTAGTCATGGTGCTCAAGAGAAAAGTGAAAGGATCATAACCATTATTATGCTCATTTCCACCAGGCTTTGGTTCGGCAGTATTTCCCTTTCTTTAACATAGAGATGTGACAAGACATGAAATAGTGGGCAGCTGGAACATGTATTTCTCTCCATTGTCCAGCTGTGACTCTCAGAGCACTATAAATTGCTGAAGATGTTGCCTTCTTGAATCTTATATCCTCCTTGCTGATGGATGTGAGCATAAGTATAATACTCCGTTGTCTGCAGTCCTACACAATACAGGCATTCGCTTGCCACTGTACTTTGGCTGGATTGTCTCCTCATACATGAGTTTAATATACATACTGTCATCATCAGAATGAAACTTGTTTATACTCTTAACATTTTAAACTACAAAGTTGTTAAAATATTTGGGATTTAGTTTTTATTAATGGAACTTAAACTTGTGAATCTAACATTTCTCGAGAAAGCTCAGATTGTTAAGGAATCAGCAGGACACATCACCGAGCTACAATAGGTTCACTTTCATGTGGATGCTGTAGCAGGCAAGCCTTCATGGAAAAACTCTGAATGTGAATTTAGCTAGTTTTGGATAAAGACGCCTTTCAGCGTCAATAAACACCATGAATGCAGCCACGGTAGAGTTACAACTTAATGAGATGAGGGGAAGTGCACAGGGTCAGGCCTCATCTCCCGGCCTCTGTCATGCTAATCAGCTGGGCAGCCTGCAGCTGAAAAACTGCTGGAATTTTTATTTGCATTTCATTTAGTTGGAAGGAAATTGACCCAGATGGTCCACAAAGGCAATAGAAGGCTGGCAAGCAGTCTAGTGCTGCACACTTTTCCGAGGGGCTGCACTTGTCCGCCCGTCCCTCTTGGAGCCCAAAACATAAAAGATTAAAACAGCGTAAGGGAATTGATTTCATGATTTTTAGATAATTTCCCTAAGATTTCAGAAAAGACCTAAAAAACCTAATTTAATCAGCCAGGACCTCAATAGTAATTAAAGGGAAGAAAAGCTGAGATAATGAAAGAGGTGGTGGGGATTTTTGCTGTTGCTGGTGGGAACCTTTCTTAATTAGAAAAAGTCTAAAATCTAAATGATGTTAATGACGACAAGCATGAACATTTATTGCAAAGACACTGTATCCTTGGTCAACTTAGATGATTGATTGCCAAATCTGATAAACTTCCTTAGAAAAAACTAAAATGATTTGCTATGCATTTGTCCAAGCCCAGTATTTCCTTGTGTTTGCTCAAATGGACAATATTGGTGTCACTGTTATTCATTTGGCCAAAGCTTAGATATTTGTGCAAGTGATGTGTGATTCCACACCATCTGCTCATGGTTTCACCTATTTTGCTTTGAAAGCTTAGTTAAAACTAATAAAATAAAGGCACTTGCAGATTCCACCTACTTTTGCTTTGTGATGTGAGAGACTATAACATTTCAGAGCAAGTGCAGCAACCTCATGGAGGGCCAGCTGATCACATATCTACTTAATTGGAAGATATAAAATATAACTGTAATCACATTACCAAAAGTATTTTGTAAGGGTGAACTTTCAGCCATAAAATTTTCGTGACACCCCAGAAGTGCATGGAGCTGGAGTAAATGCCTGGGGATCCCTAATCTTCCAGTTACACCAGTGGAGATGCTGCCCTTTACCTCTACCCTGCCCTGAAAGGGTGGAACCAACTAGTCTTTTGTTTCTACCAGCATCACTCTAGTCAGGGTGAAGCTTCATCTCCTTGTACAAGCTGTCTTTCTAGATGGTTATGTTACCTCAAACAGCAGTGTGCTAACGCCTCTGGTCTGGGTAGCTGTTGAACACGTGCAAATGAGTCTTCCCAGTGCAAGTCCTGGGAAATCAAACCCAGCACTTCAGTGGAGTTGCTTCTGATTTGCACTTGTGTAAAAGTGTGTGTAAATCTGGACTAACCTCCTTGGATTACTGGGCTGACACAGGCTTTTGTTTTCATTCTGTCTTTGGGGAAATGTGATAAAAAGAGCCTGAGGTAGCCACAAAACCACATGTCGGTGAGGGCAGTGTGACAGCTCACGCAGGAACAGAAAGATCTGGGATTTTTCAGCTCCTCCTGGTTCTCTGAGGACTTATGGTCGGTCCAACTTGTGGCAGCTCAACTTCTGAGAAGCTGCGTGGGTGCACCACCAAGGTGACAACATACCATCCGGTCCCTGCTACAAGCCAGACAGAGACCTGGTCTTTGTCTTCCGAGGCATCAGTTACTCAGCCATGAGTTATCTCAAGGATTGCTTCCTCCCATGGTTATGACAGTCACACTTGAGCTTTGATTTTATAAAGCTTACATAAAGCACTTGTCCAGAGTCCTCTATGCAAAACAGAATGGGATAATTTACATTTCCAGCACAGTCACAAGTCCCAAACTACTCCTAATGTCCCTGTTGGCAGTTCAGTAGCTAAGAAAAAGTGGAGGAACAATAGGAGGTCATTAGCTTCATTTCTTGATCTGGAAGTGGCCTCTTTAGTAACCTAGGGCAATTTATAGGACAAATATTTATAAAGGAGCCAAGATTTATGTGGTTCTGAAGACCAAGTACTCGAGATATAACACCTTAAAATCATACCTGAGAACCATAAGGCAGCATGCATAGCCACTGTCCACACTGAAGGTGGCTGAAAGGGCTTCTGGCACTGCAAGTCCTTGAATTATTGTCTCTGAAAGACAGGCAGAGATCAATACTTTCAATGTGGTTTCCAATATCCCTGCTTGCCCTCCACTGTATAAGGGAAGGATGCTGACTGTGGGCAATGTCTGCCTCACAGGGGTTGAACGCACTGTAGGAGTGGTCTTGGCTTGCTCAAGCTGGTTAAGAAACAATTTGCATGCATCCTCCTATTCTCTTAGGAGCCTGGAGGTGAGAGTACTTGATAGAAAATACAGAGGATGGAAGCATTCAGATGATGATCTAGTCACAAAAAACCCTAAAGCACATGAGAAGACCCTGAGGAAGTTTAAAACAGCTCTTCCCAGTGGGGGTAGCAATGGCATCACTGCAGGATGCTCCCTTGGGAATAGCAGTGGGTTCAGCAACGAAACGGAGTGAAGGACTTAGAAAGATCTGGATGGACATTCAGCATCACTTTGACAAACTTACTCGCAAATATGGGTGTTTCTGCCTCCTCTGGAGTCTTCTCAGTGCAGATACAATCCAACTTTGCAACTGAATAGAGGCTCAGTGCTAGAACAGAGCGTGACAGGCACTGGTGTCAAGGCAGTGCCTAAGTTACATTTTGATTGGTGCCTGAAACTCAGATATAAAACCAAAATCACCTCCCCTTCATACTGACAAGGCAGAAGAAAAAAGTTTGAGGTGAACTTGGAGCTTTTTAATTGTAGCTGTACCACTGCTGACCCAGTGCAGTCCCATCTGCAGTGTGGGTGAGATGCTCACCACCAGGTTGCCTGTTCCACGTCTCAATGTTGCATGAAATCGCCTTGTTGTCTGTCTAGGGTAGCTGTGGTGTATAGAGGGACTAAATTCAATGTACCATACGTGAGGGCAGCAGCAGGCTGGGCCTCATGAGTCCCACTTGTAAGCCCTGCAGGATGCCTACAGCCACCTCAGGGCAGATGATGGACAGAGCTTGCTCTCTGGCCCATCATGCTCATGAAGGTCATGCTGGAGAAGTTTGGATGTAGCAGAGTAGAAACGGAAGCTTAAATCTGGAAAAAAATGAAAACACCTGTGAAAAATAGCAATTTCTTTAGAAATCATTCAGTATGGTTAAAGAGGCTTGCTATCTTCTTGGCATGCTTTTCAGCAGCTGGAGGTGACCAGAGGGTTACCAGAGCACAAGCCGTAGCTGCTGAAGGAAACGGAAAGACTCAGTTCAAAGTATGAAGTGTAGCCCTCAGAAGAACAGTTAGGAATAAAACTAAAAGCTATCAGATAAACTAAACGCAGTTCTGGGACTTGTGAGTCCAGTCGGCTCTCACTGCAGGACCCTGAGCACTGCTGGTTTCTCAAATAGTTTGTTTCAAAGCATTTTAGTGTCCTTACCACATTTTCCTTGAAGACTGCAAACGCTAAAATTTGCTGTTTATGCTGAAATCCTGAGAAGGTCTCAGGCAAAACAGGAAATGTTTATTCAAACATCTGGCAAGGAGGGCTACAGGCTGAACTGGACCCTGGCTAACTCTCCCTTCCCTGCTCAGCACTGGTGCACGCTGTGCTGGGGCTCAGCCTGGGACCTGCACATCTGGGAAGCCACAGGCAAAACAGAGAGCCCAGAGGAGGACAAGGAGAATGACAGTAAGTCCAGAAAGTGTGATGCACAATGAAAGCATTGGGCTTGCTCTAGTGTATGCCAGGGATTTCCTGGTAATATTTTTCAAATACACCAAGAGCTGCTGCAAAGAAGGAGCAAAATGCCCTTCATGCCCATATAGAACAAGAAATAACATACTTAGGTGCGGTGAGGAGGTTCCAGTAAGACACTAGAAATACTTGCTGATGGTATGGACAGTGAAAGAGTGGAGTTGTGCTAGAGAAGTATGTGCTGTCCATCATAGGAAATCTTTAAGAACAGCTTGAAGTAAACCTCCATCTCACAGGTAAGGGTGATCGTGTCTTGTGGCACTGGTCTGGACTAAAAGACTGCTTGAAAAACCCTCCAGCCTTATTCCGATACTTTTCTTTTTTGTAACCTTTCGGAGTGAATTTACTTTGATGATTTCAGCTCTCTGGATACTTTTGGTTTGATTATGTAGAGTCACCTTACACCATGCATAAGGATGTCTGCACTGGGTCGTCTCTCTAAAAAATAAAATAGTGTCAAATATAGGGCTGTAGTATGTGGATACAACTCAGCTAAATATAATAGTTTTGCAAATTCTTATCCTAAGTCTGAATTTGATCTCTGTGAACCCTATAGAAAAAGTGTCATAGAACTAGTCAATTAAAGGGAAATAGTTCCAATGAGCTAAATGATTTTAACAGAAGAAAAATCTACAGAACTCTGTAGATAGTTTAAAATTCAACAGAAAGTTAATTCATTAGTAAAGTCACTCAAGCTTGACTAATAACAGCCTGAGCCAGAAAATCTAGCAATTTAAAGTAAACCTTTAGTTGCAAGCATAACTTGATGCATATGATGCCAGCTGCAGAAATTGCCATTTCAAACCTCGCTCTGGTTGGCACAATGGGAACAAATAGCTCTCAGCTGCAGGTGAAGCCTACCAGACCTTTCTCCTCAATCTTTGTATAGTGTCAGTTCTTCTTAAAAAACAGCCATTAAATTATCGCCATTGTCTTTGGGGAATGGTGATTGATGCCTCTTCTTTTATGCTAACTCAGCTTGTCTCTCTGCTCTAAATGGCCTTGTCTTTGGTGTGGATGTTGGTAGTACATCATTAGGTTTTGGTACGCTTCGTGCCGCTCACTCGCTTGCAGCTTGGCAAACAAGGCTGTCAGATGACGTGGCCGTTCAGCAGATTAATACAACTCTCCTGAACTCCTTAATAGAAAAAGCCACGGGCTCCCACCTGTTGGGGCTCAAGCAGGGTGCTTTGCAGGGAGTGCCTTTCCCTTGTGAATGCTAAGGTGACAAAGTAAAATAACCGGCCTTTGCGTTTCTGCTGTATCTGTTGGTTTTTATCCCAGCTGCTGCAGGCGGCCTGGGAGGATGCGCACAGGGGAGCGGGAGCTCCCTACAATGGCAGCAGAGCCCAAAACAACCGTTTCAGGTGCTTATGTTCTCATTCAAGCGCTGTTGCTTTGTTGGTGCACTGAAAACGTGAGCTACTCCCTTGTGTGTTGGTACACCGCAGAGTAGGTACACCCTCTTTTGCACACAGCTGATAGCTGTTTGTAAACGTACAACGATACACCTTTGGAGAGGGACCAAACAGAGAAGTGAAACCAAGGAGAAAGAGAAAGCTCTAAGGGTCTGTTGAGACCTAAAAGCCTGTTCTGCTAACAGTGGTACAAGCCCACAGCAAACCCAGAGACACTGGTGGTGCACTTATGCCTGTGACCACGGCCACTACGGTCCCACATGCTGGTTGCCATGCCGGGTCCCTTGGGAAGCACTGAGTGGTTTCAAAGGTGGCCCTCACCCTCACGCCAGCAGAACAGAGAGGAGGCTGCTGTGGCCAAGAGCCGCTTCCCTGCTGCACCACCACGCTGGCCTGCGCTGGGACAGCGACTGAGCCCAAGGAGCCAGGAACTGGACCTGACAGCGCTGCATTTTTGGATGAAGGGGGTTAGCAGCCTGAGCTACGGTTCTACCCCGAGTGAGTCATTTCACTGGGTGTTTCTGCAAAGCAGGAATAACTGTCGATACTCACCAGGTGACTTCTGAGAGCAAATGAGCATTTCTAAAGAGCTGTGAGATGCTTTGGCAAGGAGATTGGGGGGGCAGGGAGGAAAAAGGTATTTGTGTTTGAAGATACTTTTCTTCTGTGAAAAATCTTTCTTCTCAAGACTATAAACCTGGAAGGAAAAGAGCCAGGTTTTACATCTCTCTGGTCCCCCACATAGCATCACCCTTCACTTCGCTGGTCCCGTTCCCCCTTTCCACCCTTGCCCATTTTGGTTGCAAGTTCCTCGAGCAGGGGAAGTTTCCTGCCGTGTGTTTGAATCGGCATAACGTGCCTCTAGTGCTGACTGTGGTTTGTCAGAGTAAAATGAGCCTTAAATGCTTTATGTTTTCCTTTCTGCCCCTTGAACAGCCATAGTTTGAATTAGCTGTAATCTTCACACCTTGCAGACTTCAAATGTCCAAGTAAAGACAGCAAGTACTAAAATAAATAGACACATCAAAATTATTATGTTAAATGGATAAAAAAGCGTAGCCTATCAGCTATACATCCTACCTGGGGAGTGTGTGAGGCTTACCTATGCATCTGTACTTCAGAGTCAGGTGACCTGAGCTCAGAGGCTGTTATTCAGGCTCATATATTTGAGCAGCTTCTGCCTCAGGAGGCAGCCTACATGTGCTGCAGCCACCAGAGCACCTGGCAGACTTCACATGGACAAAATCTCTCCCACTGGGAGCCTTGTTTGAACCAAGGCTACTCACAGGACACCACTAGTGAGATTCCTATGGTGTTCATGGTATAGCGTAATCCTCTTTAATTAGCACATAATGTGGTTTACTTTTAACTCAAGTTTTGTATTCCTTTTTGTATTCTTTTTAGAATGAAGAGAAGCCGAAAACCTTATTTATCCGACACATTGAGTACTGGGTGCAGTTCAGGTCTCTGCATCTCAAGAAGGTTGTAGTGAAGTCAGACGATGTAGAAAAAGACAATGGAGATCACTGGGGGGTGGAGCGTCCACTTTATGTGGAGAGACGGAAAAGACTCCCCAGTTTAGAGGAGAGAAGGCTGAGGGGATATGTACAAAGTTCACAAAACCATGAAGGTGATGGGTAAGGCAAACATGGAACTGCTGTTCATCAAATTCCTTAATGCAAGCACCAGAGAGCACTCAGGGAAATTTGGTGAGATCAGTTTAAAACAGACACAGGCCAGTACAGGGTTGGTAGCAAACATCTGGAATTCACATCCATGGGAGGCCGCAAAGGTGAATGGTATCAGCAGGTTCACAAGGGGATTAAACACCTTTGTGGACAGCAGGTCCATGAGGTGGTACTCAGAAGCCTATACAGGTACCTCCCACTGACATCCCATCACCTCTGGGGCTGGGGGCTCCCAGCAGTGTGAATGGACCCAGCAAGCAGTGAAAATCTTGTGCTCTCCCTCATAGCAGCTCCTACGGCCGCTGACGGAGACAGAGTAGGGGGGTAGGGGACCACTGCTCAGTCCCAGCAAGGTGTTTCTCAAGCTCACCTTCTGCAGAATCTCCCCCAACAGCTTCTTGCTCTCCCCAGAACCCAAAGAAAGCTCTCACTGCAAAGGGACCACCATGGACTGGCAGGAAGAGGGAGCATGCCATGGACTAGATGATTCCCACATCTCTGAATGCGGTCCTGGAGTTACTTTTAGTCTGCTTTGGTGGCCGGGAACAATACCCCTTTAATAGAGACACTGTTTTAGAGTCACTGTTTACAGCCAACTCCAAACAGACTTTTTGCAAATGTTTTCCCAAATACAAAATAATCAGTCTGCTTTGGTGGCATTCAACTCCTTCTTCATCTCATTCCTTTGCAGAGATGTGAGGGGAATATGGTTTGCTAGGATGTTCATGGATATAAAGCCTCTGGCAAACATGCTCCTCCATGAAGAGTCACAGTAGGAAAGGATCATCTGGTAAATCTTCAAAGCTCCAGGAATTGCCCAACTGGACATCAGAAAAAAAGTGTCTCTAAGTTACCAATTATGGCCCAGTCACAAAACATAAAAAAAAAGCATCTTAGGAATGCACAAAGCAATAGACAAGGAGTCTGCAGACAATCCAGAGACTGCCCAACTGCTGAGCAAATCGCTACAGGTGAATAATAAATAAGACAAACAAAACCCTTTTACAGATAATTTTGCAAACAAGAAAATGTCAAATAAACTAGCCTCGGTTAGGAGTCTTGGTCTAGCTTTTGAAATCTTGATTTTGTACAAAATCAGAATCATAGAAAATAATGGCTCAAAAGGCCGTTTTACATCCGGGTTCGGGTTTTTTCTTAAGTTTGCAATTGCTTCTTTTGAATGAACACTACGCCCTTGGAAGATGTCAGATTGACCTTTCTGGGAACTACAGAATTCATCCAAAAGCTATAGAAACCTTTATTCCTCCATTTTCCCAGCCAGCCTTTCTGTCAGGTGACATCCTACCACTACCGACCACCAAAGGCTTTCCATGTGCTGTTTCTGCTGCTTCCTTTCCTCTACATCTTTTAGGTGGTGAGATCTGTAAAATCATAATTATGTGAACCTAGAAATAGAAGCAGAGCCTATTATTTTAGAGACCTGTTGCTAGATGAAGAGGATTTTACCTGTTCCTGGACTTTCTTTTGAACATTTAAACTCATCAGTGATCCCCATGTCAGCTGCTGTATTAACTGAGTTCATTTGTTTTATGGATTAAAGCACTTGGTTTGCCCTGGTTCTGCATCAGCTCAGAGCTGGATGCAGTCTGCTGGAAGCACCTGAGAAAGCATTTTAACCAATTCAAAGTTCCTGAGAGCGTTGCTGCTCAAAGGGTACAAAGAGCAGATAGCTGTGTTTGGGAAAGAAGAGGAGAAAGGGTGGGATGGCCAATGGGATGGCAGGAATCCAAACATAGCACTGGCCTGCACCTCTCCCCTCTGCTCATTCCTTCTGCTGTCTTCCCACCACCATGTCTCTGGACTCTGCACTGCGTTAACATCTTGTAACTTCACAGTTGCTCATGGCTGTAAACAGCTCTCAAGATTCAAGTCGGTGAGATGTGAAAAATGAATGGTCAGGTCTCTAGAACCAGCTTCTCCAGATCCTGCAGAGATATACTCCAAGAGCCTCACTCTTCAGGCTCCAACTGATTTCTTCAACAGCAAGGACCACTCACATTTCTGAAACGCATTCATCCCATGTCCATCCTGCCCATAAGTCATTCTGTTGTGCAGGGTGATGTGCAAGCTGGATGTGTGAGCCACCCCAGCTCCCAGGAGTGGAAATGTCTTTGAGCCGCTCAACTAGCTGCGAGGAAGAGATTTGCAGCATTTGGCACAACACTTTTAAAGCTAAAAGACTTAATCCAGGTGCCTAACTCAGGTGTTCAGGACTATCTGAGAGGCTGCCAAAGTTGCTAGCACTTGGGCATGCAAGGCTCACAGCTCTGCTCTGGTTTCTGGTGTTCACCCAGGCACACAGAGCCCCCGTGCCCAAGAAAGTAGCTAGAAATGGAGTTTAGTGAGAAGATGGGACAGACTGCAGTGTTCAGGCACATGGACAGACCAGTAGCTTCATTCCACACAACTAGCCCTTCTTATTCTCTTCCCCTCTGTTTTCCCACATTTGTTTCCCCAAAGCACCTCCATTCCTCTCTGTCCCCACCTTTAGTCCTTCCCTTACAGGTCCCACAGCAAGTTTTGTACAATCCCAAAATGTTCTTCCCCCTCATCCCATACTGAGTCCCATAACCCTGTAGGCACTAACCCCCCCAGCCTGCAAGGTGAGCAGGGAGCCTCTTGGTCAGGGGCTGTTACCCCCAGACCACGGGGCTGACGCCTTGTCTGTTACAGCCCTGGGAAGGGCAGGTTTTCTCCCATTAGGTTATGGGGGTTCCTGCCCTGTCATCACTGTTCTTCTGTTCTTTGTGTTCACAGAGATGAGCCTTCAGCCACATAACCTAACACCTCTAGGCAGCTGAATCCCACTCCTAATGCCAGTCATGTAATAGTTTCTGGAAAGCTGTGCCAAATACTTGCATCATGCATGGCCCTTTTTATTGAAATTATAAACTTGCAGATCTTCTCAAGGCAAGTTGCTGGTTTTGAAGATGTGTGTGGCCTGTCATTTGGCTAAAGTTTACTTTCATATTTGTAACATTTTTCCTTCACTCCACTCTTCCTGTTGAAATGAGCCGTGAACCTCAGCCAGGCAAGACAAGGTGACCAGCCCGCTTCAGCCTTGCAGAAGTTCATCCCAGAGGCCAGTCAGGGCCCTTGGCATCTCCTCTTGTCCACATCCCCACAGGGCAGGACCTGCCTCCCTGGTCAAACTGGACTGCCCCTGGCAGTTTACAAGCAGTCTTTTCCTTCTTAGACCCACAACATCAGCTGGGTCAGCCACATGGAGAAACATCTCTTGGTCCAAGACTGTACTCTTTGCTAGGGATGAATGAAACCCCCAGGTTTCAAACTTTTTGATGTCTGAGTCCTAGTTGAAAACTAAATTAAGACTTAAACCCATGTTTTTTCTCTGAAGGCTTATGGGTTTTATGCTGTATTCCCAGGAAGAGTAAACACTAGTTCTGAAATTCGGTCTCCAAATGCAGAAGAGGGTTTATTTCTTGACACGTAAAAGCTGATTGCTTCTTTTTCCTCCAGTAGTGCAGTTGACCATGAGCACGTCAAGAGTCTAAGGTAAAGCAACAAACCTCATCCCTGCCTGTCTGTGTGTTAAAGAGATTTAAATAATATTTATCTACCCCTGAACTTTGCTATGCCCTGTTGAGCAGATGACTTGGAGCAAGAAAAGACGGTCAGTGGGACTGTCTGCAAGCTTCAACTTTTTTGTCCTCATTTAAGAGAGGGAAAGCTCTGATGAATCCCTTCAATGCTCTTGAAAAAACTGGACAAAACTGCCACTCCAGCTATAGCCCACACTTCAAATGGCCGTGAGATGGCCTTTTCTGAATGTTACATAGTTCAAGGAGGCAGTGAAGTGCTCGGTGGAAGATTTTGTATGGGAACTTTAACTTCCCATTCCATTTGACTTTTGGTCTTTAAAATACAGGTCAAATCAATGAATTTAATGAAGGCCGTGGAACACAAAGGCTTTGCCTTGCATTTTGACCTAGATAAAGGAGAGTCAGTCCAGGTCAAAAGGCTTTAGCAGCACTTTAAGTGGTTAGTACACAAATGTGACAGAGTGTTTAGACTCTTGGAGACTTGCAAGACCCAGTGACAAGCCGTTAAAAGTATTTGAAATAGCTGCTTGAATGAACTTTGATAAGGTACTGCTATTGTCTTCTATTGTCTCTTTCTTTTCATACCAAAACACCCCCAAAAGAACAAGAGCAATGAATGTATAATGCAGTCCCACTTTTACTGGATTTGGGGCTTCTTTCGGCCTTTTGGACTTTTTTTGTGAACTGTTTATGCCATTTTCATTCATTTCCCCACATTAAGCCTTTCTCAGACCCTAGTGATTAATGTGACTTGTCAGTAAGAGCTTTTAAAGTGCAATGATACTTTCAGAAGCTATAACATGTCAATTGAACCTAAGATTAAGAACAAATTAAGAGTAAATTTACTCTTACTGAGTCTTCTTCCAAGATGGAGCTACCTTACTTGGAGGTGGTGGTGGCACTTTCTAGCTCCCACACCACAGATCCAGGCATCTGAGGCAAAACTAGCACAGAGTAGCAGACCTATATATTAAATTCTGGATTCATACCTTTCCTCTCATTGGGATTAAATAGCCCAGTAAGACCATCAGGCACATAACACACGTTCGCATACTCTGTGCAGGCATCTAAATTAGGTGGTTGAAATCAGCTTGTTGGTAAAGGTAAGTTTCTATTATCAACAATAAATATATTTTAATGGTGGAAAGCGTACTGTCAGAAAGCACACAATCGTAAGATCTGCCAGAAAGCAAATCTCCATTTAAATACATAATTATTCTCCATTACCAGAAAGCATTTGTCCAAGGAAAACTGGTAAAATGTGTAACAGTTCATTATGCAGGACCAAATTTGTCTAGAAAGACCAAAATCCTAGTTAATTTGTGCAAGGCAGAAAGGTTCGGTTTTGTTTTGCTTTTCAATTTTGTTGTAAAAAGTCTGCTTCTTGAAAGCTTTCCAGGCCAGAGATCAGGTTCCCCCTTCATAATGGGAGCTATTAATGCCTGAAATGGGCCGCTCTAAAGAACCACATGTCCGTTTCACATGGTTTGATAGCTCCAACATTTTGCTCACTGTGCTTTTGGGACTTTTCTCAGTATTCTCTATAGCGAGATTTTTATTGTATTTTACTCTTTTGTCTGGTTTTTGTGTTAGAAAATTTTCCCTTATTCATTGACCAGCAACTTTCTGTCACCCATCTTTGACTTTTCTTCTTACATCTGCATTAAAGCTGTCATTTACTTCTGCTTTTTCCCCTCTCTCCATATTTGACAGCAAAAGCCTTCATCAGCTTTTATCCCTTTTTGTTCACATTATGACATAACCTGCGCAAAGTGGCACAGCTCCCCAATTCTTGTATATAAAATTTGCAACATTTTTTGAGACGGGTCAATGCCCATTTTTGGGATCCTTTTCTTTATCTGAGTACCGTGTTAAAACTTTTTGCAGATGTGAGCTATTCAGGAGCAGCCTGCGGCTGCATGCAGAGATGGGGAAAAGAAGAAAAGGCCTTCCTATTTTGTGATTGCCATAGTAACTCAAACATTGCCAGGGTGTTTGTCAGTTTGGTAGGGCACAGCCAGGGAATTTTATTTCCTGTGCAATCAAGCCCTCTACTGGAGATCATGGCTTGTATGACACAGGGTTACAGAGAGGACAGTGGGCTTGTTAGGGCTGGGATTAAGCATTTCGCTTTAAAATAATACCCATTTGTATCCATTTTGTTCAACGTAACAACAGCTGCTGGCCTTGGGATGACAGGCTTGCCTTTTTAACCAAGGTCTCGTATGACATTTATGAATGAGGCAGACTCCGTTCATTTTCGCTTTGAATTCACACTGGTTATTTTTGCTTGTTTGATTCTTTTTTTTTAAGCGTGTGGTGGCAGTTAACTTTGTTCCTGCAATTATATTCACAGTTTACGAGAGGGGAAAATTCGGCTTTATTTGCAGTGTCGAATTATCACTTTCATTTGGGGGAAAACAGGTTAAAAAGAAAGGAGAAAGAAGCAAAGAAAGCATCTTATGTCAGTACAGTGGAAGCTTTTTATTAGACCGATAGATAGAGATGGTGAAACAAACTTTCAGGCATAGGAGCTTTTCCTCAGACCTGAAAGAAGAGCTGCAACCTTCGGGTTGAGAAGGTTTCTGCCTCCTTTCCGGGTCAGAAGAAGGACTTGCTGGTCCAAGAGCTTCCCATTTTTCCAGGCTGTGGCAGACACCACCTCCCCTTGCAAACAGTGTTTTCTGTGCACACCCCCAGGCCATCCCAGCCACAGCTGCTGCTACTCCAAAGCCTGTTAAGCCATGGCTTAACTGAGCAGCAATGCCTCTGCCAACCTCGGCTCCTGGCCACCTTCTGCAAGAAGAGGTGGAGAGGACTGGAGACAGATGCACTGAATACAGGCAGGAGGAGGAAAATAACAGCTTATGGGGAAGCTCCTTCAATCTATCAGTTTCAAAGGGAGTTCTGTTTTCTGCTACTTCATGGTCATGGTTTCTGCTAAGCACCTCAGGGCTGTAGTGAAAGGACTGACCCACCTGAGCAATAGTGATGAGGCTAAGAGACACCCTTCATCCCTCATTCCTTCATCCCCCCAGAAGGGCTTTTTGTATTGGTTTGCATTTTTAACCTGAAGCAAGTAAAAAAAGTGAGGACCACACTGACCCTGGCAGCAAGTTTTCCACCTGGAGGACATGGGGGATCTCTGCAGCCGCAAGTCTCATGGCCTTTGGCCCTGGTGAGCCTTCGTGCTGGTGTCAGGTAAGCACAGGACGTCCCGATTTCAGTCAGGCAGCAACTGCACTCCTGACTAAGATAATGCAAGGGAGCAAGGCCAGAATTTTGTGTTCAAAAAAAGGGTAGATGTGGCACTTCGGGACATGGTTTAGTCTAGTCTACCCTTGATTGGTTTAGAGTGGACTTGGTAGTGTAGGTTAATGGTTGGGCTGGATGATCTTAAAGGTCTTTTCCAATCTAAATGATTCTATGATTCTATGATTCTATGAATCATGCCCAGGGCTAAAGTTTGCTACCATAGCGTTGCACAAGGGAGAGTGTTAGCCCTCCTTCCCCATCCCCACCCTCACAGAACCACTCTCAAGGCCAGGGCTGCTCTGAAGTCTCTGAGGAACTTGGGACACAGGCGCAAATCCCACATGTCCCACCAGCTCCTCTCCCAACCTCCAGGTTGCTGCAGCAGATCTTCAAGAGACTCCCAGACCTATCTTGACGCATCTCTCCAATCTAGGACTCCACATTCCCTGAAGACTTCTAGCTCCATTTAAATACCAGCCAAAGTACTTAAAATCCATCACATTGGGAAGGCTGTAAGGGAAGCCTTCCTTCTATGAAGCCAGAGGTGAAATTTGGCTTTTCTTTTCCCTGAAATATTTCCTAGAGGAGACAGTCACCTTGATCTTTTTCCCCCACTGAAGTTCATATTTATGAGCTTCCCCAATCCAGGACAGCAGCATGAAGCACTTTGGTGGAGCCTCCTCATGGGTGCAGGTGATCTTCTGTAGTGCCTCGCAGCTGCCTGGCAAAGCAGTGAGACGGGATGGGAGGAATGAGAGTGCTCCTGCTGACACAGGCATAGCAAAGACCTGGATCTTGGTATCAGATCCTGCCTGAAGGTGACAAGCTGCCTCATGCAATATCAGATCATTAAAAAAGATCCCTCCCTCCCTCCTGGTGAGGTGAAACTTTTCATTCCTACATCATAAAAGAGGTTTCAGGTTAGATAGGACCTGAAAGCTTCCTTCAGTGCTGGTGACTGAAGGAACAAAGAGGAGAACCACTTGTGGTAGCAGAGGGGCTACAGTCTGACTTAGACTAATGACCTACTGGGAAACACTTATTTCATTGTGCACTCCACCTTGTAGATCTGCCATTTGTGTGAACCAGAGCTTCCTCAGCCCTGTGTCCTAGTATCTTCAGGGTCTAACTCTTGGCTTGCCAGTGAGATGTAAGAAAAGCTGATGAAGACTGCAGTTACCTTTATACCAACTTTGGAAATGAAATAATTTTATTTGCTTTCATATAGAGACTGAAGCAATGATATAATACTCAAAACCATCATTAACCAAATCCGGTGGTTCAAAGTGGGACTGTTTTTGCAAATGATATGTTGTTAAGAGATTTGGAATCTGGTTTGTTTTGCTTTTCCATTCCAGAGTGGATTCACAGCTGTGGAATTGGTGCGTATGTCCCATACTGCCACACGGATTCAGCCTTAACCAGGCTGGAGTGCAACCACCCATTTGAGGTGTTTGACCACAGAAATGTCTTACAAGTTGCACTACTAAGAACCAGAACAGGGATTAGGATCAGCCATACAGAGTTCATAGATAAGGCATCTAGACAATGCTCTTAGTCATATGATTTAGTTTTAGGTAGTCCTGTGAGGAGCTGGGAGTTGGACTTGATGATCCTTATGGGTCCCTTCCAGCTTGAGATATTCTATGATTCTGTGACATTGGAAAAATCCTTCTGGTTGCCTTTACTGCAGGATCAGCCTTTTTTTCCTCTCAAAAATAAATGAATTAAGCTGATGTAGAATGAAGCAAAAAAACCCCATGTACCTTAGGATGATGGAGTGGCTGATATTCTTAAGTTTCTATTTTCCTTGAAGCACCTGCTCTCAGATTGAAAATGTTAAGATTAACATTCAGTTATCTCCCTGAAGCAAACAGGATTGTAGCCCATTACTGCCTCTTTAAATATGCTTCAGGACCTGGATCCAGATCCCTCAGACCACAATGGGAGCAAAGCCTAGGGAAAGCCTGAACATGCACATGACTCATTAACCCATGGAATATCTTCCTCAAGGCCAGCTCTCCTCTGTCCTGCCCTCTCTCTTTGTGCACAGAGGTGGAAAAGCTAATGTGGGGACTTCTGAAGCGGTTGCCCAACATGTGCACCTCTTCTGTATCTGGTGGGTGGCACTGCACAAAGCCATGTTTGGGCTGGATTGCAGCAGCCCTGTATCCCTTGCCCATTGCACGGGTTGTTATAATATCACTAAAAACTCATTATGACATTGGTACACTGCTGTAAACAGTCTTCAGAAAGTAAAGATAGCAAGAATCAACAAAGGATGTTGAACTTTAAGGATAAGAGAGACTATGAAATGGTTTCACTTCTACTTTTCACCAGCATGAATTCACAGTAACTCTTCTGATGTCTATGGATTTGCACAGATGTAAGAAGGGAATCCTGCCCAAGTCCCATTGTTCTGAAATAGGAAGCTGTTTTAAAGGTCAGTTGAATACAGCAATGCATAAAAACCTGTTGTTGTAGAAGACTTAATTTGCAAGCCATATCACATCTTGCCTACTTAATGTTATTTGCAGAAAAATGTAACTTTTTTTTTTCCAGGTGGCATGTAAGTTTTACAAGCCCAAACAATTAAAAATTTATCTGAATGTAGCTGTCTTCATCGTGGTCGGGCTCAGGTTTGATGGGATCACCATCTTTTCTGTGAGTCATAATTCACAGAGCAGCAATGGATGCTGGGCCCCAACCTCATCCTTCTCCCTTCTTACAGTGTAGGAATTAGGATGGTAGGGGTATACGTTTGCCTCTAGGTTAGAAATATTAAAATCCAGAGGGTGGTGACCTTTGAAATAGGGAGGTAATATGTCTTTTATATAAACTCCCCAATTTACTGTGGAATTTTATATAAATTCCCAAATTCACTCTCCCAAATAACCTCCCAAATTTACTTATACTAAACACCTACTCAGCTCCCAGAAATGACCAATAGGAAAAACCTATTAAAACAGTGCACCACATGCTGTAATCCCCTTCTAGGGAGAGCACTGATGTGGCTCTGAGCTTGTCTTCAAGGTGTGCACATCTGAAATGCTGGTGGAATCTCTGATGTCTTCGCTATAGTTGTCGTATGAAGATTATCATGGGACACCTAAACCACACAGCTGTACAGGAAAAATCAGCTCTGTTAAGCTCAAAATTTGTGAGACGAACTAGCAGTCTACTGCTACTTCCATCATTTTATCCTTTGCAGAGAAAAGGCTGCAGTGGGATTTAACTAAACCTCCGCACAATTCTTCACTGTTCTCGCCTCAGCAGGTACTTTAACATGATATAAGCACAAGGAAAGCCAACTAAAACCTGCAGCCAACTCCTCCTCAGCAAGGCACATGGTGTATAGCCTCGTTGCCCTTGCTGATGAAGAAACATGCTCAGATCAGATGCCTGATGGCACAGGAGACAGGAGAAAAGAGCCTGTGCTAGCCATGGCACGTCTGTAGCTGGCTCTGGCCCGGGAAGGGTTAAATGCTTTGTGGTGAGGTGGGACAAACTTCACTTAAACTCAATTCTGTGGCCAGCCCGATTGTTTTGACACCTGCACTATGTGAGGGATGGCATGGTCTCCTTTGTGGCGCATAATGGCACATCTTCATTATTGTTCTAATACTCTGGAAAAAAAAAAAAAAAAATCCCTAATCTTTCTGTGGTGCCAGTGACTGTAACAATGCCGGGACGTTTTATTTTCCTCCTTGCTCTCTCTTTCCCTTAACCCGCTATTGTTGCCATAGCCACGATGGTGCAGTACTGCTGGTTCGGGGAAGTTTCTGTACTGTACCGCCCTGAGCTTATTGTTTAAATCTTTATTATTCAACTGTTCTGAAGATTTACATTTTTAATGGCTCATTTATGTAATCCCATAAATAAAGTAGCAGAAAAGCATCCCACACAAATGAGTGAATTGGGGTTTGAAAAAAGCTGCTGAAGCAGGTCACTCAGGGTCTCAGCTGCGGGGCCTTGATTGGTATCAGCGATATAGCCACTGTGGCAATGGACTTAAGACCACCCAGTCAGCCCCAAAATGGTGCATTACCAGGGAATAGTGGAATGGTGCTATAGTTCAATCTCCCCTATTTAGCAGGGAGCAGAGTTCTGCTGCAAAAACCATTTTAGCCTCAGACTCATTTACCTTATTGCTTTGACAGCTGCACCTCTCCCGCAGTAAAGTTTAGATGATTAGCTTTTCCCTCCTAGCAGCTGATGGTGATAGTTTTTTTTTTTTTTCCTTAACCAATATATTCCTGGGGCTGATAAATTCCCTCTAAAGAGGCTGTGAATTCAAGCACCTGCCCAAAGAATTTGTTTTATAAACTGAGCACTGAGATGGAGATATGTTCTAACAATTCACTTTTAAGCTTCTCCCCAGTGCTCCCCTCACCAGCTCCCTCCCCACACATAAATCCTTCGCGAACTGTAAATCCTTTGAGCAGGGCAAGTGCATTCGTAGCTGCGACTGCCGTGCTAATGAAAGACAGGGAAGATATTTTGTTTCCGGTCAGTTCTCACCCTTCAAAGTCGATTTTTAATTGCTATCTCAAAGAACAGCCTCACCGCCACCTTGCACCTCGGGGACTCTCTCTTGGGGTATCCACCGCATCTCCTGAAGCATCCTTATCTCGAGGACAGGTACCAGCAGCCAGCTGCGTGCCCCACACCTCACACCTTTATGCTAATCTGCTGAGTCAGAGGGAGAAACCCACCTAACCTCAGTCTTGCTTCTTTGGCATCACCTTTGGTCAGTGCCACCCTGGCACGGCTCTGGCCCCACCAGCTAGCCTCACCCCAGAGGGTGCCCAGGCTCAGCAGGGGCAGCTTGCCTCGGGCTGCCCTGCTTAAGGGACTGCAGCCAGACAGGCATGAGCTGGCAGCCCTGGGGCTGGAGCACCACTCCTGCTCCATTTTATTTATCAGCACAGATGTCACTGTGGAGAGCTGGTCCTCAGCACGAGCCCTCATCACCTGGACAGCTTGGGGCTCCAGGGGAGCTTGGGTCATGGCAAGACAGGGTAGCTGGGGCAGAGGGACAAGCTGGCGCTGCCTGAGAAAGGGATGTAGGACTGGCTGTTCCTCCTCCTCACCCCCAGGAGCTCTTCTGGGGTCCTCAGTTGGTGCAGCATGTTTGGGGAACAGTTTGCCCTCCTCTAAAATGGGAGGTGGACACCCCCGCAGCTGCAGAAGGGGTGCTTGGCAACAGTGCAAGTTGAGACCTCACCGTGGTGAGCACCTACCTTGGGGGCCAGCAGTGGCTCATCCCTGCCAGTTCCCACCTCCCAAATCGTGTTGCTGTGTAACAACGGGCACCAGACTGTCCCAGCCGCAGGACAGCCAGGCCAGGTCCTCGCAGCACTGCTCCCACGCACCTTCCCTTGTCCCAGAGAGCTACGGGAGCACATGGCCACAAAGGCAGCCCCATCCATCCTCCCCAGCTCTTCCAAGGCTGCCAAGATGAGCGCCAGCCCAGGCACAGGCTGCTGGACAGACAACAACCACACAGCAGAGCCAAAACGATGCAACCCGTGCCCAGCACCCAAACCACGACACACGGTCTGCTGTACCGAGACACATCAATGCTGCCTTCCCTGTGCAAAAGTATTTTAAGAAACAACGTGTTTTCCCCTAATTAAAAAGCAAAGCAGCTTTTTACAGAGTTATGCCCCCACGTGAAGCTCTGTGGGCAGATAAACCTCAAAGGTCCACAGGCGAGGGGTGGCCGGACAATAGCCCTTCCTCAGTTTACCTGCTGGATCTCGTTCTGCCTGGCTGCGTGGAGCAGAGTCAAAGGAAGCTGCTCGGAGGCAGGGAGTAGGCAGCGAAACAAAGGCAGGGAGAATACCAGCCGGCCCAAAGGAACAGTGGGGAAGCTGGTAATTGGGCCGTGTGTGTTTGGCTTTCGCCAGGCTAGCAGGTTTGTTTTTCCCAGGCTGGAGCCTAGGCTGAAAGAGACACGAAATTATTAAAGACCTCAACCTAGAAAGGAGAAAAAAGGAAAAAAGTTGGCAGCGGCGGCTGGAGGTGGATCTTGAGTAATGAGAGCGTGGTGGGGGCTCTCTGCTCCCTCCAGAGGGCGGAGGTGCCTGGGAAATTATTTCAAATGGGCAAAGAAAAATGAATTTTAGGTAAAATTCATTCCTGTGGACTTTTATTGCTAGTTTAACTCATTTCTCAGACAGCAGAGAGCCTACTGGGCAGGATGCAATAGCTCCTGCTACGGAAAGGTAGACCTGTGCCTTCCTTTTTGCAAGAAGATTCCTGCAGGGATCCAAGTCCAAATGGGACCTGTTAGTGAGGCAGACCCAGAGCCACCCTCGGGAAGGGATTCCCCTGCTGCAGGCTGATCTTCAGTCCTTTCACCAGGCAGACGTCATGAGGAGCTGTACGTCTACCTGCAGGTCTAGAGTGCTTCTTGCAGGCAGGATGTGCGCAGGAGCTCGGGGCAGACCAAAAGCCATGCCAGTGCAGCACCAAGCCCGAGCTGCTTCACCCTGTGCTGGCTTAACACCCTGCTAATGCCAGGTGTTAGCATGGAGGACTGCAATTCCTTGTATATATTTGCAAATCCCATTATAGATATAAAATTTTCAATAAAGTAAGAACCAACCTAAATATAAGCCTGGTGATAGGGCAGGAAAATATGTTTGCAGCCCCTTTCCCTTTTGGTTCAGGGATAACCTGCCTTGAGCCTCACAGTCTCCATCTGCAAGAAAAGGTAATGCAAAATCCTGCTTCTGGACAGGCAGTCATGAGGGCTGGGGAAAGCATTACCCAAATCGTGAGCCCCAGGTTAAAAACCAGGACTGGTAGGAGCTGCTGGTGATCCCACGCTGCTCTTCTGGCTTCCCTTCCCCTTTAGCCTACCTGCTAGCTGCTGGATGGAGACAGAGCTAGGTGCTTAGCTGCTGCAAACCAGCCCAGCTCTGCTGGCGGCAGCACAACTTCACTGATTCATACCAGATGAGGATTTACTTATTGATACGGTACCATCCACTTTCCCAGGAGCCTATGCTTTCTCCTAGAGATTTATTTAACCAGAATGGTCTCAGGTGTTTGACGTGAAGGGGGTCTTTGCGGTTAGCCATGCCACCAGCAGCATCTTGCTGGGGTCCTCAGGGAGCGAGGTGCGGGGCCAGACCATGGGAAACTCCACCCGCCTCTCCTCCAGGCATCCCCCAGCTTAGTAAATCGAGGTCAGGAGAGAAAGGAGGTAACAGTCAGAGTCAAACTGTTTTCTGGACAAAACATACTCCATACTCCAAGGACTTTGCAAGTGCCTTCTCTGCATGGAGGGGTTCAGAGAGGCAGTAACCCCCACCCAGCACTGGCTGGAGGAGCATTAGAAACTCAACAATGCCATGAAAATAACGCCATGAAACCAGCAATGCCATGAAATCCCAGCAACACTGCCTCTCCGCTGCTTTAGCAACACAGTGGATTACACTGAAGAGCGATGTTTTAATTTAGGGGTCTGCTGTGGGCAGAGTTGCCCAAGTTTAGACATCCAGATTGACAACACCAACTATTTTCCCTACATTCCTTTTAGCTTTTGCTATTACTCTGGTGTCTGCTAATATGGTAGGGAGAGAAGACTGTATTGGAATATAATATACAGAATTAAGATAAAGCAATAGCTCACATAGAGCCTTGGTTTTCTTCCTGTGTTATAATCCGTTCTTAATATTTATTATTGAACTTAAACAACAGCTCATTAGCAGGAACTCTGTCGTTGCTGTTCCTGATGAAGTAGCTGCTTGCTGGCATTTTTCTCTCTCTCTGAGACATTTTGAATAACTAGTGTTGGGCAAACTTTCATCCCTCGTGGGATGTTTTAAAAGACACAGGCAGTTCCTCTCCAGGAAAAGCTGAAGAATTCAGAAGACACAGAGTCTCAAGCAGACTGACCACCCATGTTTCCCAAAACCAGACTTTGGTTGTATTTACACAATTGATACTAAACTGCGTGTAATATTGCTCCTATAGCACTTTCTGCAGTCTTTCCCCACTCCTGTCTGTGTGCCCCAGGAAAGCACAGATGGCCTGGCCGGGCCGTGGGTTTCACAGCAAGCAGAGGACCAGGGACATGCCTGGCTGGATGTGATCGGGGGCAGGCTCCTGTTTGGCAGGAGGGAGAAGTGAGACTGCGCTAAGACTATTCTGGCTGCCAATTGCCCAAGCAAACACCAGGCCACATCCCTACATTCTCCCTTTCATACCATGGTCCTATGTTCATGCTCCTCTTTCAGGTCCTCCATGACAAGATCGAACTCCCCCAAGCTGGAGCCCTGCAGTGGCCAACCTGTTTGAGCTGCAAACCTGCAGGCACAAACCAAGGATCTCCAGAAGGTGAACTTCACTGAAACAGATAGACATACAATTTTAAAAGGATCGTTGATTAAGTAGCTACAGTATATGTTAGTTTTTGCTTACTATTCTAATTACCATACATTTTTGACAAGCATCTGAGTCAACTCTACCAAGTAGTTGCAGGTCTCGTGTCTTTAGCCTTAAAGCTGACAAACGTTAAGGATCTTTGCCATCTCAGCACAGACCTGAGATGGGTCAGGACTGATGAGAGAGCAGGGAAGACTCACTGTGCTGCATCTGCCACCAAAGGGAACATGAACTGTGTGCAATGGTGTAGCCATGGTTTTTCCCATGCAAAGCCAAACCAGTGCTGGTGGGAGGATGGCAGAGGGCAGGAGGATTTGCCTTCTGCTCGCTAGCAACAGTCTCTGTTGGCTCTCTGGGGCTGCACTTTCAGACTTAGAGTCCAATTAGATTCTCAGTGACACTGGTTTTCTATTGTGGTCTAGACAGCTTTTTCTCATCCACACCATTAAAGATGCCATTGCCTTCACTTTCTGACAAAGTTTTGATTTTTGCCTTTGTGACAAGTGTCATATCCTTGCAACACTCTTTTTGTGACCATGTCACAGCCTGCGATGACAGAGGTGGCAGAACACAAGCCTGTTTGTCATGCCATACTCCAGACCATAACGGTGCTTCACAGGTGACACAGAGTGCCTGACGTTGTCAACACAGGGCTGTAATGTGGTTTTCTCAAAGCATTCCTACGTATCTGTACTGGGAATTCCTACATCTCAAATCCCCATTTATAGAAAAGAACCAAGCCCCGAATCCGCCCTGCTCACTGCCAAAGCCACGGTGGTCTGGCTTGCCTGCATCCCCAGCCAGGCTCATGGCAGTGGTGGCTAAGCAGGTCTGGAGGACACAGGGCTGCACAAGCCTATGGGACCTTATCAAACACAGCCACGCTGGGAAGCTGATGGTCAACTGCAGAGCAGCCAAGAGGACAGAAGATGGGCAAGAAAACAGTGCTTATGACCATGCAAAACTTATTCATTTAGGTACCGACATATCCAGAGCAACATGAAAACCTGCCTAAGACCCTACAAGGAAGCAGTAGATGGGAACTGAGCTCTTCTCCAGGGACCTACACCAACATTACAGGGCACTGCATCCCCTCTCCAGGGCACTACGCCACTTCCCACACAGCACGTGCACAGTTAGCCCTATGCAATTGCAACATAGACACAGGACACTTGCAGAATGTCATGGTTTAGCCCCAGCCAGCAACTAAGCACCACGCAGCCGCTCGCTCACTCCCCCTGCCCCGGTGGGATGGGGGAGAGAATCGGAGGAGTAAGAGTGAGAAACACTCCTGGGTTGAGATAAGAACAGTTTAATAATTGAACAAAATAAAGTACAACAGTAGTAGTAATAATAAAAATATAATAATAACAATAATAATAATATACAAAGCAAGTGATGCACAATGTAATTGCTCACCGCCTGCCAACCGATACCCAGACGGTTCCCGAGCAGCGATCGCTGCTCCCTGGCCAACCCCCCCCCCCCCCCCCCCCAGTTTATATACTGAGCATGACGTCATATGGTATGGAATAGCCCTTTGGTCAGTTTGGATCAACTATTCTGGCTGTGCCCCCTCCCAATTTCTTGTGCACCTGGCAAAGCATGGGAAGCTGAAAAGTCCTTGACTAGCATAAGCAGTACTCAGCAACAACTAAACCATCAGTGTGTTATCAGCATTCTTCTCCTACTAAATCCAAACCACAGCACTATGCCTGCTACTAGGAAGAAAATTAACTCTATCACAGCTAAAACCAGCACAGTATCCACCCCTTATTCTATACCAGCTATGTCATGCACAGGTCCTACCCCTTTCCAATGTGTTCTAATTAATCACCACCACTTTCCCTATCTTGATATATACACACAGATATCATTCCCTTCATCTATGGGCCATCCCTCTAAAATGTCCGTTGAGTTCATTTCGTCCATGACATTGGGTTCCATCTGTCATCACAGTCTTTCAGAGCAGGAGAGGTGGTGTGCGGTGTTGGATTGTTGCACGCTGAAGCCAGTTCTCATTCCAACATGGTTTCATCAAAGTTCATTTTCATTAAGCTGGGCAATTCTTACTGTAATACCATTGATGTGGCAAATAGCAACCATAACATACAGTATTATATACTTAACATACTATATTATTATATTAACATTATACTATATTATTATATTAACATACAGTTAAGAGATAACATACAGTATTATATAGCAATTAACATCATACAATTCAGTTCATTGACTATTTTCACCCAAAATCAAATTCCCTTGAGGTACACATTGGACCTCCCCATCCTTTCGCACCACCCACCAAGTGCACCCAGGTCCTTGAGCAAAAGCAATCCCATGAATGGGTTTGCCTTTGCCAGAGGGGGAAGTAACCCAGACTGTCTTCCCCAGCATATTTTTTATGTGCACTACAGGGACTTTACCTCCTTCTACAGTACGTAGAAGTTTTGATTGGGCAGGGCCAGCTCGATTGGCAGATCCCCTAGTGTTGACTAACCAGGTGGCTTTTGCTAAATGCGTATCCCAATGTTTGAATGTCTCACCACCCATTGCTCTCAGGGTAGTCTTTAACAGTCCATTGTATTGTTCAATTTTCCCGGAGGCTGGTGCATGATAAGGGATGTGATACACCCACTCAATGCCGTGCTCTTTGGCCCAGGTGTCTATGAGGTTGTTTTGGAAATCAGCCCCGTTATCTGACTCGATTCCTTCTGGGGTGCCATGTCGCCACAGGACTTGCTTTTCAAGGCCCAGGATGGTGTTCCGGGCGGTGGCATGGGGCACGGGATATGTTTCCAGCCACCCGGTGGTTGCTTCCACCATGGTGAGCACATAGCGCTTGTCTTAGTGGGTTTGTGGGAGTGTGATATAATCAACCTGCCAGGTCTCCCCATATTTATATTTTAGTCATCATCCACCATACCAGAGGGGCTTGAACCGCTTGGCTTGCTTGATTGCAGCGCATGTTTCACACTCATGAATAACCTGTGCAATACTGTCCATAGTTAAGTCCACCCCTCGATCACGAGCCCATCTATATGTTGCATCTCTTCCTTGATGGCCTGAGGCATCATGGGCCCACCGAGCTATAAATAATTCACCCTTATGTTGCCAGTCCAGATCCACCTGAGCCACTTCAATCTTAGCAGCCTGATCCACCTGCTGGTTGTTTTGATGTTCTTCAGTGGCCCGACTCTTGGGTACACGAGCATCTACGTGACGAACTTTTACAGCCAAGTTCTCTACCTGGGCAGCGATATCTTGCCACAATGCGGCAGCCCAGATTGGTTTGCCTCTGTGCTGCCAGTTGCTCTGCTTCCATTGCTGCAGCCACCCCCACAGGGCATTTGCCACCATCCATGAGTCAGTATAGAGATAAAGCACTGGTCACTTTTCTCGCTCAGCAATATCTAAAGCTAGCTGGATGGCTTTCACCTCTGCAAACTGACTCGACTCCCCTTCTCCTTCAGCAGTTTCTGTGACTTGTCGTATAGGACTCCATACAGCAGCTTTCCACCTCTGATGCTTTCCCACAAGACGACAGGACCCATCAGTGAACAGGGCATATTGCTTTTCATTTTCTGGCAATTTATTATACAGTGGGGCCTCTTCAGCACGTGTCACCTCCTCCTCTGGTGATATTCTAAGATTTCTGCCTTCTGGCCAGTCCATGATCACTTCCAAGATTCCTGGGTGACTGGGGTTTCATATTTGAGCCTGTTGTGTGATCAGTGCAACCCACTTACTCCACGTAGCATCAGTTGCATGATGTGTAGAGGGGACCCTCCCTTTGAACATCCAGCCCAGCACTGGCAATCGGGGTGCCAGCAGGAGCTGTGCTTCAGTACCAACCACTGCTGAAGCAGCTCGAACCCCTTCATATGCTGCCAATATCTCTTTCTCAGTTGGAGTATAGCGGGCTTCGGATCCTCTGTATCCCCGACTCCAAAACCCTAGGGGTCGACCTTGAGTCTCCCCTGGTGCTTTCTGCCAGAGGACCCAGTAGGGCCATTCTCCCCGGCTGCGGTGTAGAGCACATTTTTAATATCCTGCCCTGCCCGGACTGGCCCAAGGCCTACTGCATGAACTATCTCACGTTTGATTTGTTCAAAGGCTTGTTGTTGCTCAGGGCCCCATTTGAAATCGTTCTTCTTTCGGGTCACTTGGTAGAGAGGGCTTACAATCTGACTGTAATTTGGAATATGCATTCTCCAAAAACCCACAACGCCTAAGAAAGCTTGTGTTTCCTTTTTGCTAGTTGGTGGGGACATAGCTGTTATTTTGTTGATCACATCCACTGGGATCTGATGACGTCCATCTTGCCATTTTATTCCTAAAAATTGGATCTCCTGTGCAGGTCCCTTGACCTTCCTTTGTTTTATGGCAAAACCAGCCTTCAGAAGGATTTGGACTATTTTCTTTCCCTTCTCAAAAACTTCTTCTGCTGTGTTGCCCCACACAATGATGTCATCAATGTATTGCAGATGTTCTGGAGCTTCACCCTGTTCCAGTGCTGTCTGGATCAGTCCATGGCAAATGGTGGGGCTGTGCTTCCACCCCTGGGGCAGTCGGTTCCAGGTGTACTGAACACTCCTCCAAGTGAAAGCAAACTGTGGCCTCCATTCTGCTGCCAAAGGGATTGAGAAAAACGCATTAGCGATATCAGTTGTGGCATACCACTTGGCTGCCTTTGACTCCAGTTCGTATTGAAGTTCTAGCATGTCTGGCACGGCAGCACTCAGTGGCGGTGTAACTTTGTTCAGGCGGCGATAGTCCACTGTTAGTCTCCACTCCCTGTTAGTCTTTCGCACTGGCCATATGGGACTGTTAAAGGGTGAGCGAGTCTTGCTGATCACTCCTTGGCTCTCCAGTCGACGAATCAGGTTATGGATGGGAATCAGGGAGTCTCGGTTGGTGCGATATTGCAGCCGGTGCACTGTTGTGGCAGCAATCGGCACCTGTTGTTCTTCGACCCTCAGCAACCCCACAACAGAAGGGTCCTTTGAGAGACCAGGCAAGGTGGACAGCTGTAATTTCCTTGGTCTCCAAGGCAGCTATACCAAAAGCCCACCGGTACCCATTTGGGTTCTTGAAATACCCTCTCCTAAGGTAGTCTACGCCAAGGATGCATGGAGCATCTGGGCTGGTCACAATGGGGTGCTTCTGCCACTCATTCCCAGTTAGGCTCACTTTAGCCTCCAGTACAGTTAGCTGTTGGGATCCCCCTGTCACTCCAGAAACACAGATGGGTTCTGCCCCTCTATAACTTGATGGCATTAGGGTACACTGTGCACCGGTGTCCACTAGAGCCTTATACTCCTGTGGGTCTGATGTTCCAGGCCATCGAATCCACACAGTCCAGTAAAACCAATTGTCCTTTTCCTCCACCTGGCTGGAGGCAGGGCCCCTCTGATACTGGTCATAGTATTCGTTGTTCACTTGTAAATGTGAATCAAAAGTCCCTTGATTAAGATCGGAAGTAAAATTAGCCCTCTTACTCTGTCTTGGGAACTGCTCACCGGAAACTGGAGCTGCAATTTTCCTAGGAGAACCGCCTTTTGTAATAGTTTTTCCTTGCAAGTCATACACCCGTGCCTCTGGGGTCGAGGTAGATTTCTCATCCTACTTCCTCGTGTCCTCTCCGTGGTTATGCAGGTAAAACCACAGGGTACCCCATGGTGTGTATCCTCTATATCCTCTCTCTTGAGCAGGACATTGACTCCTAATGGCTGAGATACTGGTCCGTGCAGGTGGGGAGTAGGACAGATCCTCTCTGAGTTGTTGGAACTCTCGGCACAGTTTTTCAGACAGTTTTTCCACAGCCAAGACACAGGCCCGTAGGGAGGAAGAGATACTTTTTTCTTCATATTCCTGGAGTCAGCTAGCCACTTCATCCACTGTTGGTGCCTCGTCATCTTTCCAGGCCAGTATTGCCAATGAGTTGGCAGACGATGCTGGTGCGTTCTGTACCACCTTCTGCACCACATGGGTCATGTGCACCTGACTTCATCTGGATCTTTGGGTAACCGCTCATCGTTCAGGTCACTATAAATCACCTCCAGCACGCCTAATTCCCTCAGGTACTGGATACCTTTCTCTACGGTGGTCCATTTGCCTGGGCAGTATATAACACCTTCCTTGAAGGGATACCTTTCCTTCATGCTTGACAGAAGTCGCCTCCAGAGGCTGAGTGTTTTTGCCCCTTTTCCAATAGCTTTGTCAATGCCCCCTTCCCCAGAAAGAGATCCCAGCTGCTTGGCTTCCTTACCCTCTAAATCCAGGCTACTGGCCCCGTTATCCCAGCATCGGAGCAGCCAGGTGATGATGTGCTCGCCTGGATAATGACTGAAATATTTTCTCATATCTCGCAGCTCACTCAGGGATAGGGATCGGGTGGTTACCATCTCATTTACGGGTTCTTCCTCCTCTGGTTCTCGTGATGGCCCTGGTTCATCTTCATCCCTTACTAAATGAGCTGATTTTCTTGTGTATTTTTAGTTCTGTATAGGGGCAACTGATACCGGCGTGGGCTGGTTCTCTGGTTTAGCCACAGTGCCCATCACCGGGGTTGGAGTAGCCGCAGTGCCCATGGCTGTGGTTGGAATGGCCGCAGTGCCTGTGACTGTGGCTGGAGTGGTCACGGTGCCTGTTGTTTTGTCATCAGATCCAGAGACCTTCTCTTTCCCTTGAGGGTACTGAATAGTGTTGACCACAGCTTGATAGGCATGGGCCAGCCCCCAGCATGTTGCAATGATTTGTGTCTCTCTGGGGTTGCCAGGGTGACAACATACTTTTTCCAAATACTTTACTAGTTCTTCAGGATTCTGCATTTGTTCAGGGATGAAGTTCCAAAACACCGGAGGTGCCCACTGTCCTAGGTACTTGGCCATACTATCCCACACACCCTGCCACTCATAACTCTCCAGCCTTGGAGCAGATCTCTGGATGATATTCTTAAATTGCTTACTAACCTTTGTCAAAACCAAAACAACATTCCCAAGAAGTATCAATAGAAGTATCTTAACTGCCCAGGGATGTTCAAAATACTGAGAAGTTTTTGTAATGAAGGAGGAAACATCATAGAAGAAGGTAGTGAAGGTGCCATTCTGCATTTCCTGCACAACAAACCTCTCAGAGGAAAAGGTATAATTGCTAACTTTCTCCATGAGGTGGTAACCCAAAGTACAATAATGACTTGTGTATGAAACCCAGATATCAAGCAATGCTCAAGGTCACGGTTTTGATAAGGAACTATTCAGAACTTGCACCGTTCCTTAGCCTGAAGCGTTTGGCTCAACATACCGGTCGTAACACAAGGCTCATCATTTTGGATAGCGGTGAATATTGCATCAACAGCAATTTTGTGTAAAAATAGCATATTCTTCTTGCTTTCCCTTACAAAAGTTTACTTTTGTTGCATACAGATGGAGATTCAATGTTTTGAGATTCAATATAGATGTAGCCTTGTAGAAGCATTTTATAAGGTGTGGGGGGGGTAACAGCCTGAGAGTTACTAAAACCATATTGCATAATTTTAGAGTCTAAGCAATACCGAACCGATGTAAAATAAATAAGGAAGATACATTCACAGTGTTCATTTGAGACTTTGAGAGGCTGCTAAATATTTAGCATAGAAGTATTTGAGTTTTTTCCTGTCTTGAGACTATAGTATCTGGAAATGAGGGTGTGAATATGTATAGTTTGCAAAAATTTTAAGCCTTTTTTTAGTTGGAGCTATGTCCTCTTTAACATTTACTCTTGATTATTACCTATTGACAGTCACTAAAACAGAGGGTGTATATTAATGCAGGCGAGAGTTTCATTCATAGATGGTGAGCTACAACAGGATTATTTGCAAGTGCAAAGATCACTCACATGAATAAAGATTTGGTGGATCAGTGACTCCACTGATAAAATGAGTAAAATCCTTCTCCAAACACAATCCAAATATGTTTTCTTGCTACTTAACTTGCTTAATTAACTGAAAACACATAATTATTAATGAGAGCTCAGATAGGGCAGGAGAGGAAACATGCTTCTCAGTGATCAACTTGCAGCCACAACACAAAAACCAGTTCTGTGTGTGCAGGAAAAGCAACCCCCTCCTGCTACATTATTCCATTGATCTACAAACATTTACATCTCCTTTGTTAACTAGTTTTCTGTAGAAATTTCATAATCACTAAGGAACGCTCTTACAACTGCACCTCAAGAAACTTCTGTGCAGTAAACTTGGATCAGCCTAAAAAACAGGGTCTATTTCTGCCTTGAGGTCGTGTTATATGTCAAATCTGTTGGGCTTTTCTTGGACGTTCGTGATTCATTGTAAATAATTCAAACTGGATTTACAAAAGAGAAGAGGCTGTACAATGAACTAAGAACTGCATGTTACTATATCACTGACAGTCAAAACTAATAAAAGTATTTCATAAAGCCAAATCATAAAATGTTTTCACCTCCTCTTTCACATTGTTTTGTGATCTACATTCAGTATCAGGTTGATGAAAATGAACATTTTGGAGGAATTCTGTCCAACATAATAGTAAAGTCTAATTAACAAGTTCTTGTGGCTACGGCAAGAGAATACCCTCACCTGAATAAACTCTGTTATCCATACAATGAGCACTGAAACTAAACAAAGACAACATTAGTAGCTCACAAACAAGAAACACCTTTGAAGTATCACTGCAGCACCATTAACGTAAGGTGCATTCCCCTCCCATGAGTTTCTCGGCTGCAATGCACTACTTACGGGAAGCTGAGACCAAGAACACTCTATTTATTTATGTATTTATTTTAAGGACTAGGCACTTTAACGAGTTAACAAGTGTTCTGAGTTACAACAATTAATAACATTTTGAAAAGTCAGGCTCAGCTTTAAGTTTCAGGGTTTAAATCCTATCTTCAAGATACCTTATAAACACAATGCTGGTGCTGCACAATATGAGCATCTGCAGACACAATACAAACCTGGCTTTATGCACCCAATTTTTGATTAAAAAAGTGATCATCAGGTGAAGATTTGCCTTAAGAACAGTTAATGAGGAGCAGAGTTTTTTGTTTTTATTATGTACACTTATGAAAGACAGCACTAAAATATGGACTCAACCAATGAAAGATTAATAATTCACATATGTTCTGTAGGTCAGAAAAAAGGGGAATTAGATCTGAACCTACCACCACCGATGAAAACAGACTTTCTCCAGCTACCTAGTTCAGGTTATGTCAGATCCTCTAGTTGAGCATTTCTAGTATGGAAGCGCTCTCCAACAAAAATCCAGAATAATTTTGAAAGCATACTCTAATCACTTTCCCTACCTGAAAGCCTGGCTTAAATTAATGTAGAATCAACAGCGCCACTTATCCTAAAGGGGTGTTTGAAGGCCTGAGAGTGGAAAGCTGCAAGCCAGACCAGCAAGAATTCACAGGTATTTTTCCTGTGGAACATCTCCAGCCCCAATCCTGCCCAACGGTGAGATCAATTCTCTGCTGCAAAGCCACATCCTTCCAGCACTGTCACTGCAGCAGAGCCCAGCCAGTATTATAGGCACTGTCTTTCCAAAAAGGAGTATTAAGGACAACACAACCACTGGCCAGCAAAATAAGGATTACATACAACATCTGTTTATTTAAACCAAAGACAGTCCCACATTCTCCAAAGATATTACTTTTTCCTTGATCCCACTTAAATCATTGGACATTTTCTGAAAGGCTGGAACTTCTATTACAGTGCTATGGTTCATGCAGAGAAACAGAGAAACTATCTGCAACTCCACAATAGAAATGTAAAAGTATTCCACTTTGTTGGATACATTGGCCCTGGCAGCCACCAGTGGCCTCAATGCCTGCTTAACTACCTTCCCATTACTCAGAAGAGTAATTCCAAGCTCATGCATCAAAGTTCAGCCACTGCAGATCTCCACTTTGCTCTCCCCACCTCCTAGCTAAGGTGATCCTTCCAAGAGAGACAGGGAAGTACAGCAAGATGAGGTATACATAAGCCTATAGGTGGCACTCTTGCCCTGACACAACACTGAAGGACCATGAAGCGCTGGTCTTCCTTTCCCTTAGTGGGGACAGGCCCATATCAGTTAAGAAATCCACTAAAAGCATTAATTCCACAAAGCACTTTTAATGAACGTTTTTTATTTTATTGTCAACACACTTAAAACCAGAAACCTATGTTCAAAACAATTATTTTTAAGGATACTGAAATACAAAATATTTCACACAGAAGTTTGTTACTGTAACACAAACAGAAGTGAGACATAGAATACGCCAATGTGTATTATATGTGCTCCAAGTCATCCCAAGTTTAAGAACTGTACCACTACAGAATTGTCACGCAGGCTTGGAAAGTGAGCATTTGACTGTTAAGTATCACCTCTGCATTTCTAGTATTACAGATTTACTTGGAAACTTCCTAGCAGTGGACAGAGAACATGGTAATTTTGTCTTCAAGGTTTGTTTTGAAAGCACCATGACAACAGACTGTTCAAACTACTTCCTTACAAAGGGAAGTCTAAACAGAGACAATTATTGCAGTTATGGCTTTTTAGGGGTAATGTTTATTATTATCTATGACAGGTTTGTGAATATACAGTAACAAGCAAAATCAGTTATTTCCTGGTAGCTCCTCCTGGAAAGCAAAACCAGCATTGCCCATTTTAAATTAATTCTTTTTATGCTAAAGAAAGCAAACTCTCATATTCTATACAAAACATATGTGCTTGGCCAGGTACTGACCAGCTTTCCCTTCTTCTAGATTCTGTAAAACTAAACTAACCCAAACACGCAAAACTTCTTTATTGGTTAGCAGCAAAGAAGTTCTGCCAACTTTACACAATAAATAGATTTCTGCTTAATTTAAATTTCTTTCCAGAAGAGTGACATGACTAAACGAGTTGTATCAGACAGTGACACACGTATTACGCTCCATCACCAAGCCCCTAAGCTTAGTCAGAAGGGGAGAGAGGAACGGAGCACAGGGAAAGGAATGTCTGTTCTAAAATGATCTAAAGATTTACACTGCACTTCGTTTTTCTCTCAAAGGTCCCAAAGAAAGGTTTTCTACAGCTACCTCAAGGTTACTCCTCACACAAGCAACTTGGTTCAAAATTCAATTTTGAACAGCATCTTCTCCTGAAAAACTGAGACATCCCTGCAGTCTGACACTTAATGACGTTCCTTGCTCGTAACAACACACATTCGTCACTCTCCTCTCTTCATCGTTTGCTTGATAGCTTTTCATGCTTATCCTTTGTGTGCTGGTTCCTGCTTTGGTGCCTCGGAGGAGAGTAGCTGACTCTCCTTCTGGATTGAAAGCTGGGTGTATATGGGTGAATTCTGCGTTTCTTTGGTTTTTCTTCTTTCCTGCTTTTGTTTGGCTCAGGCTCCTTACTGTCTTCTTTCTGCTCACGTTCCTGGTCTTGTTCTTTTTGAGATGGTAATGTGTTTTTGATGGTATTAATAAGAAATCTTTTATTTGTACCAGCAAGGGGACATTTCAACCTGTAAAGACATATAAAAGTGATCAAAAGTCAAGATAAAAGCATCCTGAAACAAGTCTGAGATTTTAACTTCAATAATTTTAAGACAGGTTTGTGCTTTCGGCTTTCCTTGCATGCCACCTAGTGTAAACTCTCAGTACAGAAAGATATACTCAAGGTTGTCTCCATTCTCCTTTTATTTTGCTCTTCATAGAATAAAAATTATTCTACTTCAACACAGTGAAAACCCACATGATTTTCACAAGACAGTGTGTGCAGGGGGAAGCAGAGGATGACAACATATTTTAAGGCTGATGGTGCTTAACTTAGGTGTTCAGGAATCAAATATTTAGTAACATTCCAAGTCAAATCAGAATGGTTACAAGTTCATAATCTACTAAAGTCAGCATTTTTATTTAATGAACTGAGATATTCAGAAAGTAAAAGACACTTGCCTGAAGAACCCAAACAGCTGTAGCGATAAAACATATACACAAGGCATACCAGTTTTAAATTATCTTAACCACCAAACAAGATGTTTTCTTTCTTTTTCTTAAACAAAGGATACTTATCCAACTCTTCCATTGCTTCTGACCTCTTGCAGCTTAACACTTTTGCACATAGTTTATCAGCTAGTTTTAGTAAACAAGTACTGTACATTTCATTTATCTTGCTGGTATCAGATGCACTCTACTTATCCACAATTTATCATCTCTTAAAGAATGCAATAAGAAAAAACAAGTTTGAATATATTCCTGCAGTAAGCAGAAATCACTCTAAAGACTTTGTTCATAGTGGGAGCCACCATGGTGTTTGTCCTCACAACATTTTTGAGTCTGCATGCTAATGGAGAAGTTACGGGTTTACTCTAAAAAAGCAGAGCTGTTGGAGATCACAGTGCCACTTACTGAGTCAACTACAGAGTCAATGAATCCTAACATCACAAGGTTAAGATCATCTATTCTACTTGAATATTTTCTGTAAGTGTAGAAACTATACCCTGATCATTTAAAAACCTTTGACACCTCTGAATAATCAGAGGTATCAGAACAGGAAGATGACTGTAACCAAGACCCCATCTGATTATTTAGCATACCTCATGACTTTTACTGGACATGGTATTTACCGTGGTGCTTTGCTTCAGGTCTCCCTGCTAAGCATTACTGATGTTACTAAATCCTCAAAGAACTTATGAGAGTCATTTTAGAAGTATACATTAAACAGCCACACTGTTTTATTTCTACTAGGTATTTCTTGATGCATTTCTACAGCATAACTGGTTTCTGAGTTTTCTAAACTTTCTGCATATAAATCTACACCGTTTTACTCAAATCTTGGTTAAAAAAAAAAATTTTAAAAAAAGTCCAGATCTGTATCTAGTATAATTGGTTTGTAAATTAGTAATACAGTAGATGGATAAATACTGTCTCCCTGAGTAAAAATGCAAGGCTAACATGTCAGTAGAACAGGGTTTCTACTTCAAGCTACATCAGCTATGAACGTGATGCTGAATATGCCATGGCATAGGTTACACTCAAGACATAACACAAAACAGCCAACATTTAAGTCCTCTGTATATCTTATGCCAGCATGAAACTGTTGCACCTCAACACTTCCTACCAAGGAGGGCAGCTTTCTCTTGGCTGCACCCAGGCAAAAAACTATTTCACATTTGTCTCCTTCCTCTTGCTTTTTCTTAAAAGCTAATGCACTGATTAAGCACTAATATATATATATAGCACTAGAATGAGACAATCCGCCCTATATAAATTCACCTTGCTGAAGTATTTCTTTCGACACTATGAGTGCTGCCTGAGCTATACTAAGAATGAAACCTGGTGAGAAATGCAGGGCTTCAGAGTCAGCTAAGAGATGCCATTAATTCACCATCATACAGTGCTGAAAGCGAGCCACTGGGCTTTCATGGAGCCGCAGTAAGTTACGGCACTGGAGAGAAACATCAGTCCTTAGTTTTACTGACCTCAGATGTCAACAAAGCAAATTCTACCTTTAAGTCTTAAAGGCAAGGGGAGATATAGCACGTTCTACATTACACATGCACACACACAAGTCCGTAATGTTTACATATATCCATGGTATATATGGGACTGAAGATTAAAAGTGAACTGCATTAATCCACTGGTATCTTTGAAAGCATTCCTAATGGTGAGAACATTGTAGAATACTTCTACAGCTGACCTCCCTGAAGACAAGCCTTTGGCTTGCTGTAGGTCTGATCCTGCAACGCTCAATTCAATGACAGCTTTGCCCTCAATGTAAGTTCTGAAGGGTTGGGAGGCAAGCTCAACCTATGCAAGGTGGAATGCAATACTGCTGACTAGCGAGCAGTGCCACAGGACAGTTTTTAAAAGCTCTTTTTTTTTTTAAAAAAAAAAAGACATGTTAGAAGAACATTAAAGTTCTGAAATGAGGTGTGCCTGAAGCAGGGATGCAGGCATGACCAAAGCAAGCATGCAACCTGCAATTGTAGAGCAGTCTTGTCTACAAAACGGACTCCAGTTCTGTAGCAATGGATTCACTCATGTAAGGGTTCACTTTTTGCTTTGCATGCTCCAATAAGCTAACCCAAGCTATTCTTACCCACAGAACCCCTCCACGGACATGTCCCACAAACCCCAAAATCTCTCCACTATGCAATGACGAAGTGTCAACATCGCATTTTGAGCAAGAAAAAAGAAGATTAAATCCGTTACTGTGAACTTAAGTCAAATCTTAACCCTACTTTTGACATTTTAAGCCAACTTCTGTGCAATAACACAGGATTTCCAGACAATTATCTGTCACCAAGTGTAGCAGTGCAGTTCAGCACAGGAGTGTATCACATACAACTTCTTACCAGTAAAACACACTGACACCACTTAAGACACAAGAGCACAGTGCCATGCACCACAGTCTCTTCTCTGCTGAGTAACTGGACATACCAAACAGGCTTGGCACAGTCAGCCTTGGCATACGGACTAAATCAGATCTTTCCAGGAAACAGAGTTCATTACGTATGAACTTGTAAGTACACTTCTTACCACTTCCAAACTGCCATGGAAAATACAGTACTTAACAAAAGAGTGACTGAAGGCAAAAAAAAAAAAAGGGCAGCTAGAGGTTGTTTTGCCAAACCAACTACTCTAGGCTGTTACCGCCTCACAGGGGTCACAGGGGATCTCACAAAAGAGGATGCCTGGGACAACACTGCAAGCTTTTATGTATGGTCTTGGCAGCTAGATACAGCTGGCAGGACTTTGGATGGGAACCTGTGCTCTGATCACAAGTTTTTAAAATATTTACTTTGCAACCTCTCTCTGTACCCTGTTTCTCCTCCTTTTGATGTTCAAATGGAAGAGATGTAGTGGAATCACACTGCGGTGCCTCTGCACAGTCATGCAACACCCATTCAAAACCAAGACGCAATACAGCATTTTGCAGTTCCGGTGCACTCAAACCCTTCAGTCTCATCTTCATTATTTTGTATTCTGCAGTACTTCTAAACAGATTTGGTATTGAACAGAAAGCTATCTATAGGAATGAAAGCAATTTTAGGATTGCTTTATAAGAAATAGGGTTAAAAATAATTTAATGCTTCTAACATTTATCTTCTTTTTGCAATTTCATCTGCTCTTGCAATGCAGAGCTGACCAAACCATCCCAAAATAGCCTGTTTTCCACATCTCATTTTAGGTATTTTAAGCAGAGAAGATTACATTCAATTCGGCCTTAGCTCACTTGCTACCAGCATCTTTGAAGACTAGACCTATACATTGGAGAAAAAAAAACCATAATACCTCTAGAACTGGTCCACACAGTAGCTTTTGTGGCATTTTAACTGCCTTTCTCAATTAAAGCAGAACAACCCCTTAAAATGGGACCTAACTCCACTGCTATAATAAGCTTATGAATTAGGTACATAGGACTGACAAAACCACTTAAGGAAAGCTGAGCTTTTAGCTTGATTTTACTTAGACACACAATGGAAATCCCAGTACCTTACAGCTTTATTCCATCTGATGAATCAAGGATACATTCATCTAACCATTCCAAGTGCTGTTACACTATTTGTCCGCAACTTCCCATCCTGGATCCATCTGGCTCTTCAAGTGTTAACTTTCAGACAGCTGCTCTGATGTCTTTCCTCATCTCAGAAAGTCCAGCATCACAGCAGCATCACTAAGATTTAGCCACAGATTCTGCTCTCTTTTGCTCAATATTTCCAGGATTAAGACATCTTCAGAAGAGGATCCTCCCTTCCCCTTCTCTCACACATTTTCTTACTTGTGATTAGCTCCACTAATGCTTGATACAGATACACCATCAACAGGACCTACATCATGTCGTATCATAAGGATGTAGGAGACCCCCAACAAGAATCACTATGGCCTTAGAGTGCATACAAAAGGAACACTGCAAGAACTAGAAATATGGCAGTGCTGAGAGCAAGAATCTTGAGGACATCCAAGGAACAAGTCAACACCGAAGAGCCAGCCAGTAATGCAAGATCTACAAATACCAATATCCAGTATTTCTTGGATGAATTTGCCATTGATAGGATCTAGGTCCATCTAAGCAGTCTTGAGAGCACGGAGGCCAGTGAGCTAGGACTCTTAACCAGCTAAGACCTCATGCAGCCCATTGGCAATACTGACAGTTGCTCCACATCCAGAGAGTCTCAGATTACGTCCCTTCCTGCATAAGGTCTTGCCTGATATCACCACCAACCTCCCTGTTTGGGACAAGCCTTTCTTCTGCTGGCATCTAACCCCTACAGGTTGCAGCACCTACACATCATCCACAGCAGACTTGTAAGACAACGTAACATTGGCAAAACATTCCCAAACTGCAGGAAATACCAGCAACACTGTCCAATATTTCACGGCTGAGTCTTTGCATCAGAGACTGTGGGCTAAAGGATGACCGCTTGGTACATTTCTTCTGTACCTGCCAGCTATGCTAGCTTGGATGCTTGCAATTTAGGCTCAAACAGCAGCTGACTATCCATCTCGCATGAGGAGACAGCAAAAAGTTAGGTAGGGGTGCTTGGGGACCTTCTTCAAGCAGTGCACTTGAGCTATGGAGAACTAATCAGTCTGGACAATAACGGAGCGATGCTTTGAACCTGAAAGCAGCCCCAAAACTGTGCTCAGAGGCTTGCTGGCTAAGGTTTTGCTGCCATCAACACCCACCGGGAAACACAACTCCTTTGTAATGGTATGCACAATATAGTTCCCTGGGAATGCCACCTCCCCACACACTTCCCCTTAACCAATTCCTGTCAAATGCCACTGACTCCAGAAATCTATTTACCAGTATACAACAGCTGCTGGAGAGCAACATAAACTGGAATCAGCGAAGTATAGGCAGTAGCAACCTCTGCTTCTCCTTACCCAGAGACAGATGGCAGAACAAATCTTTTCTTCATAGGCCGAGTTGCTTCAACTATCCAGTGCCAATGCAGGACTGACGGCCTTACACTAGATGTCTCCAGGGTTTGTGCATCTCTTCTCCAGGACTCCTCTGACAAAGGGCTGAGGAAATCCCAGAAGTCCTCATGAAACACACCTGTAAGCATTTTGAGTTTGGCAAGGAAGGAAGGTTTTCTGTTTTACCTGTTAAGATTGTGTTTTTAGATAAGTTTGTGATGACCGTGTCTCTTTGCTTCTACCAGTTATGCTTTCCTGGATTTGGTCTACTAATACACATTTTCATGAAGTAACTTTTCTCCTCCTTTCGTTTGGTATCCACAAAGCTCAGAGCAGCAGTTACCTTCCCCTCTCAGTAGTTTACAGTTGCAAGGTTAAATGTCACTCCTGCATCTAGTCTCTGAAACCCCTCAGGATTTACCATAACATCGGTTACATCTGATGGCACTTTGCTGGAGTGTGATATTCAACTGAGCATAGTTAAGTTTCCTTCCAAATATCTTACTGGTTATCTCATCTCCCATGTACATATGCAATACCTAGTTGTTGGGCCAGTTCAGAAGGACCAGAACAGCACAATGGGGCATGAAAAATATTAAAGGGAAGAAAGCACTGGCAGCTTCCAGCTGCTGTTCTGTCTCTTGCACCTGCAGAACTAGACACCAAAGACTTACTGGGAGTCTGCCTATGGGGTGCTTTCTACCTTGCTTACAGCCACACGCACCAGCTGTACACTAGCCTATGCCAAACTCTACAGCAGCAGATTTGTGACAAATGGAGTTAATTACAAGTCTCTCTAAGGATAAATTCAGAGAGGGGAAAATCTCTGGAGAAGCATCATATACAAAAAAACCATCTCCGAGTGCAGGATATCCTGAGCTGCAGACTGACCAAAGCTGGGATAGTACCTTGAGGAAGTACTGCTACTTTCTTGTACTTTTCTTCCTCCATTTCCTAGGCGCTGGCTATCGGCCACTGATGGAAACAGGGCACTGCAGAGACAGATCCTTTGCTTGACCCAGTATAGCTATTCTCACGTTCCTCTACAGTTGAAAGGATCCTTACTTTAACAGTCTCAGTTCAGGATATCACCACACCAATCCCTATGTCAACAGTCTTTCTCTGCCTGAAGCCTTCTTGACAATCCTCTCCTCCTACACCTTTAATACAACCCTGGCCTAGCCAGCCACTATTTCACTCTAGTGGAATCTGCAGCTGTTCTGAAGGACAGGTGATCTTTGGCTATCCCCTCCTCTGGCAGGTCTTGGGCATCAGGCTTTAGCAAACTGCATGTTACCCCAAGCTGATCATCATAGCCAGCTGAGCAGGACCACCACTCTTTCACAGACAAGGAATAAGAAGTAGCTAGAGCCAGGAGTAGAAGCCCATACACACTCCTGGCAGTTATTCCAGACTGAACGAGTGGCAATGAAATTGCACAGGGACACTTGGTTATCCCCAAGAGAAATCTTTAGTCTCCATACCTGGAATTAACTTGCAAATTCACAATAACCTGGATGCATGCAACACTTCATGGGGCTAATTATCTGCACTGGTTTACCTGGCCATGTGGCAAGGCTGACTGGGTAAAAGCATGCTGTATCTGTACAGCTATAACCACTCTAGGAGATTAAACCAATTTAACTATTTTAACATAAAGGGTATAAACTGCATCCCTAGCAGAAATACTGGGTAAAATACACAAAAAACCCAAAACTTGTTTAGAAAATATAAAGGATTAACTTTTTTCAGCAAGACACTATTTTAATCTCTTCAAAGCTACTAAAACAAACATAGCCAAGAACTTCATTAACAGTGCAGGCTTATCTTTTACTACTGTTGGTGGAAGAAGCCAAACCTTATCTACAAATGAGCATAATGCAGTCAACTGGTGAGCTACTTGTGTGAACATCCCTAGATCCGACAGCTTCTTATCAAAGTCATATACATTAAGACGAATGAGTCTTCTCAGCATGTTATTACGTCTTTAATTACAATTACATGCACTACATTCCATGATAATCTAGCTGTAAAAACTGAAATACTGCATTGAAGAATTAATACTGTATCTCACTTAAGATTTAAATACTGTGATTCTTTTCCCACTTGCTATACAAATTAGCCCCAGGGTTTTAGGGGTTTTTTTTGGTATTAAAAAATACCTCCTTCCAAAACCAGATTATACTTTGAGTTAATTTTTGGCTGCAATTTACACATGGATTCTCTACTAAAGGATCACTTAACTATTTTTATTATTTTAAGGGTTTAGGTTTCTTTGGCAGGCTATGAATTCTTTTAACTTAAACAGAATCTAACCCAGTAACATGTGGCCAGTATGTAAGTACATGCACACTGAAGCTACCCAGTATTTCAAAGACTCACAAGGTTCCAATCCAGTTCCACCTATTATAAGGAAATACTATTACAGAAGCTACTCCCGGTTTTCCAATTGCTTTGAGTTCAACACATTCACTCAAGCAATTTCATGCAGGCAGAATTTACTTCCAACTTCTTTCTTATCTGGACTCAAATTTTTGCGCAGACAAATTAATACCTGGATGAAGACAATTATTTAAACATGAAGCAAATTAAAAGGTAGAGAATTCTGTCACAGATTAAATGTAAAATTTATTTGGCATTGGCATTCATTTCCTCTTGGCACAACTTACCAACCCATAGCTCCCATTGTTTCAGCTCTGGTTCTCCCACGTTTTGCTTCTTTAAGTAACTCTTCCACAGCCTTCCTAAATATGAGGAAAAGAAAAAAGTTACCACTCGCAGAACACAAGAACTTGCCACTTTATGCACTTATGTAAATAAAGTGGAGAGCTTCTCCACTGTAATGAATTAAGCAATAAAGAGGCTACCAAAATCACCCTGACTTTCTTATTAAGAAAATTCAGATTCATATGCACCAAGATTAAAAGAAACATTTTGACATATTAAAAGCAATTAAAGCTGTTGCAAATACAACAATCGCAATACTAACTGAAGAGTAGAAATAAAGTGTGCAAAACTGGTGTACTGCAGTGAAAAGCACAGTCCCTATCACTTCACCTTGGGTTCTTCCTAAAGTCTTTCAGCCACAGCAGACCTATTTTGAGCACAGTTAAACACCAGTAAAATAGCAAGCAATCAGATGACAGTAGAATCACTGCAACTACAGTTGTCAAACTGCACTAGCTTTGTGTAAGAGTGGAAGTAAAGAGCTCATCTTTGTAACTATGATCCACTGCCATCCAAAATGACCAACCTTTACATGATCAGCATCTTCTAGAACTAACTGGCCAGACTAAAGCAATTAAATAACTATGCTCACATAAAAAGTCATTAGAGAGTATAAATTATGCAAATTATAGATAACTCCTGCAATGTCAGTCTTTCAGTTCTCCTTACAAATTAATTTCAATCTCAAATAAAACTTAAGTAACTGCTCTACAGTACATGGTTGAAGTTAATGGGAAAACCAATGAATGGATAATGTGAGCCATTTATTACATACATTGAATGCATAAACTAACAATTTGGTTAGTTACCTGTAAGCAACTATATATGTCAATCAAAAATAACTGCAAGACAGAAAAGTAAAGCTATGTACCTGGCTGTAATACCCAGTATATGAAGCTAAGCATTAACAACACTGACATGGGTAAGACTGAAGGCTTGAGAAACTGAAGGTAGGAGGTAATAAAGAGGGTATTTATTGTTTAGCTCTCCTAGCTATGATGTGCCAGAATGGCTGCTGGTGTTTGGACTAAGTGAGCAAAACAATCATCACCTTGATAGTATATGTGTGTGTGTAGACTGTGCAAAAAAAGTAGCTGCCAACAGATTTCAACTCAAACGTCAAGAAAGCCATGTCCCATCATGTTGTTATGGTATTATCAGCACAGCAGGATTTTGCTGCTTTGCCACAGATTAAAAAAACCTCGAGTACCTTATCAAGCCAAAAGTGAAACTAGTGAAGTCAAGAGACTTCATCTAATAGCAGAAGCAGGTCTGAGAAGAAAACCAAGCAATTTATATGGCAGGTCCATGAGAAGATCTAACCAGTTAATGCTCGGCTCTAAACTTCTAACAGAGTAGTTTATTACAATTTAGGTTATTAAAGCCTACATAGAAAACACAAGAGGTCTTAGCTTTAAATGTAGACACTGCACATGCATAACAGGGAATGAAAATAAGCAGTACAGAATTTCCTTCAGTAGCTAATGAGAAAACATTCTGCAGTTACACAGCAGCCTACATCTGTCAGTCTAGATCTAACCTTCTTCAGTTTGTTATGGTCTTAACATAAGCCTTTACTGGCTCCCTTCACATTTGTGATCATGGATTCATGCATTCATTGCTTTGGTTTTCCCTGGCAACAGAAAACAAGTTGGTGCTAAGTAAGTACAAGTCCAATGTACACCAAGGTGTAGCTACTCTTTCTACAGTTAGTCTGCAGTTCTGCTTGAATATAGTGTTCATATTTTATACTGACAACCACCTATCACAGAACTACTTCATCAGCTTATAGTAATTTCCAGCAAGCAATATTTTAGCTAAAGATTCCTAAACAAGCCTCCAGAATTGGTCACAAGTTTTTGAACAACATATAAATAAACCTTGGTCAACATATTTATATATATGTCATTGTTCCAAGGGGAAACCTTTCCATCCAGCAAAGGCTCCTATCTGTGGCAGATAGACATGCAAATACTCACAGGTCATAACTTTTTCCTTTGAGAGTTTGCATTTGAAGGGCTTTGCAAAGGAAAGTGTCCAAGACTTCTACAGAAACAATAGTAGAGAAACACACCAAAAATTGCAGTATTGCTTCCCCGTGCACTAGCCTATTAATGGCACATTGGTTTAAGGTTCCTCACAAAAGTCTCTCTCTCTCTTGTATATTAATATGATCTCAGCAGCAGCTGGGCTTGGAGTACTTCAAATCTGGTTTTAAGCACACATCCGACTGCAAGGACATGTTGCATACCCAGTCATATCACAGGCATTTATAGAAACTGAGTATCTGGCCAGGTAAGCTGTCACCTGTTCAAGTTACCTGCACCTAGATGCTAAGTACAGCATCAGCAACCTCGCCAGCTACTGCTCCTAGGAGCAATGCGGGGTGTGGGACAGCTACTTCCCAAGAACAAAAAAAAGAAGGTAAGAAACACAGGCTCTACCACTGAAACATGGGAGATGTTGCATACATGGGTCTCCATGAAATTATGGCAAAATTTATTTTTTATTCCAGACCCAGAATTTGCTATCTGAGCAGCCTGAGCTAGTTTATAGTGATGACAGCAAGAACATGTGGCCTTTATAGAAGCTTGTCCTGAGCCTTCAAACAACAATGTCAGATGAAGGGGAGGAAAGAGGAGGAGGAGAGAAAAAAAAAAAAAAAAAAAAAAAGAGTCTGACTTTACTTATGACAGTTACCAAACTTAGTGATTCTGTTTTGAGAAACCTGACTAGGAGGCAGATTAAAAGCCACTATATCTGTCATTATTTTATAATCAAAATCATAAACCAAAGCATCTGAGCTACAAAGCACTAATAAGACACATACACATACATATCTTAAACAGCTACGATTCAGTTTTAGGGGAAGCATCACAGTGTTAATATTGGTGTTAGTACACCAATTCTATTAACTTAGGTAGGAATTATAAGCCATTAAGTATTTGAGACTTTTTTTTCCCTCTTGTTACATCAAAGATCATCCATCTTCGCAGCCTTATAAGTCGACATCTTCCTCTCTTATCAAACCTTGTTTCCTAATATTGGCCTTTCAACATCACTCTTAATTCACTGCACCTTTACAAAGCCCTTTTGACTTGCACAGACAAACAAAAAATGCTCAGATCCTCTTCGAAATAATGTGTTTCCACTCACTGAACTTATATCCTCAACAGAAGTAAGCCAAAAGCTTAAAAGCTATGCAAACAAGGTTTTTACATTTGCTTTTAGAGGCCTCTTGGGACTCAGCATTCCTTGCTCTCTTCATTTTTACAGCTTGGTTACAATACAAACAGTCCTGTGGCTGCCAGCTTCAACTCCAAGAGCAGCAGCATGAGCAGGAGCACGCAACATTCACATGAGGACAACTCAAACACTGGGGATTGATAGGAGGGAAAATTAGGGACAGGGGCACATTTAAGAACACGTCATCATTCTGGCATCTTTTATAGCAAGCACCACTTAAAACTTGCTGTGGCAATCCTTTTTGAGCAATCAAGCTTAGCTGCAGAGTTACAGCAACATAAAGGTATAAGCAGTCGTGTGTGTTTTTATCTTCAAGAGTATGGTCCAAGACCTATTTACATTTCTGAGTGATTAGACTTTTTCCTCTGTATTCCAAGGTTACAGGCAAAGCTCCCGTTGCATAAATCCTAACAACTTGCATCACAAGTGCATGTGCCCAAAGAATGGGAGAATGTTAAAGGCTCCAAAGTCAGGCAAAACCAGAGATATTTTCTATTCCTCATTCAGGGAAAGAGCTTCACCATTTTTTCTGAAAGATCAAACAGGTAGACTGAAAAATGAACAATTGGTAATGAAGAGGTATGCCTGATACAGTTACACGCAATGAAAACACCATGTCATTACAGAGACCACCTAATGATTGTAATTATAGACCACTCTGTTAGGAGAAAATATATCACACGCTGGATCTGACAGCTGAGAGAGAGGTGAGGCAGCCGCAGCTCTATGCCCCCCAGGTCCAACCAGTAGCAAGGCTGAAAATCTACTCCCAGCAGGCAGACGCACACACCGCAGGTATACACCACTGGCCACACTGATCACAGACAGACACAGAGAGCGCTCGCACCAACAGCTTCATCCCGCTCCTCTCTCTGGCTGGGTGTAGGAGCCCCCGAGGCTTCAGTCCAAATCCAGTTGCTGGCTCAGACTGTCCCACAGAGCCGGCCAGGACTCCACTGGTCCCACAGTACCCAACCCCACTGCGGTCTTGCCCACGCATACACACGTCTCACCCCTGGAGAGCCCCTGACCCTACAGTCTCTCCAGCAGCTGGCCAGGACTCCCCGCAGCCTCCAACAGCTAACTCCTCCCATGGTCTTGCTCTTAGAGATACACACTCACCTCCCAGCTCCCACCTTATTCACACTCACCAGCTGATCCAGCTTGATCTTCACTAGCAGCCACACACCCCCCTCACACCCCCACACTTGCTCCAGTACCGCAGCACAGATAAATGGCTCCCCAGTCCCACTCCAGCGGCTGACACTTGGTTTTACTCACTCCATGAAGTGTCTGCAGTTGCTGGTGCCCAGCCTGCCAGCCCAGGGTCCCAGCCCAACTGCTGGCATCCAGACCTGCACTTGTTCCAGTTGCTGACACCACGGACACGTGGTCCCTCTGACCCATGGTTTGACATTAGTTGCTAGCGCTGAGATGCACACCCTCTCCCCTCAAACAGAGTCCCTCCCCCAAGAAAGAGTTAGAAAGGAATTTAACAGGAAGACAGGACAGGCTGTGCTGACGTGGCACTCTGGGACATAGAATCATAGAATCGTTTAGGTTGGAAAAGACCTTTAAGATCATCCAGTCCAACCATTAACCTACACTACCAAGCCCACCTAAACCCATCAAGGGCAGACTAGACTAAACCATGTGTTCAAAAAACGGGTAGATGTGGCACTTCGGGATATGGTTTAGTCTAGTCTACCCTTGACTGGTTTAGGTGGGCTTGGTAGTGTAGGTTAATGGTTGGACTGGATGATCTTAAAGGTCTTTTCCAACCTAAACGATTCTATGATTCTATGACCAGGCACAGGGCATGGCCAGACAAGTGTACCAACCAGCAGCCTATTCACACACGACCAGACCTTTTTATCCCCTTATTCCTTATTTTCCCACTCTTGCTTCTCCCCAAATCACCTGAATCCATCCCTTTCCCCGCCTTTGGCTCCTCCCTTACACATCCCATAATAAGCCTCACGCAATGTCAAAATGCTCTTATCCTGCATCCCATAATGCATCCCACACCCCTAGGCAGCAACACCCTTAAGTCCCAAAGGCACTCCAGTATTGACTCACCTTGATGGGTGTCATGCCTGGAGGCCGAGACTGTCTCCTGGGACCAGCCCTGGGAGGGGCCCAGCAAAGATCTTCATTCCTCTGAGTCCTTACTGTGGGTTCCCACCTGCCCCTGTGCCTCCGTGCTCCTCTGGGCTCCTGGAGATGGACCTCTGATGGGCTGGTGGCTCCTGGGATGGGCCTGGGAGAAGCCAGGGCTGGGCACTGTTTGGGCTCCCCCATCCACCATGGTCTCTCTTTAGTCCTGTGTGGACGTGCCCAGGAGCTTTTGGCACATAACCTAAGAAACCCTGCCATCTCCACCCACACCATCATCTCATTCAAGATCCCAGTGAGAACTCTAATGAAAATATATCTACTGGAATTGCTTCACAGCATGCAGTTGGCTATAGAAGTGCAGAGACCTGGACCAGGAGGGCAGCATTCATATTCAACATCTCTGAGTCAGAGAAGGGACATCTTTAGCAAACACATCTTCATCAAAGAGACCTTCACAGTATTAATAATTGCTTGCAGTCTATACCACTACTATTCAAGCTCAAAGGCCAGGCTGTTAGGCTACTGTGATCCCCAAAATCATGCTTAAACCTACCTCCTGAGGCACTCTAGGTCCTGACAGCAAGCTACAGCCCAGGAAAAAAATTAGCAGTTTTTTAAATCAATTTTCTCAAAGTAGTTTTATGTTGACTATACAACCTATTTTTAACCATGCATGGGACTGAAAATAGAAGTGGATGTTGGTATTCTGATTACATCTGAATAATTAATATCAAGACCTTCAGTCAAGGACTGAAGATACTGCCTTCTACAATAAAAGAATGGTAATGAAGGCCAGTGTTATTTATAATTAACTCCTGTGAGCCGGTTTGTCCTATCTGCTCACACTTACTAAGAAAACTGATGAAAAAGAATGTCAAGAATAAAGCCTAAGCCACAGCACTAAGAGCAAGTATGAAAAAAAGGCACAAATATGCCACAAACTTCCTACCGTTTGTTCAAAGGCAAAGATACTCCACATCGGACATGTGAATGCTCTCATTCTTTGTCGATCGGGTTTCTTATTTAAATATTCTATTTCTCATTCCCATAGGTGCTATCTGCAGCACATTTCTGTGCTGATATTCTCACCAGCTCGAGTAGTGAACATACCATACCAATTTTAGCTTGCAGACCACTTTTTCTGCCATGAACATGGCAAAGAATGGCATACTGAATCCTGACACTTCGATTTTAACTGTTAAAAAACAATAGTAAGAACTATCAGTTAAGTTCTCCCAGGCACAAAGCTTACATGTTAAGAAGTGTAACTGGGATGCCTGTGCTGCAAAAATATTAGACTATTGATTCTCAACTCAACTACCAGCCCTCTTGTTACAGAATTATAGCATTTCTTGACATTCAGAGCAGCATCTCCTTAGGAAACACTTAATTCCAAGTAAATGATGCTCCAAACAAGCTTGGTAGGCACTTCTAATAATGTATGGCATCCATGGTTGTGAAATATTTATAGCTGTTGAAAGACAGAATGGATTATGGAAGGATTGGACACACAGTATAACAAAGCCAGTTCCTTTATATTTGCAGAGAAATGACGTTTTCTGTGCTTCAAACACACCGAACAACCATGATGACAATTTAGGAAGGAAAGTGGGAAGAAAGATTTTTTTTTTTTAGATAGCAATGAAAATGGTTACCTCTGTAATATCCCAAAGGATATTTAGTTGAAATAAACTAGGAAAAGCACATACATGTGCTTGCAGGGGAAACAAACTAAACAGATCCCAGTAGCTGATTTGTAACCTGGGTTTTTTTTTCCTACTCATTCCTGGGTCATATCTTCACAATACCATTAATTATATATTAACAGAGTTTAGCCTAGAATTTTCTTAGAATCACACTGTATCTCACTGATGTACCAGCAAGTTCGCAGGAATAAACGTCAGTTCATACTTCCAGCAAAGGTTATTGGGTGAGATGGAGCAGAGGAAATAATTCAGAATAATGTAGCAAATATTACTATTTTACACACCTATGGTATTTAGGGCTTTTAGAGTCTTAAAATCCCGAGTATGCAACAGTCACATAGCAACTTGTGAGTTAGTATTCAGCTTCAGTAGCAACTATCACTTCCTATTAAAGCGAGGAAAACATCAAACGCAAGGTCAAGCGAGAGTCAGACAAAGAAAAACTGAAAAATAATAGCAGGAAAATGTGGCAGTAAGGATGAAATAGAGCAAGTAAGATGAAGAGAGGTCTCCTTAGGGGAAAAAAAAAAAAAAAAGATGACTGACTTGTCTTAACAGATCAGGGAATGCTGGGACACAAAATTTGCTTCACACCTGAAAAACCTGCACAAAAATAGTTACACCTCTTTTTCCCCCATGGTAATTTAAATAAAAGCTGCACATACAAAAACCTTTAGCTGTTATTTAAGGCGTTGTACATTGCAAGACAAGCCTGAATTCAGAGACAGACTACAGAAAATATTCCAAATAAACCCATTTTTAAACACTAAAAATCTACCTAGAATAGTTAACACCATGGCTACAGAACAGAAATGCCATTATTTGTATGCTAAGGCCATATTATAAAGAGCTTAAAAATTATAAACCCTAGCTACTATCGCTGTACTACTCACAGGAGAGTATGATCAACAAGCCATTGAATATGAAACGAAGGAGTAATGTCTGTAAACCAAGGCTAAAGAAAGGTCTGTATTAGACTCCTGAAGACTGTATGGGGAAGCATATTTATAGTAAGAAATATCCAAGTATGACATCTAAATGCATATAGCGTGAACTGAATTCAGGGTGCTACTAGCAAAATGAGCTGTAATGAAAGCTGGGGGTATGAAAAAGTAACTGATGATAGGTAGATCCAGGACAGAAAGCAATAATCATCAAGTACACTACATTGTACTTACAATGATCTCTCAAGGTCCCTTCCAACCCAAAGCATTCTATGATTCTATGAAATGGGTTCGGAGACGACTAAACACATACGGAGTTGAATGGTACAATGGATTGAAGACACCGGACAGCTAAACCCTACCATGTGCCACTCAACAAGTCATGCTAAACTACATCCTCATTATCTACCATGCTGCCATGGAAAAGGCATAGCAAATCCCAACTCAGCTTGAAGCTATGAGGCAGGATAAAACTTCAAAAATCTGGCTCCTGCGAAGGAGAGCATCAGAAGGAGACTGTGGAGCAGTCAGCTCTAACCGGTGAGCGAGCGGCCATGCCCCGAACCGCCCAGAGGACCCCAAGTCCCCAGCACGGCAACAGCAGCCAGAATACAGACAGCATGGAAGAACAGTGAGACGGTTCTGACTTGCTATGAATGAAAGAGGTTTAAGTTTGGAATGGCACTAGTAAAAATAACATTCATGCATATATAGAAAGAAGCTTTAATTATTAAACTGATGATCTGAGAGCAGAAGTAGCTTACCAAGCATTAAAGGCCTCTTAGAAAGCATTCTGCTGTCTAGCCCTCCCACCACCCCAGTGCCACCGCTTTTGTCCCATTTAAAATACTTGCCAGATATAAGCAGAAACAAGTTATTTTCTATAAGCACTCTCAGACACGTTTTCTTAAAAGTTAATAGAGAGAACCACAGGGAGAACAGCTCAGAAATCCTTTGGTCATCACTTCACCCTAACAGTTTTAAACAGCCATAAGAAACGCTTAGTTACCCACAAACAAGCTTGCAAAAAAACCCAACCAGCCAACCAAACCCCCCAAAACCCACACCCAATAACCACAAATAGGATTATTACCCCAAAAATCTGCGATATAAACACCTGAAGTCTTTCTAAAGCACAAGTAAGAGAGGCCTGCTGTGACTGAGTATCCAAATACAGAAATCTGCACTTTAATCCTCAATGTTTGCTTGGGAACACTGTACTCAGTACGCACAAGATGAATCCTTGTGTCCCAACGAAATGCAAGGCAGAAAGCAATTTTATTGTTTGACAAAATAACCGCCAAGCATTTTGTGTTATTCTGTACAAAGAGGGCAATTTTAACAATTAGTCAACTGGCATATCTACAATACTGAAAATAAAAATTTGTAAAAACAGAAGTTTAACCTCCTTTTTTTTTAAATTTTACCAAGTACACCTAATCACCAATTTATAACTGATGAGAGATGAGACGCCTAACACTTCTCAGTCTTGTTTCTAAATGGCATCAGCACGCATCACAAGAATAATTGATTTTTTTTTTTTGTCCCCCCCCAAAATTGACTTCTTCCCATTACGTAGAAAGACTTATTTATTATTGCAACCCCCTCAGCGAGGGCTGCAGAGCTTCGTCCCGAGGCCAGGGCGCAGGCCGGCCCCAGGCTGCGCACCCCGCGGAGCGCACACTCAGGGCAGCCGGGGGAAAGCGGGCCGCGGCGGGGAGCGGGCGGCGGGGCGCCGGGCAGAGCCGGGCCGGCCTCAGGGCCCTCCTCCCCACCGCCGCCTCACGCCCGACAGCCGAGGCCTTCGGCCGGGAGCGGGCCGTCCCCCGGCCGCCGCCAGCACCCCGACCCGCAGCGCTGGGCCCCGCCGCCCGCTCCGCAGAGCCCGGGGGCCCGTCCCGGGCGGCCCCAGACCAGCGCTGCCCAGGCCTTGCGGGGCGGGAGGCGACGCCGGGCCCTGTTCGGCGGAGAGGCCCCGCCGAGGCCGTGAGCTCCCGGGGCCGCTCAGCCGACCCCCGCCGCCGCCGCCGCCCGCCCCTCACCTCTCCAGCTCCGGGTCCTCCTCCATGGCGGCGCCCGCTCTCCGCCGCTGCGGCCCAGCTCCTCAGGCGAAGGCCGGCGCCATGGCCCGCTGGCAGCCCGGCTCGGGGCGGGGCGGAGCGGCGGGGGCAGGCGCAGAGGACGGCGAGGACCCCGGCGGGGGAGGAGCCGGGGCGGTGCGAGCCGGGCCGCCGCCACACCCCGCCGGGCACCTGCGGCCGCACCACCCCCCCCACGCCCGAGGGGAGAGCGGGGGCGGCAGCCGGCCCGGTGGGCTCCTGTCAGCCCCGCTGCGTACCGGCGGGCCCCGCCGTAAGCCTCCGCCCCGGCGCTGCGGACCCCGCGCCGGGGGCAGGAGGCGCGGCGCGGTCACCGCTCTCTCGCCCGTGGCCGAGCGGGGAGCGGGCTCGGCGGCAGCGGGGCTGCCCACCCCGTCAGCGGCGGGACCCCCAGGGTTTGCCCCCGCGGCTCGGGCGGGCGGGGACGGGCCTCCGGGCAGGGCAGCGCCGGGCCGGGCGCCGCCCGGGGCACCTTCCCCCGCCGGCCCCTCCTCCGCCCCGGCCCCGCCCGCCGCCCCGGCCCCGGCCCCGCGCGGCGGGCTGCGATCAGGCGAGTGGCGGGGACACCCCGGCCCGGGGCTCCGCCGCGGCCCGCCCCGGCCCCGCTCCCATAGGCTGCGGCGCGCCCCGCCGCCCGGCCCCGCGCCCCGGGCTGCCGCCGGAGTGGCGGAGCGCGGCTGTCACTTGGGCCGCGCCGCTGCCCGGGGCGGAGGCGGGAGCACCGGCCCGGCCGAGACGCGCTCCAAGTGCTGCCCGGAGTTCGCCTCCCGCCGGGCGGGCGGGCGCCGCCGGCTGGGCTGAGGGGCGCGGCGGCGGCTGAGGAGAGCGCGGCGCGGAGCCGGCGGCGGTGAGTAACTTCCCTGCCCCGCCGCGGCGCCGGGCGGCTCAGCCTCCCCTCAGCCGGCGGCGGCGGCGGGAGGGCCGCCGGGCAGGGCGGCGGCCGCGCCCCGCCTCCTCCTCTCGGCCGCGGCGGCGGCGGGGGGCTCCCCGCGGGAGCGGAGCGGCGGCGCCGGCGCTGCTGCGGGCGCCGGGCTGGGCCGCCCCGCAGGGGCAACAAGTCCGGGAGAGGGGCCGGGGCCCGGCAGCCCCGCCGCCCCCCGCCCCGGAGCGGCAGCGGCGCGGCCCTGGCCTCGCCCCGGGGGGAGCGGCGTTTCCCCCCGGTCTCCCCGGGAGAGCGGGTCCGCTGCGAGCCGGGCACCCCGCGGCGGGCCTCTGCCCGCCCCCGCGAAGCTGAGCTGTGGGCTCCGGTGCTGGGGTCCTGCTCCAAAGGAGCCGGTTTTTTAGGGGGGGGTCCCGAAGAGCACCGGTGCTGCTCTCCCCGTAGCTTTATTAAAGAGCCAAGTGGCTGCGTGCGGGGGAGGCAGAAGGGCTGCCAGCGAACCCCTGCTGCAGGAGCTGGTTTCAGGTTATGTGTTTTACAGCTGCGCCAGAAGGGAATCGGAGCTGGATGTAAAATGTCTCTGAAGCCGATGTGGTTGGCAGCTATTGCAAAATGTTAACTCTAGTCCCCGGTGCTTTGACCCGGGCTCTCCGTTTTTCCCCCCCCCATTTGTTAGCTCTTGTCATGGAAAAATGTGGTTTAAATACTTGAAGCCTCGTGTCTTTTAAACTTTAACGAGGCATACTTTAAAATTATCGTTGCTCTTGACAGAGTATTAGTACTCGGTCAACTAATTGAGAAAACAATTGCTGGAGCTGTGGTAGTGACAAATCTGACAGTCCCTTGTGACTTTTCTTACCATGTTCCTAATGCATAGCGCTGATTGTTTACCTCTGTAGAAATCCACTATTAAGTACTTCTGAGCTTCATTTAATTCCTTTTTTAATTACATGATATCGTGGGTTTGTTTTTGTCTCTGTGTGCAAAGTAAAAAATGTCTGTTAGGGATTAGCTTTGAGATACGTTTGATAGTCTCTGGAAATAAATTTTGAATCATAAATGCATTTGAGTTTCTGTTCAAAAGATAAAGTGTTCTGAGCTAGGCTCTTATTAAATAAACACTTTGAATTACTGATTTTTTTTTTTTTTTTTTTTTATTCCTCTACCCAATTCCTTTTGGCTTCGCAATGCTTTATTCTAAGCTGCAATCCAGCAGCAGATCAAGGAGGCTTAGGAAGAAACATCAGATGGTTTTGGTTAGTGTCCCTACCACTTGGAAAATAAACATGTTAGTACCATATGCTGCCCTGACTTTATTGAAACAAATTTCCTCAAAATGGAAACAGGGTATGTCAGCGTACTTAGTAGAACCGTAGGACTTAATAGGGTCCTATATCATTTACTTTTTTTTTTTTTTTAAACGATCAGCTCAATGAGGGAGAAATCTTTTTTCCTGAACACAATGCTATATAAAATGATTAGCCCCAAATTCAGCAGGCTGCAAAGAACACCATTGTGCACAATTAGATTTCTTTTAAAATAAAAAAAAAATATGTTATGTTTTAAAGTGCTTGTGTTATTACAATTGTAAAATCTCTGGATATTGCAAACAAACAAAAAAAAAGCATAATTTTAAAATTAGTGTTTTCAGTACTGAATTTCTAACTGTACTGACCTTTCACTCTGCCTGGTGACTTCAGCAAGAGATAGCCCAGGACCTTGGACTCGGGTCTGAGATTTGCAAACATGGCATGATTTCCTAACACAGGACTCGAATCTTCTATTTAAAACAAAAAAAAAGAAGCTACAATTTAGGGATGAAACTTTGCAAGAGGAATGTAAGCTGGTGATTGGGTGGAAAAGTACTGTTCTCTTGAGACAGTTAGGTTAGCTTAAAAAATAAGCTTGCTAAAACCTGTCGTGTAATTACAAAAATGTTAGCTTTGACATTGCAAACTTTGGCATTTGTTTGGAGTCTGCTCTTGTGGAAGCACTGATGACCTCGGTGAAACTATTTTTTCGTAAGGCTTTACCTGCACTGAACAGCATGTCGGTCTCAATCTTTGTATATATTTATGGGCCTGTATCACTGAAAAACAGCAGAAGTTCGTTAGCTTCTAGTTAAAACTATCTACTTGAAAATACTTCAAAATATCCCCCTCTTTTTTTGTCCCATTTTTCTGTACTCTTAAAAAATGTCTTAATATAGTTGAAAGCAACTGTGAAGAAGTGATACCAACGATATCAAAGTGGAATGTGTAAAGATACGATCTGTACTAGACAGTGGATTAATATAAATTAATGTCATAAATCAGCAAGATGCTGCTTATTTAAAGAGCTACTTGATATTAAGAGCTGTAACTAATAAGAAAACAGCATTTATTCAATGTTAAAATGCTCCCTGGTGTAAAAGGCACCAGAGGAAACTGGTTGCCTGTTTGATACAGCAGTGGCTTGTCTCTGGTATTTAAAAATTCTTTGCTGATTTGGTTTGCAGAAGCAATTTTAATGTGACCCCATTGAATTGCATGCTGCATAATTGCTTTATTAGGTCAGCGGGCTTTGTTGTTTGGAAATTTAGAAATTTAGTTTAGAAATTTCAAAGATGAAATTTCTGTTAAATGTTAGTATTAAATTATGTAATTGTTGGGTCATGATGTCTATGGAGCAATAAAAAATAATAATGTTGCGGTGTGTGCTTTTTGTCTTTTATGGCCCCAATTCTGTAGATATTTGCGCTTACATATGTTTAATTTTAAACACCCAAGTATTTCTTTTGGAATTAGTAGGTCTGTTCTTAGGTTTAACGTTAAGCCTGCATGTAAATGTTTTCCGGGTCAGGATTTATGTTCGCAAAGTTCATGGGATAAACCTGTTGTGTTTTCATACTGACTGTTCTGTATTCTGCATGAGATAATGTAGGTAGCTGACTTCTGCTTTGGAACTGGGGCTGGTTTATCTACGGACACGTAAAGAGATGCTCCCAGCCCTGAGCTGACTCCATCCTTGCAATGCGCTTTGCAATGCCTTTGCGGGCGTCTCTCTTATTTCTAAAGTATTTTTACTGATATAAATGTGCATAGATGTCAATCCTTCACATTCTTGTAGATGCTTATTTCAGTTGATGTTGGTTTAACGAGTGATTCGGGGACTGGAAGAGGAGGAGAGTCTCTTGCTGAGTCTCTCACGCTGAGCTGTGCATTAGATGGTGAAAAGAAAAGCTTAAGTATGCGGTTGTTTGACATAAAATCAGGTAACCTCTGAACGTGCAAGATTTTAAATTGTTTTGCATCTCTGCAATTTTTCCACCCGATTAGTGGGGAGTATTTTTATTTAAAAAATTGAACCTTGGGGTAATGTAGCTCAATATTTGCAGCCTCGTTTTTGTTTTAAGTAAGCAAGTTGTGATGTTGCTCTGGGGTCCTGGTATTTTGTTAAGAACGTCTAGAATTTTCTTGCTGTCATCACAACAAAACAGACCAAATTGGGTAAGAAAGTAATTGTGAGGTTATAAATGTGTCAGTTCAATATTACATCAAAGTTAATTTTTGCCCAGGCAGAGTTCGTTTACTTTGGGCTGGAGTGATAGATGTTGCATTTTGCCTGGCTGTTTTTCCTTCGTTCCACAGAGAATAATGTGTTTTTATATTTCATTGCAGAGATTTGTCATGCTTAACCACTGTTTGATGGGTATACAGAATTTTTATGAAGAACTCTTGTTTGCAGAGCAAAATGCAATTTGATCAAGGAGTATATCCAATACATGAACTGATCCGGTTTTAAAATGTTGTAAATGGTAGTGAGAAGTAGTTCTAGATAATGAATAAGAAGGAACTATGATTTTTTTTTTTTTTTTTTGCCTAGCAATAGAGCACAACGGAACGTGGTATGTCTTAAAGGAGAACCTGTATGTGTCTGGGTGAAGGGAGGAACCCAGTAGTTCCAGAAAGGCAAAGCAGGCCTTTTGGATCAGGTTGCCTGGAGTGGTGTAGTACTGTCAGATATGATTCAGCACAGTGGGGAAAAATGAGTGACAAGCTACCTACTTCTGCACTGGTACGTTCTTTGCAGTGGGAGTGATTTTGGAAGTGTGCTATAGGCTGTGCTCCCCACCCCAGCCCTGGCAATAGTACTGCCACTGCGTGTTCCCATGACCTTCTCTGAAAAGTTGCACAAGCCCAGTGGAAGGTGTCAGGATGCCGGTGTCGTGCATTCCCGGGGGCTGGCTGATTAGAAAACAAGTGGGAATAAGCACAGTTTATTATTGGGTTCAAGTCAGTGTTCCTATACGTTGATGGTTTTATTGACTCTTGCAGTGGTACTCATCGTGTAGATTTTTTTTTTTCTTTGCATACGATTTTTGCTTGAATCCAAGCTCGGCTCCACAGACAACCCTCTCTTAATGCAGTGTCATTTTCAAAATTTTGGCCCTGAAAGGCCAGAGAATACTAGTGATAGAGGATTTTAAGCTCTTACCTTCCTGTGGCTTGCTTTGTTCTTCAGATTGGTGCTAATCCTCATTTCTGAGTTCATACATAGGAAAAAAAAAAAAAGCTGGAGCAGCAGAGGTTTTTGGCACAACAGAAGCAAATGGAAATTCAAGCAAAGCTAGCAAAGGTAAAATGTCATTGACTTGCGTACTGAAACCAGTTTGTGGAAAGTGGTTTTCAGTGGTGGCTATATTGTGCTCAGATAAGCTGTCGTGTTCTGCCACAGGAATGTTGTATTTGCTTTGAAAGGACCAACCCATGGCTTTTTTTCTGACACAAAGCAACGTTTCAGGATCTAGGCGTGTCGTGATTTTTCTGGCTATCAAGTTTTGGTTGGCATTCCTGAACAAAGTCTTCATTTTTTTTAAAAAAAAAAAAGCTTGGCTGGTATCAGCAAGCCTTCTTTGTTGATGCACTTTACTTTGTCATAACGTGAATGTGCTTTTGTCTGCGTACCTTGTATTAGTCCCTAGATGAAACGAGCTGTATCAGCAACATACTCTTACCGCAGTAGAATGGAGCCTATACTGGAGTTTTCAGCAGGTATATCGATGTCATCCAAATCATTCCCCTAATTGACTTTGCTACCTGCTACACCAGCAAAAACCAAACAAGAAGAAGAAAACCCACGACCCCCACAAGGTTCTTAAGCTAACCATATTTTGACTTCAGCACACTTGGGTCTTCCACTGACTTCAGCAACAGTCTGTGCAGAACAGTACATTCAAAGTCTGTCTTACGGCTGGGTAGCCTACGTCTAGAGCAAGTCACGTTTCAAGGAGGACGCTGGAGATGTTAATATCTGTATGTGCCTCATGGTTAGTGCACTGAATATCTGCAATAGATTACATACTTAAATATGGAACAGATTAAGTTGCTTCTACACGTTTGGAGGTTAAAAGTTATAGGAAAAAAAAAGTCAGTAACAGCTATTGCCGCTTCATGCAGAGGATGCCTTATTGTTACTTCCAAGTTCATGCATTTATTTACCAATAGCCTACCCTTCCTTGTGTTCTTGCCTCTTTTATTAGATATTCCCCTGCCCCATATCATCGTTGTCTCCTACTGTTTTTTTAATCAAGCTGTTTAAAATTTGTTTGTAGCCAGACTGAAATAACTGTAAGTGAAAGTTGATTGATACATCACAAGACCACATAGATCCTAATGTGTTGTATAAAATTTCTGGTCATGTTCAAAGGAGTTTGCTATAAACCCCGTCCTGATCACACAGCTGTACCTGTACCCTTGGTGCAGTATGTGCGCACCGTAGGTGTCATCCAAAGCCACACTGCTCCCTGGGGCTGCCCCGGCTCTTAGTTGAAGTAACTTGTTTTTTAGACTTTTAAACAAACTTTTTCAGCCAAGCTTCTTCTGCAGCACGTTGATGAAGATTTCCTTCTGTCCAGCCTCTTTTTCCTGTCTTTATGTCTTGTTTGCTCTGGAGGGGCTTTCTCAGCTGTTTATTGTTACTTACAGAAGCCAATGAAGGCTCACCCAGTGAATTAGTAAAATAGTTCCCTGTCTGTGCTAGATCTTGCATTTATATTAATTAAAAATTAGTACAAGTCAATTCCTGGACTGTTTTTACAAGTAGTCCATTACTGAACTATTACTGAACCATTGCTGCTTCTAATGAAGATGGAAGCTTTAAAAATCACAGGGTTTCCTGCCTTACACTAAACCAGTATAAAAACCTATTTCTTCAGTACTGAATGCCTTCAGAATTTAGGTTCACTTCTTAACTATTCAACTCCTTTTAAATGCTAAAGGTAAAGGTAATCTAATTGAGGTGATACTAGGCTAAAAATACAGATACGTTTGTGTACTTGTGGATCGTCATGCATTTCATCCAAATGTCTGAAAAAGGTATTTAAGTTGGATCTTTACATACACATTACAAAGCTTCATAAGGATTCAGTGACAGCCACCAAAAGTGTTTCTTTTTTGAATCACCAGTAAAAAAAGGTATCTTTCTACTTCGTCTGGCAAAATAACCACTCGCCATTCCTGTTATCTGGGGGGATGGCTCAGTGTGTCTGGTCAGCGCCGATACCTTTGTATTCTATAGCTTTTGATACGTGTCTGTCTATAGCTGGAAGTGACACGAGCTGAATTAGGCTTCACTGCATGTACAGCAGCAAATACACCTGTCATGGTGTATTTATACAGTGTGGGCATGGTCCTGCATAAATAATACTTGCGGTTTTAGTTGTGGGGAGGTTTTTTTCCCACTTTGAAATCCATTTTGACTGGTAGCTGCTGACTTATCTATCGACTGCCTTATGGCAAAATAACTTTCTGATGAAGGTGATTCAGTGGTGGTAAAAAGGAGAATCAGCAGCACAGCTTGTCTGTGCACTTGACCTGAGCTGTCTTGCCAGGTAAGCAGAAAAAGAGAATCTATGGGAAAATTAACACTAAAGTGAGTGGTAATGCAGAATTTTGGGTTACTGGAGTGTGAAATGAAACTGTTACAGTTCTTTCTTCTGCGGTAAGGGATGTGTGGCATCGACTAGAGAAATGCTGTAGAAGTGTAATGCTTTTCCTAAGTCATATTTTGAAAAGTTTGAAAAGCTGTGAAGCCAGGCAATGTTCATATCTAAGTGTCATGCTGTTATGAAGCGGACGATATTTGATGAAAAACTTTTGGGTACAGCTTGACATGCTCCCTCCTACAAATGATCAGAACCATATAGATTTTACAACAGGTATTGTTTGTCTTTAAGTAAGTCTAAAGTTTAGTGAAGGCAACTTACTTCACAAAGTAATGTCAATATTGTGCTGTGATTTTTTTTTTTTTCTTTTTGCCTCAAAGGGTCAAAGAGGAAAGATTTCTGGTTTAGCTGCAATACTGACTTTGATGATAAAGACGGTTTGTTCTGAAGCACTGACATAGGCGAGGCCGTGTATACCTGAAAACCTGCTAAGCAGGTTAAGTTGAAATGCAGGAGAGAAGGGACTTCACTACAATGCACCCACACGCGTTAGGAGCAGTTGCTATCCTGTCTATGCTATTTTTCAGATGATGTATCACATGCTGAGTCCTACTTAGCCAGCCCTCCAGCTTGACTGTACAACTGGATCTGCAGTGGTGACTCCATGGGGTGCTTTGTGGGCATGAGAGTCCTTCTGCCTGCTTCTGCTCCCGAGGAATCGCTGAATTCACCACAGCTATGATGATGTGGTCATGTATGGGATTTCTTTGCTAGGGCTTGGTTGCTCCTGGTACAAATCTGGTTAGCATTCTGCTTGTCATTGAACTTACTGTATCTGTGTGTGTATATATAAAAAACTAATTTCTATATATAAATAAATAAAACAGTATAAAAAGGAAAAAAACCAAACCCTGTATTTACTCTTTTCTTTCAACAATTTTTTGCTCTCTTTCCTTTCTTTCTTGTCAGATCTTAACTTAGAAATCCTTCCAAATTTAGCTCTAACATTAAGCATTTTTTATGGAAGAATGAAGTTGAAATACAGTAGGTAAAGACGTTACAGAAATCTGATCCAATGTGTTTTTACCAACTTAATTGTTGTTCAGTTCTGTAGTTTTTGCTTTTACTTCTCAGCTGTGAAATCACTTCATTCTTCTGGTGCTATCAGCAGTTACAGCAGTGAGGAGCTTCAACAATGTGTTGTTTAAATAGAAGATCTGTATAAATAATATTGATTATCAACACTGATTATAGAAAATGTTATGAACAATTTATGGGTTTTACTGGGGGGATTTTCACATAAATTGCCAGAACAGAAGTTTGGAAAAAAGCAAATGAGTGATGGAAAAACAATAACATTTATAAGATAGGAGGAGTTATTTCCTTAATTTTCCAGCTGATGAGTAGGTGCATATAAAAAGACAGACGTCAGATTGCTTTTGCTATCAGGATATAATATGTTTTTCTGTAGTTCAAAGCTTAAGTTCTATCCTTGTTTAATAATAAACTTATTCAGTTTTCTGACTTAAAATTAGCCTGCCTCTCAAATTTGAAATAAAATGGAAGCAAGGTGGAATAACCAATCATTTAATCAGATATTAAAAATGTATTTAAATATACTTCAGTATTTATTTATTTATAAAATTGCATTTAAATAGATTCATAAAACTCTTTATTGGAAAAAATGCTCTGCCTTAACACAAATTGAAGAGGATTAGGATTTAATAAAGTGAATTACTGTTTTCTGTTTGAGGGGGAAAAATATTTTCCCGCAAGGTTTTGCTTTTAAAACTACCGTCTTTCTTCCCACATGTTCTCAAATATGTTCTGCATTGTTCTAAAACAACTCTAATCTTTAATCCCATTATCTGTAAACTTCCTTTGTTTACTGAGGGATTTTTTTTCAGATTATTAAATCATTTTATATACAAATACTCCTTTTCTTGGTGCATACCGTAAGTCTCCATTGCGTGCCCAAGGCAGTGCCGCAAATGAAGCCGACTGACATCAATTATTGATGATGATTCTCTGTACACTGGGAAGTGAAATCGAGTCTCTGGTCTGAATTCGTGGTTTGTTTCAAACATAGGGTAATGAGAGCAAGTGCAGGGAGACACCGGAGCGCATGCAGTGATTTGCAGCATAAGCACAGACAAGTTAACTCAAGAGCATATGGGGTTGCGAAGATAAAATGGTTGGAGCTGAAGTTGTCTTGTGCTTTTAAAGATCTTGGTCAATATGTTTTCCTGGTACCCATACACCAAAATGAGAGGAGCTATTTTCTCTCACTGTGCTGGTGATATTTCGTTACGCTGGGGCACGGGATAGCACTTAACAGGAGGGAGGAGCCCCTCCATCCCAGTTCTCCATCCCACCTAAGTGTGGCGTGATCCAGTTTGCTCCGACTCCATCAGACTTCACAAGCTAAAATTGTACTCTGTATTTCTCATGCACCAATAACTTTCTTTCAGTGGTTTTTTTTTAAGTGTGAAATCAAGCAGCCTAACTTGGGAAATGTGCTTGCGCATCCTTCACGCTATTCCCTTTTGCGTCCATCCTTTGCGCGGGACAGGGCTGCCGGGGAAAAAAAGCTTCTGAACAGAAACCAGCAGCTGGGTTACAACGCAGGTTCAGGAGGGGTGGGGAAAACTGAAGGGCTGTGGTTAAGCTAAAAAGTGGCATTTCTTAACTTTGTAAATTAGCTTGCAACCCGAATCATCGCGTTTTGACGTTGCTACATGTAATTTTTGATGTTGTCTTTTTCACTGACTGCAACAGTTGCAGCAACTGCGTCATCAGTAAAATCCTTACTGCTTAGGAGGTTTAAAAGGAGCTGGCAATGCTGCCCGAGCTACAAGACAGCTTAGAGGCAGCAGAAAAGTTTGTTGTCCTGTAGAGGAAAAGTGGTCCGCTTGTTTTTTTTTTTTTTTTTCTGGAGGACAAAATGATCAGTGAGGATTTGGGTCCAGCCAGGTTTTCCTCTGCTGCAAGTTCTTTTCAATGCTGGCAGCCTCTTGCGGGTTCAGCTGCCTGGGTTTCCCTGCAAAGCGTTAGCTCTTGGGTATTGTTTTGGCAAGCGGTCTTCAGGCTTTTTTGAAGAACAGGCAAGGGAAATAGAAATTTTTTCAAAACCCAACGTGGAATTTCTTGGGACAGAGCAAGCTGTGCCGGCAGATGAGGATTTTGCATGTTTGAAGTTGTCAGAATCTGTCGTAGGCAAAAAGGTCAGAGGTGAATACAGGAGTCCAGTGTTTCCCCATCAGGACTGCCCCTCCATCCTCTGGAGGCAGGAGTTCAAACGCCAAATGTAGTAGGGGGAAGTAAGAAGTAAACAAAATAGGATGCGTCTTTGAAGGACAAATCGGTGTGGTGAGAGCTTCCCGTGCTGGCAAAAGCCTGAGTAAGCAGGTGGGGCTGGCAGCGTGCCCTGAAGGTTAATGTAGTCGGTCACCAAGTCCGAGGGGGAGATGGAGCCCTCCCTCCCTTCTGCCGGGGTTCTCAAGAAGGATGCTCTGAGAAGGCTTCTGGCCGCTGCCTCTCGTTTCACCTTGGGTGCTGGGAGAAAGAAATGGTAGCTAGGACCAAGACGATGCACGGCTCAACAAAAAAATCGATGTATTTAGTACCGGTGGCGTTTTAGAACCACGTTGGCTTTGGTGGACTCCGAGCAGCAGCAGGGCTGGTGTTTCATTTCTTCTGCAGCTCAGCTGCCCGGGTGGGCTGAGACTCTGCCGTCCGCCCTCCCAACCACCTGAGCTGCCCACCGCGCTAGCTGAGGTTTTATGGTGCCTCTAAGGCTATTCCTGGATGTCAAGTCTATATTGGAGAAATACTGCCAAATTTTTTTTTTTTTAGCGCTAATGCAGGAGAGGTCTAGCTGAGCACTGAGACAGTGATATTGTTAATTTTCCAGGCTCTTTCTATCTTACTCTCAGCTGTCCCTAGACATCCTCACCATTTTATGTTTCCTCTCTAATGGCATGAGCCAGGATGTCATAATATCCAAGATCAAATGTACCAGAAAATATAATAAATTAGAGTCTGGCTAGCAGAGTAATTGAAGAATAAACTGAATTTTAAACAACACAAGACTGCGTTCTGAACTGATTGCTATGCACAAAATGCACTGAAGGAGTGCAACTTCATGTAGATTTACAATTGATGGCAGCATTTCCTAGATTGCTACTGGTAATAAAGAAAGGAAAACGGTTTGAACTTTTGAGTTAGTACCGCAACATAATATTGCAGCAATGGAGAAGTACCATTCTAGTTACACTGCAAAGTAATTCTGGAAGAAAAATTTCCTTGGTGCATTATTTATTTATTTATTTAAGAGGTTTACATGTATTTAGCAATTCTGGAGTTTACAAAGTCGCAAAGTGAACGTAGGCTTTGCCATGCAAAGAACTAAATTTGTCCTCAACTCCTAATGTAATTCTTCTAGAAGAAATTACTTAGGAAAGGTAGCAGTAGACTGGATTCCTCTCAATTCAGAAGACTGAGTTTAAGGACGTTTGGTGTCCTTAAGGAATTCTGAGGTTGTTTGCCAGGTCAGTTTTATGGCGGATAGGCTGCATATTTTGTTTGAACAATTTTCTTGTAATTTTTATTTCATTAAAAACAGGTAACGCACATATATAAGACATTTTTAAAATAACCCTCGAGCTGTGGTGCTAGTAGAGATGGCATAAGAATTTCTGGTTTTGTGAGCTAGAAGTTACCTCAGCTGAGCCCTGAAAGCTGAGCATCCGTGTTCTCCGGGTCTCTTGAAATGTGAAGTGAGACAGCGGTGGTGGAAGCCACCCTGAAAGCTGCTCTTATAACCAGAAGTCATGGGAAAGCCTCTGAAATGCAAATAGTCAGTAGCAGGTATTTGCTAAAAGGTAACAAATGTTGTTTGAGCTGCCAGATTGAAGAATCTGAGTGGACCGTATGAAAGCGGGTCCTGTGCAGAGACATTGGTGTTGAGGTAGTCAAGCTGCTGATGTGCAGAGAAACCTGAAAAACATTTTTGACCATACTTTATTTTCTATTCATCCTAATTTTGAGAATGCAAAGGAAATTTTGTAGGGATGAGATTTTTGGTGGCAATAATTCAAGCTCAAGTAAAGGCTCTACCACTTCCAAAATTACATTCTGCAGTGGAATACCAACGGATGGAAGGGCTCTTCAGCGGTAGAAATCAAACATAAGCCATCTTTGGTGGCAGGGAGGGCAGGAAGGCAAAAAGGTAGTACTACTGCACTGAAAGAATCTAATTTTGTAGTGATAAGCAATATGATTTGTTTAAGTGAATACTTTAAAGGTTTAAATTGTATTTAAACATGAAATGGTATTGTTTATTTTCATAATTGTAAAATTTAAATAAGGTTCTCTACCAGGAATGGTAATGAAATACATTCGATTTTTAAACTAATTTTATAAAATATGAAAAAAGGTAGCTCTTGTGAATTAAATACTTGAATATATACAGTAAGCTTTAGCATTATTAAACTAATTCAAAGTGCTGTAAATCCCTTGATTTAAATTACTTCACTGTGCCATGACCTAGTGGAAGCAGAAATTAATCTAGAAGATGCAATTAATAAACTACTTACATCCCCCATGTAATATTTGAAATGAATCATTTTTCGGTATGTATTTTGATCACTTAATAACTTACCTCCTCGCGTCCATCCCGTGTCTCCATTGAAGTGGGCTGAGGGATCAGCGGGAAGCAGGAGGGAGGAGGTCCGGCTGCTGCCTGCCCCTCCAGGCTGCTGGGGAGATAGTAAGGGCCAGTTTCATAAACAAGCCACAGTCCACCACGGCTCTGGCTCTTCAAAGTTTTGTAGCAGAAAGCTTGGGAGAATGGTGTTATAAAGGAAAAAATAATCTGCCTATCAATAGGGGACAATAGGCAGCATTCAACCCATTTAAAAAGAAACAAACTTGAGCAGTAGAGGAATTCCTACAGGCAGGTTTTGAGAAGGGTCATCTTCAAGATCTGATATTTCTGCTCTCTTCAATGGCAAGTTCTGCTATTTTGTGGAAAAATCAGAGCTGAATTTTCCCTGAAGTGGAAAATTCAGAGCTCTCCTGTCCTACTGAGGTTTCCCTGTTCCTCTTCCCCTGTCCTGCATCCCAGGTGACTTTTGGTGAGTTACTCAAACACCATTTATCTTTGAGAGCTTCCCCAGTGGAATATGACACTTGTAACACATATTTGTACAATTAAGCCTTTCTCAGGCTGCGGGTGGTCTCTTTTCTAATGCTTGTTACCTAGTTAAGCTAGCGCATGAAATCTGCGTACCATGGACCTGCTCTTACTGCAGGTAAGACCACTTGAGAAATTTTGAGTGCAGTTGTTAGGGTTATATATAATGGGTAAGCGGAGTTCTTTTAAGGAGTCGTGGAGCATCTTTTTCTTTCAAAATATATTAGTGGCATGGAAGAAGGCAAGCGTTTCTGATAAAGTTTATTGCAATAGTAAATGTTAGAAACAAGCCAGCAATTCCAGATTGTTTTGGAAGCTGCAGGCAGTTGAATGATATATTACAATTTAAGCAATATATTTTCTGTAACACTTAGAAGCAGAAAATCTAAGCCATTTTCACAGGGTGAATGCATCCTGGAAATACGCAGCAGTCGTCATGATTAACCATTGGAAAACAGCTCTGTGTTCAGTCCCACAGTAAGATGCCTGAGGATCCTTTGAGGAAGGATGAGTAAGGGAGTATTAACAAGGGACCCAAAGGTGCTGTTGCTGGGGTATGGGCCACAGGCGGGTACCTGGGACCTGCCGGTTTCTGATGTGAATGCTCTTAAAGAGTTAGCACATGAAAGCTGGAAAGACTTAAAAAGAAAAAAAAAAATTAAAAAAGGTAAAAAAATTGTTAGAGGCTGCTTTATGGTATTTATTCAAGAACCCTTCTTTCCTCATCTTATTGGTAAATAAACAGTAGTGCATAAAAGTGATGGGAGGTTTCATCATTTTAAAGAGATGTTTACATATCCGGTGGCATTGCTGACAGGCAGCTAATACAGCTAGGTAGGCCTGGTAATGGTTTGCTACACACCGAGTAAATATCATAAACACTTGAGGATGGGAAGCCCTCAGGAACAGTAAACATGACTAGCTAATACCAATAAGTAAAGATTTCCCTGTTGGATGGAAAATTGCAGAAATGTGTATTTAATGTGCACACACAAACTAATCGCTTCAGCTAGATAACGTCGTGCAGTGATGCTGTTGGGATCAGCACTTAATGGTACAATTTCTGTTAAGGAATGCTTTTCCTGTAGTCGGTGGGCAGGGAGCCAACGCTACATGAAGTCATTGATGTCATCGCAGGGCTGCTGACAGGGGGGACCAGAGATCCTGAGACCGGGGTACGAGGCAGCCGCGTCCATCCTCGCGTGCCGCTGCGGTGCCGGACCGCTGAGGTTCATTTTATGGTGTGTTGTTGAGTCCTGTAAGGAAAGTCTTTTAGTCTGGCGATCGGCTTTCCGGTGGAGACTGCTATGCTTGAAGAATCTCTTCCGTCTGTTATTTTAAATTATGTGTGCCCCAAAGCAGGTATAAATGAATGCTCCTAGCGTGTCCATTAGATAGGGAGATGGACAGCTCATAAATTCAGATGTTGCTCTGTTTCATGTTCAGTCAAATAGACTTTGATTGTTGTAGTGTAGCAGCACAAAGGCATTTTGAGTTTTGTGACTGCAAGAAGGAATATTAATTCATTTCAGCTTTATCCCTGAGAAGTCCCGTGAAAAAAAAGAGAAAGAGCCTTTCACATATTTTGTTACATTGTTTTCCTACCTTGGTAAAAGCTGCTTCTCTTCAGCTTTAATAAAGGATGTAGTAGCTGAAAGGAAGCTTTTCCCACATGAAGGAAAAGGGTGAGAAATTGCAAAATGAGTTTACGAGATCGTCAACAGAAATACTTCGTGGGGCTTACAGAGGATCCCTTTGTATGAAAGTCAAAGAACTACAGATATAAACTAAGTCCCTACATGAGGCGATCGCTTGTTTGAAGTGGCATACCAATAAATATTTCTTTTCCTCCCAGCTTTTCCGCGTTTTTGAAGAGGGCATGGAAAAAGCTCATCAAAAGAGTTCATAAAGGTTAAGACCTTTATGGTTGTCAGTGACTTTGAGGTTCTTAGGTAAAGGCATTAAATAAGTGGAGTATACAGTGACTATGTCATGGGCAATACGTTGTTCTGTCACACCTTACAAGGTGAAAAATGTCATGAGTTCAAAACGTGTTTTCTCATATTTATGCACAACATAGAACAGCACAATTGCTCAGCTAAATAAACAGGACATTTTCAATTATAAGGTGCCATTACCTTTGTGTGTTCTTGTCATTTATGAAATCAGTGGGTGGTTAATTAAATTGCTCCTTTGGACTCTTCTGAAGGCTGTGTTTTAATTATATTTTAGTGGTGGTGTGCACATTTCTCAACTTTTTAATGAGGGTAAAAGTTCTTTACCTTTTCCTTTGGAAATACATATTTTTTTCTTGAGGTTAGTATAATATGGGGTTTTGTGGTGGGTTTTTCTTTCTTTCCAATAAAATCTCACTGTTCAGCTGCTCATTGGAATCATGTTGTGTGCTTAGTTGAAATCAAATCTTAAAATCTTAATTTTCCTGCTGCAAAGCACTCCTAAAGCTGCAGAGTCTGTGTGTTAAGCCCCATGTTGATGGAGCGAGTAGGTTCACCACTCAGGAGAGGAACATGCTTCCTTCAGCCGTTCAGGTCTTTTGAAGACATGGCCCCTGAAGGCAATTTTGGGGCTCAAACCCAGAATTTCAGTTCAGCCTGCTGGCCGAGCAGACAGATCCTGGCTGTCCTCCTCCACCTTCATTGGTAGTGAGAGCAGTGCTGGTGTTTGGGGGTTCAGAGGGGACCTTGCGGTGGCAGGGCTGGGCTGGGGAGCAGCTTTCGTGCGGCAGGGCAAGGGCTCTGCTTTTACCTCTTCCCTTTGCTGTGTGGTGTTTCACCACGCCATTTCACAGTACAGCTAAGATCCCCACGTTAAAAATCTTGGTATCTTAGCAAATGCCATTTCCAGCCATGACTTTCTTTTTATTTTAATTAATGACACTTGCATGCTAAAGGAAGCCCATGTAGGTATAGTATTGGTATGTTGACAGAGGAACGCTGTAGCCAGGATTGGTTTATGTTGGTTCTCCAGATGAAATGGTATATTACAGGCAAATGCTCAAACCCAAAGAAAACGCCCCTAGCCTAGTGTAAATATCGTTGACACCATCATTTTAGTGCTGTTGGAAATGCCTCTAGCAGAGGTCAAAAATCTCATGGGAAGGAGCAGAATGGCCCTTGCTTCTGACCGGACAATTTGTTTAACTGGTCTGGTGGCCTCACCAGGGGTGATGTCTCATGTAGGCCATGACAAGAAGGACATCAGTCCTCTTCATTATGCTGTTTATCCAAGTCTGTTTGTTTAAGACCATGCCAAGCCAAGAAAAGTCAAGAAAAACAGGTTTTGGTACTTTTTTAGGTGGGTAATTTACTTTGCAATCATGTTTTCTCAAGCGGAGGGTGATATAAGGACCACCCTGAAGTCTTCTGTAGCATCCACTGAGACCTCAAACTGAACCCTTCACTGCTGGAGCATACTTGTCTACTGCTGATTTATGGTGGTGTTTGTAGGTTTAGGGGTTTTTTTAATCCACTTCATGGAACTAAGTAGGCGAAGGGAGAGGACGGTGTCTTGAGGGATATGGTGGTTACCACATTTAGCCAGCTGTAGGCTCTCCTCATGTCATTTTTATTACGACCAGTATAATGGAAAAACAATACTTGAGTATTCAATTTGAAAGTGCAGTTATTGAAGTCGGATGTACTGGACTTTATAAAAGCTGCCATGGAAGACAGTGGTTTGTAGTTTGTGAGTCTGCAAATATGCAGTGTATCTAGTATTCAAAAAGCCATGAAGTTAGTTAATTTGAAAGAAAACCAGAATACTCTTTTGGGTTTTTTTTTTTCCTTCTTCTTCCTTTTTTTAATTGACAAAAGCAGAGTAATTTCAGGATGTAAAACTGACTTTCTGCACTGACTACCCCTCTAGTATTGAGATACTGAATTATAAAACTATACAGAAATTGAGACTTTTTCAGAAAGTGTGCAGTTTTGAGAACAGTTTCAACATCTAATTTTAATTTTCTTTTTCAAAAAGCAGAATTTTCTTAAATAGAGGAGGAGAGGAAAGAAAAATAATGTTCTGTAATTCAGTTTATTGCTTTTCTTGCAAACATAGTGTTGCTTTATGGAATATTCATAGCACATAGCACATGGAGAGCATGACAGAGACTTGAAATGTCCTGTATGTGTTGTAAAGCCGCTGTATATGTGGAGTTATTGTAAGTATTCCTGCGTGTGCGATACCCGCACATGCTCGCCGGGTGTGCTTACAAAATTGTGATGTGCTAGATGTAGCAGCACCATTTCATTATGCATTCATGAGAAATTGCTGGCGACATTTTAGCCTGCGGTTAATTTTAATGTTAGGTTTAAGATTTGAAAAGGACACAGTGTAAGAGAGTGCCTGCAGATCTTTTACGCTGGCTTCTGCTCTGGTTAGTATTTACTGAGCCACAGCTATTAGGGCTTCACTCGTATTCGTGTGAGGTTAGGTGATTAGTTGAATTTACTGCTTTAAGTAAATCGGACCCCGAGAGCTGCTTAGTGGTTATAGGAGGGGCTGGTCCTGTTTTAATTACCCACCGGTGAATTAATTTGTGTATACCAGCATGCCAACAACCTTTTTCCTTGAAGTTCCCTGTTGTCATGTGATATCCCCTCCTCCAGGAGAACAACAGTATATTCTTCTTTTCCTTTATGTTGGGCAGGTGTGCTGTGCTCCCTCCTCGCCTCCGCTGGGATGGAAGGGTAAGGAACGTAGACTAAAAAGCTGATGAAGAGAAGGGGCTGTTGTGCTCTGTGTTGCAGGTTTTGTAACAAATCCTTGGTGTTGGCTGCTGAGGAATCATACCTGGGTGTTTCCACGGCTCCACTCGGCATTTTAAAGATGCTCTTCTTCAGAGGCTGGATGCCAAGTGCTTAATTGCAGGTTAGACCCTGTGACAAGACTTGCAAACAAGAAACGAAGGGAATGCTTTCAATACGGCTTGTTTTAAATGCATAGGCTATTCTAACCCAAAGTGTAAACTGAGTGTCTCTTGAATTAGCTGGTTTGTGCTTTTTGTTTAAATTTTGGGGTTTTTTTTTGCATTTCTCTTTCTGAGGTTTTTTCCTAAATTATGTGGTTCTCTGATATGTTGTATTTAACAGGTTGATGCTTTGCAAAATGAATCTAAATTTCTCTTGCATGAATACAAAGGCTCTTTGCGGTGATTTGCATGTATGTATATGAATTTTTAAAGATTAAAAATTTCAGCTTTGCTCAGTTGTAAAATTCAAGTTTAAAAACACATTCCGTGAATTACATGAGATTTCTGACATCTTTGTAGTCAGAAGGTGAGAAGGAAGGGGAAGTGAAATAAAATTAAACATTTATGCTGATATAAGCAGAGGTCAGTGCACGTTCTGGCTGAAATTAAACCAACATTCTCCTTTCTCACGGCTATTTGTATTTTTTATAAATGCATGAGATGGGTATGGAGAGGATGGCTGGGAAATAAGCTCTTAAATGCAAAAGCTCTTTGGTCTCCTAGGATACCTATGTAGTAATAGTTTTACAATTATCCATAAGGTTTTCCAATAGGCATCCTAGAAACCCTGATAAACTTCCAGGTAACCTTTATAACCGCCTTGCAAAAAAAGCTTCTCATTTTGTTGAGCGTTGTGCAGTGCATGCAAACTTTAAGTAACACAAGTCCTCTGGTTAAGACTTGTTTTAAAAACAAAAAGGGATGATATACTTCAGAAAAACAGAACGAGAAACAGAAGATCATTCATGCATTTGTTCCTTCTTTTTCCTAAATCTGTTTGCTTTCAGGACTTCTTGCTAGAAAAATAAAAGTTAAGAGCTCGAGTGTGTAGGTATTTTGATGTAACTGTACTTAATGTTTTCAAGTGGAAATGTTTGTCCCAGAAGAATAATTCCTGTTTTGCCATTTTTCTACGATTTGGGGAGGGGAAGGAGGGAGAGGGAAAAATGGGAGAGCAAGTGAGACGTCAGGACTGGCTGTTAGGAGGTTTTTTAATTGAAAATTTGAAATTGTTGGTGAGGTTCAGTGGTTTCGTTTGTGTATTTTCTTACCCTAAGCATGCTGTATACCAATGTTTGCAATAATTATTTGGGACAAGGTTTTATAGCTAGTTCATCTCATGCTTTGACCCCCACTTTGCAGCTAAATAGGAATCTCTGAGCCAAAGTGTCCCCTCAGTTGCATTCACAGGTCTGAAGGGAGTCAGGAGGGCAGTGGAGAATGTGGGTCTCCAGCCAGCCAGAGCCTCAGCAGATGAGCTGTTCTCCAGCATCCAAAAAAAAATCCATCTTCTGTTTCATATGGGAAGGGTGCAGTGATTTATTTTCACTTAGTGAAAAAAACCAAGACTCTTTGTAAACCCCTTTAGCTTTAAATTTACTTCCACTTAGTAGTAGTGATTGGCTGAAGTAAAAGCAACACAACATGCTTTAAAAACAAAATAAGTGTCAGTTCAGAATTTAACCTTATTGAAACTCTCATGTTCAGTTAAACCGGTTTGTATGGACAAGCAGTAAATATATTTCCTGTTCTGAAGTTCATAAAGGGAAATGTATGCAAATCACTTCTTTTAGCCAAAGTACGTTATATTATTGCAGTAGCTTTCTAGTGTAACTTCTTGGTTCTGTGAAAGATTTTGCCTTTTCCATCTTAAAATTGTTCAGCTAGGATGGCCTTTTCAGGACTCTTTCCCTATATGTTTTCTTTACATTCACTCAATATATGGAGGCAGACTAGTTGCCTGGGATTTTATTTATTGTTTCTCTGTTCTCGTCCCATATGACTGATAATAAGAGACAGTATTGCTTGTAGTTGAGTATACTGCTTTTAAAGTAAGATGTCTCCTTTGAATTAATATCTCATCATGTTCTTGACTGCACTTCTGGTTTTCAGATTGCACACCAAAAGGACAGGATGAAGGCTTTTAATTACCCTGTTTGCCCACCTCTTGGTTCATTAAAGTGGAATGATTAGCTTCTTAACTCTCAAAGCCAGTGAAAATCAATCTGGTTTTTATTGCAATATTAAACAGTTCTTTACAGAAATGTGAAAAGTTGTTTTTCTGACCCAAATGTCTGTGTCTAGCTGGAAACTAATAACCATAGAGCAGACTACTTTTTTGTGTGGATTCCGTCATACTTCTCTGTATTATAAGCTTAATGCAGAAGGGACCCTACTCAGGATAAAGTGTGCACTCCTTTCCTAGGTATTTCTTAGCTTTTTAGCGACCCTGCCAGCTGAAGATGGCTTGTGGCATAGTCTCTTTGACCCGCTAGACCCTGTTCCTGTGAGCCACTGGACTGCTCTGAACTTGCTAGTAAGTTTGAGTCGTGTCTTCCAAGATCTGGATTTTATGAACGGGCAGTTTGCAGGCGAACTTCAGACTGATTCCTTGAATCCCCATTGTTGCCGATAGGAGCAGAGAAGCTTGGAAGTACATTCTTTCCAAACACTCCATTGCATGCAAGTGCCATTGCATTAAGTTCACCTGGCCTCACCAACACAGCAGCTGCTGCTGCTGCTGCTTCTGTGCGAAGGGCAGGCAGGTGTCTGCAGCAGCACTGGGCCTTGTCTATCCCATGGGAATGTGAGTCTTAATCTCACAGAGACAGCATTATCTTTTGGGTTCATTTGTACGGCTCCCAGTGCGGTAGGAGCGTTGTCTGTGATGGTTGCTGGCTCTTGGACAGTACAGCAATTAAAGAAAAAGGTTTATGAAGTTTAAAAAATGTTTCATCTAAGTATCTGGCATAAAACATGTGAAAGTGTTTAGCGTGGGTTAAGAGTAACAAAAAAAAAGTATGGAAATAAATGAGAGTTTGAATTTTTTATGTCTGTGAACCTAACCTAACTTGTTGAGAAGTGCTTGGTTTGGGAAAATGAGCATTGTGGTTAGGGAGCGCAAAGTAGATGGGCACTCCTGAGGCTGAATTGTCTGCCTCTTAAAGACCTTTTTCCAAAAGCAATGCTAATGAAGTAATATCCTTCAAAGCAAGACTGGTATTTTAAGAGCTAGCTCTTAAGGGTTGAATACATAGAATAAATGAGGAAGTGAAAACTGTATCATCCCCCACAGAATCTCAAATGCAAAATTTCAGCGTGCTGAGAAGAGATTGGACAGGGAGGAGGAGGAGGAGAAGGTTGGCTCCTTCCCAATGTAGCATGCTTCTGTCAGCCTCTATTGCTGGAGCCATTTTGACCATGGATACAGAAAAGCGGTGCCTGAAGTTAGGAATCTGAATGTCCTAGCTGGTGGGGCTCTTTAGCGCATCGCTCCTTTCCCACTCTCTTCCCAAAATGTGGTGAACCAGAATTCCCTACTGATGTGAGTAAATGTCTTCTGTATGTTTTGCAAATTCATGATTAAGTATCTGAGAACCGAAATGCATTTTTCTTTCGTAATTCTAGGCCTTCGGGTTTTTAACACCACCTCTTGTTTGCTAGGCGAGCGTAGCAGTTGGAGCCCTGATGCCTCCCTGCTCCACCAAACTTCTCCTGACCCTTCCCCCTGCTTGCTGGTAGGACAAGTACCCTTCTCTGAGCACTTAACCCTCTTGTGCTTTTATTGGACAATTTTATTCTAGTTTGTTTATTTACAGTTATATAAATACATGCGTTCTATATAAATACTGCATATGGCTGCCAGTTTGGTGTTTTACACAGGTGCTACCGGTTATGTGTCAAATTTTTTATTTGATTTTATTTAATTTGTACTACTGACTTAGAAGGTAGTGATTTTCATTTGTCTGCCTTTGTTTAGGAATCTTATTTTTTTAAACAAAGAAAACGAGATGACCGAGGGAAGTGGACAGAAATGCTGTGCTCACTCCTCCACATTATTTATTCTGCAGGGGGGAGGTAGAAGATTGCTGCTTAATATTTAGCCCCTGTCACTCATCTGAGAGCACATACCAGGACCTGTTGGCTGCCTGCGTCTTACTATGCATCTTTGCTAACATTTTCACTTGAATCTTAAAAGACTGTTTTTCAACAGTACTCCTACTGAAGTAGTTTCTTTCTAAGAGCACTAACAGGATTCAGGGGACGCACTGCAGCAGCCAAACTTTGCACCTCAGGCAGATAAGTAACTGCACTGTAAAAGCCTCCCTATCTGATAGGTGCTGAAATTCCATTTTTTTATATATATATGTATGTGTGTATATATTTAACATGCAGTCAGCCAAGCTAACTGCAGGGGGGTTGGGCTCGATGATCTCTCAAGGTCCCTTCCAACCTAAAGCATTCTATGATTCTATGATTCTATGTAATTGAAATAAACAACTGGCAAACATGGTTAGGGGATAAACGTTTTAGAAACATTTGGGGTTTTTTTGGTGGTGGTTTTTTTTTTAATTCAACAAATGTTGTCTCCACCCTTTCTTGGTGGCTGTGGAATTACAAGGGCTGAAGTGGAGAATATATGATTCCTATAGCTGGGGTGAAAACAAATGCAGTGTTGTCTTTGCTTCCAATATTCTTTCTCTGTCAAATCTGTATAACCAGACTTGACTTTACATAGTCAATTCAATGTCCGCTTTCCCTCTCTGAATCCTGTCTGGAGGCCCCAGATCAAGTACTAGTCTACTGTGTATGTAAAGACCTGTTTACATACAAAATATTTAAATGTTTTTTATTTAAGATACTATTTGTATATGTAAGACTACAGCTTCTAGGTCTAACATGTTCTCATTATGTAAATTCTGATGATGCATGGAGCCATTTATTTTCAGTATCTGTGTACACAGTACATCTATTTGAGGTATGGTACATGTACATAGAGAGAGCATAAGCAGAAGATCTCAATGTAAAGTTTTTATTTTCTGACAAGCGTCCTACAAAGTAATATGGTGGTATCCTGTATAAATGTACAAGAGCATGAGGACAGGTCACGTTCTGCCTTTCCTGTGTGCTGAAAGCTGGGTCGGGCAGCTGCCTCTGAAAATAACCTTTTTACGTGGATCAGAAGGAAATTTCTCCCTGGAAATTAGGTGGAAATTAGCAGCAAAGTGAAATGTCTGCAGCAGAGTTAATAAGGAGAGGCGCAGTCATTGCCTAAAGCATTAAGAATCAGAGAACTTGCCTTTATGGTGGAGTTAATTCAAGTGACAGCTAGCGGATGGCATCTTAATGTCATTCCCAGGCACAGGTAGGGACTGCTCAGGCATCCAGTGCTTTTGGGACGAGCCACCTGCTTGCCAAGGGGTAGCCGGAGCCAGCACAGCTTTCTGCTGCTCGCCGGTCGCACTGGGCTGCAGACCAAGTGGGGCGGTTTCGCAGGTGAAGCAGTCGATCTGCCTGCGGTACCCTGGCTCACGAGCAAGTCATGGCTCCTGGCTAATTTGGCCAGCGTGTAGGTAGCCGGAGTTAAACACCGTTTTGACTGCAGGCTTGAGAAGGCTTTTATTTTCTTCTTTTTTTGAAGAGTCCTGCTGTAGTGATACTTGTTTTCTTTCATTAGGGAGAAAAAAAGCCGTCTCTAGGCAGGGCAGACCTGTTTCGGGGATTGCCTTAGCTCTTCAAGTGATGCTCCTGAGCTGCCGGGGTGCTGTTTGGCAGGTTGAGGCGGGAGGCTGAAGCTGCAAACCTTCTGTCTAGACCACCCGCTGCACTCTTCCTCCCATACTTTCAGGTGTCTTCCTCTGGCCATGGGTTGTCATGGGTTCCTTGCAGCCGATGGGCGCTTGCTCCCATGGAGGACTCTAACTGCTTTCCTGCAGAGCAAGGACAACCTGTGGCTTATCATATATCTGAGCCGTCTCTAAAACGTGTCCTCTTGCCTCCATCTCGCACAGATCTTAGAAATCCTTGTTTTGAGAGAGATTGTTCTTTTTTGTTAGCTTAGTAGGGGACAGCTTCATCTTTTCATTATGTGGCTGAGCTAAAGAACTGCTTAGTAACAGCGTAGTTTACCTTTCAAAATAGCTTTCCATCATCACTCGGGTTGTGGTTGATGGGGGAAACCAGCCGTAACACGTTAGACAAGGTGGCATATGCCCAAAGGAAGAGATGGGGCTGGTGTTTTTCCCTGAAAATGGTTAGTCTTGCGATTTAACTACCCAGCAAGTTCTTTTATCCTTCTTTCCATCCCTCCACCCCCGGCTTTTCTCTGTCATCAAAGCCATTTTGTGATTAATCCAAGTGTTGTCTCCCTGAATTTTCTCCATACACACCCGTAGGGATGGGGGCTGGTTATACAGAAGAGCAGAAAAAGGGAACATAGCTCACCGCTTCCCTCTTATTTTCTTTGAATCGCTTCAGCTCCTTCAAATTTGAATTAATCAAATCAAATTCTCTCTGTGCATACACAGGAACCAGCTACGTTTAATCTAGTTAAGTGTTTTCTGTTCATCCACAGAAGTCCCCGTTTCAGGGCAAAGCGCGCAGGGGAGGGCTTTCCAGAAGGTTTAGCATCTTGATGGACAGCTTTCCGCTGCCTTCATCTCTCCAAACAGAAAGGGTGGCACATATGGCAAGGGGCTGGTGGACAGATTGCACTGCAGAAAATAACCATGGCAGATAAGCAAATGTTTTACTCTTTCTTGCCTTTCTCCTCTGCTCCATCAGTGAGAAGAAAGCCTCGCTAATTGTCTCCTTGTCATGGATTTTTGACTGTTGGGGTGCATTTTTCCTCCCACTGGATGTAAAAGCCCACCTGTTACAACAGCAGTAATGAGACACTGCTTTCTTTACGCTCTTTGCGCTAGGAAGGAAATTTGTCTTTGGCTTTACCAGCAGGTAAGTGTGGGTTATTTTAATTTTCATTGCACTTTGCTTCTTTTTTTTTTTTTTTTTTTTTCCACTGCTGCAAAATTCCAGAAGGGATTTCGGAGCTTGAAGGAGGTTTCGTGGAGAATTTTTTTATATGCTCAGGCCTAAAAGTTGCAAAGCTGCTCAGTTGTTTGCAGACCTGGCAGCGTCTCGAGCCCCCAGGTACTTGTCCCACATGTGGGGGTTCCTGCGGTGGGGTAGCTTCTGGCACCAAGCAGGGTTACCCCCCAGAAACAGGCTTTTCTCTTTCCACTTAGCAGGAAATTGAACGTACCCACAGAAAAGGGGGTGTCTTGCAAATTGTAAAGGCGGCCGCCGCCTCTTTTGTGAAACGGGATGGCAGAGAAGGGCAAATACCTGTGAGAGAGACTTTGAGTGAAGTGGGCAGCAGTGGCTGCCGTGCCTGCGGAGGAGGGGGTGCAAGTTCGAGTCCTTTCTCCTCCGGGGGGTTCAGGCTTCCCGCAGGCCAGGAGAGCAGCCCGGCCATCTGAACCTGGGCGACTCTCATCTAGCTTGACTTGTGTGTTTTGTGTGTTTTATCTCTTCCTTTTCCAGCACTCCTCTTTGGTAGGAATATGCAAAGTTTAATCTGTAGATGCATAGATGTATCTTCGTTAAAGATTCATGTGCTTGTCTCCTTTGCTTCTATTCTGAGATGATTTATCGGATGTAGCTCTGTATTTGCTATAAAGAATGGATTCTTCGTTGCAGAGACCTCTGTAAGGTCACAATCCTCATCTTCCCTGTCTCATTCGAGACCGATTTGACTAAAGTAAAGCTATTTTAATCTCCTGGTCCCAAAATAGAAGCCATTCTGTTTGTGCCGTAGAAGATGGCTGCAGGATGATCTTCACGTGTTTGAGCAAAACCTTCTGGCCACTTCTTTTATCTCCGGGCACCACGTCCTCCTCTTTCCTCCCGTCATCCCCTGGTGTTGAGCATCCCTGGGTTTGAGGTGCTGGTTTTGGGAGGGCGGGCATCATCCATCTTCTCTCCTCAGGTCGGGTGGTCTTGTGCTTTCCCTCGGTTTCCCCTTTCCTTGCAGCGTTTCCTTCCCTGGTGCGATGGTTGCTCGGACCCCCTGAGCCTCCGCAGGCAGCCGCGGGGCAGAGAGGGCAGCGCAGGCATTCCTCCTGCCGGTTCCCCTGCCTGGCAGCATCTCGCGCACGCTGCTATACAGCGGGGCCACTTAATGTCGCGGCGGTAGTTAAAGCCAGTAGCCCCCTGTTGCCACGGAAACGCAGCACTCCACAAATACCCAACACAACTTACGGTCCTATTAATTTTCCCAAATGCTCCTTATTTGCCAGATTTAAGCAGGGTTTCATTTCGCAGCCTGGAAAAATGCCGTACCCCAGAAATACCCAGCGAGGGGAGTGCGCGTGCACGTCTTTTTTAGGATGTTGCATGTAAAAACCCGCACCCCTGCGGTGGGGAAGGAGAAGCATCACCTGCGACCCATTGCCTTTGCAGTGATGATGCCACGTCAACATCTGGCATAGGGCTGACGTCTCCGCTGTGTGGGCATTGCTTCGATGGAGCAAAAAGAAGCACAGAGGCAAAGAAATAATCAGCGGAGAGATGGTTTTACTGCAAGCCCAGCCCTGCCTGGTTGTGGTTCAGTGGAACAAAGTCACCGTTCAGGCACGATTTTATTTAGTTTGAATATAAAAATTCCAGTCATTCTGCTGAGCGACTTAAAAAAATGTGGAAGAGGGTTGCTCATTGGTACAGAAAATAGGTGGATTGGATAATTGGCATGCGGTGACAGCGTGGCTGCAGCATTAGCAGAAATCTGTCCCAGTTTAATTGCTGTGCTCTGCCCATCTTTCCTAGGTTTTTTTCCTGACTTTGAGCTGCCAGATGCCATCTTTTGACAACACTTTCAGTTGTTTGCATTTTCAAAAGAGGAAGAGTCTGACAGGATTACTGTCTCATAAACTTGGACTAGAATCGAATGGGGGTTTGGTGTTTGAAGACAGTGCAGCCATCAGATACTGCTATAATTAACATGGATATTGTAAAGTCAATACAAGTTGCTAGTTCTGCTTCACTTGTTTGCTGTATGGCTTTAATATTAAAGCAGAGATTGTATCTAATGAGCTAGGTAACGCTTATTGGACGATGTGGAATAACACTTTCCCCTCTAGTGCTGTGTGCCAGCTCTTTATTCTCATCATGTTTTTTAATATAGTTTCTGCTATCTTTTATTCTTCCACTGGAGCTAGGGTCTGCTTTGAAAACAGTTATGAATCATCAGCCTGGTGCTGTAATTCCTGTGAAGGATACTGGACTGGGAACTGAGAACTAATTTTTAGTCGGTTGTGATGTGGTTTTAAGCAATGGATGTAACCACTGTCTAGTTTCCCTCTCCTGGGGCTTCTGTTGAGCCACTCCTGGCTGCTAAGAGATCCTGTTCACAGGCCTGGCATTTGAACAAGGCAGGGGAATTTGGGTACCCTGAGATCCTTCCTAGCTAGCTTGGGCACTCAGGTGCTGTGGCCATGGAGAACAGACTTCAGAAATCCCGTGACATTTTAAAATTAAGCCCACTTTTCCCGAAATCCAGGGTGATGACCATACTGTTGTTTGGAGTTATTGATCGATATGTGTTGCCTTGCAAATACAAATCTGACTGACCGGGAAAGGACTGCCTGAGCTTAGGATCATGTGAAACCTTCGCTGTAGCTGTTATAACTTCTCTCCATACCCTCCCTTTCTCCACTGCGGAAAGAGAAGAAAGGGATATGCTGAGGCATTCCTGTGCTGCGGAATTCCTGTGCTGCCAGCAGGCAGCAAAATTTTGAGCCCTCTGGGATGAGAAGCAGCAGCCAGCACCTGGTGGCATTGAATCGAGAGGAAATATAGGTGGACATTTTCTCACCTGCGGTTGGTTTGAGCTACACAGCATAAACTAGGCATTAATTCAGTGGTGAGATACGTCTCAGTGAGAAGATGCCCGTTCTGGCATGGAGCGTTGTTAGCCACAGAACTGAGAGATCTGCATCCCAGCTGTTTTGGGATACAGGGACACCGAAGTCCAGCAAAGGATCAGGGGTGTCATGCATCAAAAGGGTGTTCTTTTCACCTTTGCTTTTGGTTGAGGAAATTGCATAGAGTAGTAAACAAAATAGGGAATTGTGGTATAGTAAAGATAATTTTTAGAGAGACGAGTTGCTAAGCTGAGTATTTTCCTTAGTAGTTTGCTTCTGGGGTATAGTCATATTTTTTAGTAAAATTTTGAACAGTCAGTTAATGAGCTTCAAATCTCCAGGATTTTAATAAGAGAATTTAGAAATAGATTACTTAAATCTCTGAGAGCATTCATTGCAAAATACGTATTTCCATTAACTTCGAACTGAAACTTGTGTTAATTACTTGTGACTCATGTAAAAAAAGACAACCATAGTAAAAAGGCTAACTTACTGCTACAGTTCCAGTTTGCTTGGTTTTTGTTTGTTTTTTGGTTTGGGTGGGTTTTTTATAGTGTCCATTCAGACAGAAGGAATAAATATCGTGAAATCTTATGTAGGTATGAAGCCTGACATCTTATGCTTTTGTAAAAATGTGTCAGGCTTCTCCAAAGAATGTTAGCTGAATCAGTAAGTCAGAACTAGAGGAGGCCTAAGGATAAGGCTGTCTTTCTCAGTCTAAAATCACTCTCATGCACACTCCACTTAAAAAAAAAAAAAAAAAAAATTTTTGCATGGTTGGTTGTCCAGTCTTTCCCAGTTCCCAAGTGGATTGTGATTTAAAACTGAAAGCAGGGCACCACCTGCACTGTTCAGCTGTTGTAATGAAGTCTCAGGAGAATTATTTCCTAGGGAATTATATGACTTGAATAACAGGCCTGGCTGGCTCTTTTACCCTCTTTATATTTCTTATAATTCTGACTGTTTTTCCTGTTTGCAGCTTTGCTGAGCTGATACCATTCTGTGGAGCTGGTGATGTGCGGTGATAGGAGATAGAGCAAATAATATGAGGGATGCATAAAGAGGGTTGAAGTAGGGTATTATAAATGGCAGTGCTCTGGTATTGTGGATTTCAGGGATATAGTGCTTTACGTCAGTGAAATTTAGACCCTGCCTGCCATCCCAGTTGTTGCTCAGGCCGCAGATACTGTGTTTGTGGGCTTTATAAATCAGTTGATATTTTGCACTGGGAATAGCCTGTAAAAAGTCTTGGAATTGATAATTAGGCAGCTGTGCTATATATTCAATACAAATCCTGGTGACTGATTCCTCAGTCATGGAACAGACTTGCCCCCAACGCAGCACAGCAGTGAAGGAAGCAGACAGCAGTGTGAAAGTGAAGAAATCTCAATGGTTCTTTTGGGGGCTTTGGTGTGGTTTTTGTTTGGGGGTTTTTTTGGGTGGTGGTAGTGGTTGGTGGGGTTTTTTGTTTGTTTGTTTTTAAATCTTCATGTTGTAATCCACTGTATTTCTCCCACAGCTCTGCCAGCAGAGAGGTGGTGGAAGGGTGGTCACGTCAGCTGTGGAAAAGGCGGTGCGGTTAGTTTATATGGTATTTATTGATGGTTTAAGCTAACAAGGCACTGGTGAAGTGGCTAGAGGCAGTGTCAGCAGCCTGCAGAAGCAGCCTGCCCCTGGCCTCAAGTGGCACCTCCACAGCAAAGCACAGCCAAGGGCGCTTGTCCCTGCACCAGCAGCATTAAGACACTGGGATGGGGCAGTGGTAGGAACAGGTCTGTCTGCTCACCTCCTTCAGTGTGGGCAATAAAGAGTGACTGCCTGTGTTTCACTGAGGACAAACTCTTGTGATTTCAGTAAATAGAGCTTGTCTCTGGATATACCTTTCCTAAGAAAGAAGGTTTGTCATGATAATTTAGAACATGACAGTGAAAGCCTCATCTTTCAATAACTTCTCCTACTTTACTTTTTGTTCAAAATTTATAGTAAGCTATTTAAAAAAAGTTTTTAACACACAAAAGGATTTAATTCCCACCTTGCAAAAGAGGGGTGCAGGTATCTTTGACCATAGCAAGTATATGGTCAAAGTATCTCACAGGTATATCTGCTGCATGACACTGCCTGGTGCTCTGTAGCAGACTGCCATGTGAGTCACGTAGACGTCAAAGAATAGCAATGCTAGAAGACTTCAGGAAGGCGAATTCAGGATGCTCACGGGCAGAGGTCCATAACTGGAGCTCCGTAACTGCCGTACACAGAAGGGTCCCTGGGTGTTTCCGAGCCTGGCTGATGTAGGACTTGCTCCTTTCTTGGGACCTGGGTTACTTGGAGGAGGAGGAAGAGTCCTGGTCGTAGTCAATAGTAGAGGAGTGGGTCTAGCATTTGGGCAACAGACTCTTAAAATGGCTTCCTCTGCCTCTTTGGTGCATCCATTTCCTCTGCCCTGCCTGTTGGTGCTGCCAGTACCCCCAAGTACAATACAGCATGTGCCGCGTGTTCCTCTCCTAGTGCCTTAAGTGGCAAAATAATATGGTAAAGTCGCAAATCAATGCAGTGTTTTTCTAGAACATTTATCCGGTTTATTTTGCGTTACATAAAGGACAGCCATTAGACAGGTCTCATCCCTTCTGCGTTAATCCAGTAGCATGAACGCAGAGCGGGAGCGCTGCGGTTTGAGCTGAGGGCCCCGTGTGCGGCTCTCCTTATCTGCTCTCCAATCTTTGAACTCTTACATAATACATTTAAGACTGGGTTTTGAGTAATCTCTTTTGGGGTCTCATTTTGCATTCTAAGTCTCCAGTAACAAAGAACCGCTATGCTCTTCCCTTGTGAAATCCTTTCCAGACGGTGCACATTATCTACTATGTGGCAGGGCAATGATGAGCATCAATTTCCATGGCAGAATAGAAGCCTGGATTACAAATTACTATTTAATCCTTTTTGCGTCAAAGGATATAATAATCCTTGTAAAATGTGCTCTAAGTCTTGTGCTTGGCTGTGCGAGGTTAAGGGGCAAAAACCAAAACAGGGATTCTCTTAAAAAGTAAGACACGGTGAAATGCATGTCTTGCACATGAGTTTCAGAATATATTTAAGACTACATTTCAGCAGCTAAAAATAAAGATGATAGGCTGGTACCTAGACTAGCAGTTTTCATTTCTCCGTATGCTTGCTACTGCTCTGCTAGAATACAGTAAGTGTCTGTCATGAGCATTGCTTGCTGAATTGCAATAAGGAATTCAGGCACAAAGTAAGCATTACTCAAATTTGATTCCTCCCCCCCCCCCCATGAGAACATTTACCAAAGCTAATGAATTAGAAGGTCTCTTAAGAATCTGAGAACATTTGTTTTATTTTCTAAATCATCCTGTTATGACTGTCAAGCAATGTGATTTTGTAAGGGAGAAAAGGATAAATAAGTTTGGGGAGGGGGTAAGGATTTAGTGTTTGGAATTGCAGACTGATGACTGCATGGTTTTCCTGAGCAGGTAGTTATTTTAAGAGGGGCAAAGTTTAATAACTTACAACGTTTAGAAAATAAATCCCACAGTGACAGACCTACAGTCCTTTGGCTGACATGATTATCATCACATTGACTGTGCTGTAATTTTGTTAGATAAAAAACAAAACAGGTTAGTGGTTTGGAACCAACAGCTTCATATGATTAGTTTATTCCATGTTTTTATTACTGGTCTCTGTACTAAATGAAGTGTGGCGTATTGGATAGAATCAGTCCCTCTTACTGTGTAGCAACTCACAGAGAAAACCTGAAGGTAAATGGTGACATGCAATATTATTAATGGAAAGAACAGGGTAGGGAGTTTGCTCTTATTTTTAATGCAATGTATTTAGACCTGTAATGTGTAGTATTCTACATTAATAGTCAAAATCTGAAAAGGAGAGTAGGACCAGATTAAAATCATAATCTCATATTAAAGAACACATTTAATTACTTGGTCATGTAACCATTATTCCACAATCAGGTGTTTTTGTGCTAGACGCTAATTGTGCACTTCTAGTGTGACACTGCATAATGCGGTGTCCTTGCTGTCACAAACTGGTCGTCTTGCAGGTGAAAACTGTGCAGTGCGGGAGCTGTTATGAAGCCGTAAAACGTTTATGTTGTAAAAGGAATGGTACTTACAGATTTTTTTTTTTTTTGTCGCTCTCTTCTGTGACAAATTTACAGAAAACAGGAATATTCTCTTAATCTATCTAGCTGTTGTGTTTTGGTAAACCCAGAAGTTGTCAAAAGTTCGGACAAGAACTTTTGTAGTTCATGCAAAATGAATAATTTTTATTTCTTTATTTGTTGCAGAAAATGACACTTGACTGAAGAGCGTAAGTCACCCTGGAAGAAGTTGTTTCCCTCTGAGCTCTATGTGAGCAAGCCCATCCTATGAGAAGGAGGAGGAGGATCTGTCAGCCTTCTTAGCTGTACGATGGGGACTACAGGTGACGACATGGCTTCGGTGGAGCAGAATCCCTCCTTGAACCCTCTGTGCTTTGAGTGCGGCCAGCAGCACTGGACAAGGGAGAACCACCTCTACAACTACCAGAACGAAGTGGACGACGATTTGGTCTGCCACATTTGCCTTCAGCCCTTGTTGCAGCCATTGGACACTCCCTGTGGACACACTTTCTGCTACAAGTGCCTAAGGAACTTTCTGCAGGAGAAAGATTTCTGCCCGCTGGATCGAAAAAGACTCCATTTCAAACTCTGCAAAAAATCCAGCATTCTTGTTCATAAACTGTTAGACAAGCTATTTGTTTTGTGCCCCTTCTCTTCCGTGTGTCAGGAAGTCATGCAGCGATGTGACCTGGCGGCACATCTCAAAAACAGGTGAGCGGTGCAGATGCTTGGATTGCATGTTCCTTGCACGCTTGGTAGGCCAGTTTGTGTAGCAGTAGAAACTGGGGGCAGGAATGGGGAGAGGGTTGGTGGTGGTTTTTAAATTTGCAGTAGAAGACCGTAGGAATTGGTCAGTCTGTAACTGTGCACAGCTAGAGCCCTGGAACCCTGGACATCGCACCAGAAATAGTGAAGAATGCTTGGAGAGAGTCATGGGGAGAACAATATGGTTCATTAGAGGTCTCAAAAACATGATTTAGCAGAAAAAGTTAAAGAAAATGGGGGTGTGTACGGTAGGGGGGAAAAAGGCTGAGAGAGGGGAAAAATGAGAGATGTACAAACTCTGCAGAGAGGAAGGAAATAGTGCAATAGGAACAAAGGAGATTTAGTTCAGATTTTAGGAAAAAAAGCTTTATAATGGTCTGGCACTGGCATAGATTGCTTGGATGGTGGCTGTGTATTCCCCATTTTCAGAAGTGTTTATGAACTTGCTAAACCAACCTTTATCAGGAACAGTTACGGCAGAATTGATTCTGCTTTGGGGTAGGCAGATGGACAGGGTATCTTTCGAGACTCCTGCAAGACCTATTTTTTCTGTTTAAAAAAAACCATCTGTGTACTGAACAGGCTGATGGTATGTGGTGTGAGCATGATGTAGTTTCTAGGATTTTTTGTTTGTTTGTTTTGATTGCTTATAGAACACTTCCAACACCCTGTTAATTTGGTAGAAACTCATCACTTCACACCAGTGGGAAGTTTTGGTGCAGCTTTTGTGAGTATTTTTGTGTCAGAGAGATACATTCCAATATTACCTTTACCTAAATGTTTAGGACCTTATTTTGAACTGTTAATAGTTTTATAGTTCTTCTGCTTTATGTTGCCCTACCCTAAATATTTAAATATTGAAAGGAGACCATGACAGAAACAGGGAAATAGGATTATTATAAAGTTGGACCAGATGATCCTTGCAGTCCCTTCCAACCTGGTATTCTATGATTCCATGTTTATCAAATTCAGATAGAACAATACTTCATATTGTGCGGACTGGTGCACTTTGTTCTTCCAGCAAAGGAATTGCCTCCGTACCGTGTGTGCAGTACCCTGCTATGTGAAGATATTTCATTCTTCTCTGTAAGGCAATGCCATTTTTCTAATGGAAAAATGTTAAACTTGTTTTGAGGGGAATGTTTGACTTCTTTTGTTTCCTCTATAGGTTGGAGAATGTTTTCAGTAAAATAAACAGATAGAGGTTTTTTAATCATTGGCTATTTCATTACATAAGTCATGAACAAGAACTTGGACATACCATTTATGTTAAAGCTAAAATATGGTGGAATTAATGTCAAGGCTAAAAAAGTATTATGCTTATCTGTACCAACTAACTTTTAAACTGTTTAGAGATCTATGAAATTATAAAAGGAGTATAGTGAAGAATTACATAGAGAAGGAAATTATGTATTCAAAGGAAATGCATCTGACTTAAAAGAATCCAGTTCAGGTGAATTGCATCTGCTACCAGAAAATATTCCCTGTGTACAACTCAATGCTATTTGAAAACCTAAGTTCATTTTGCAGAGAGAGGTTTCAGAAGAGTATGCAACTGTCCCTGCAAAAAAGCATCAAACTCAGAAGAATAAGCATTGTGCATATCCATTGTACATAGACAAAAGGCACAAGGGAAATATGTGTTTTTGTCAGCAGTGTTCATAAAAACAAGCATATTTTCTAGTGACTCTTCACAAAAACGGGTGGTACGAGTCTTAAAGGTCTTTTCCAACCTAAACAATTCTATTCGTGCTCTTCTGGTCTCCTCGGTCACCAGCTAAGATGAGATCTTTTCATTTTCCATGATTTCATCGTGGGCTTTGTTCTTACCTGCTTTGCTTTCTTTCAATTTGATACTTTTTTTTTTTTTTTAATTTATTTTTTAAACCAGCCTGCATAAACTTCAGCAGTTGCCCATTTCATGATGGTGTTTCATGGTTTGGTAGTCTTATCTATGCTGGCTTTTTGGGCAAAGAGCCCTCCACCTTGGGATTGAAAGAGGGAAGGGACAGTGGTGGCTGTGGCGGGACAGGGAGAGGTTTCCTTTCCTGTTGCCCCCCCCAAAAAAGGAGGGCAGTATTAGCTGTGTGCCGCCTCTGCCTGCCCTCGGTCCGGTCCAGCCACACGGGTGGCCACCCGGATGGAAAGGTTTATTTGAGAGGTGCATGGATCTACCCCATGAACTTCTCTCCAGATCTCAGGCTTTGTCCATTTGGAGACTCTTGGAGACCATCTTTGGGTGAAGGGTGACGTTGTGGAGGAGATTGTTTGGGAGTCAAGCATGGTCTGGGTTTGGTGAACAAACAGAAAGAGTTTGTTCACGTGCGTATATCCAGCGTGCCCTCTTCCTTCTTCCCCACACCCTCAAGGCTTCTGGGGATTCAGAGCTTGGGAGGACCTTGGGCACGCAGGACATGCAGCAACCCTACGGACTGTGGTGAGCCTGGAGTTGTCTGGGTTGTGTCGGTTGTTGTACCCACAGCGTGAATGTACACATGTGCGGTGTCCATGTCAGGGAGGTATGGGGACTAACGAGGAGCCTATCTCTAGGGTTTTTTTCCTTTTTTTATTTCTCCACATGGTTTGCATGTTAGCTTAGGCTCTTGCTTGTTTCCTCCAGGCAAGTAATTTTTGATCTATATGATGACTTGGGGGCGGTGAGGAAGCCTAACTGTTTGTTGGATTTATAATCCTAATATTAAACTGATTTGATTTTAATAAAAGGCAAAATGCCAGCAAGACTCCTGCTATGTATTTGGTTCATCTTCTGGTTTCCCACTGTCATATCCCTCACCTCTTCAGTCCATTTTCCTTGGCTGGCATCTCTTTGAATGATGTTAGGGCTGTTTACAACAGGGCCATGTAATTTCTTTGTACATGGAACACTATGTATGCTCTCTTTAGGCATATATGAAATATTCATTTACTTAATGCACAAGGTTATTATGAAATCTGAGTGAGCTGAGTCACTAGCTTTTACTGTTTGTCGGCTGGAAAAAAGCTTTCAGATGCAGAAGGCTGCTCATTTTCAATTCCTTCTGTTGTCTTGGGATGCCGATATGCATTTTGAGTATATGGTGATTTACAGTTTTCAATTAAGTTTATTTGCAAACATCTGAACACCTGTAAATTATCATTGCTGACATAAACGATGGCAGCAACTGCGTAGTTTGAATTTGATTTTATATGGATTAGTGAATCCAGTAAAATTCTGCAACTGGTTATTAAATGCGTGAAAGAAATATAAAATTCAGTATTATTATAATTTTCAGCCTAGATTAATATAAACCAGTCTCAACAAGGCCTTACATGAGCTAGTTTGTATTTCTCAGAAATGCAGTATGGTTGGTTAGTTTTCACTGTCTAAAAACATTCACAGTCAGGTTTTCCAGTGTTGTTTTAATCGGCTCCATTTGAGCATAAAAGCTGGAAGAAAATGTCATCGTATCCAGTAGGCACCTTGGAGTGTAAGGTTACTGCAAGCTGCTCCAGCAAGGAGCACAAGACACAAACTTGATTACTTCATGGTCACTAATTGCACTCTGTGATACCTCGCTGCATAAAGAAAATATTCTTAATTTATCAGGCTTTCAGTTTCATCACATTCACTTGGGAACTGTGGTTTTCAAAGTTAAACACAATGCACATCTGATTTAAAGGGAAAAAATATGAGTAATGCTGAGTTGTACTGTTTTTCCCAGTCACTTGGTACAGAAAATTTGTTCATGTTTAGTAAAGTAGGTGCCAATTCCACTTCTAAATATCAAAGGTAAATGTATCAGAAGGAAATCTGACAAAAATTATTGAGCTTTTCTGTGTATGATTTTAATTCAGTTAATTCGTATGGATTATTCAGACCTGAAGAAACTCCATTGTACAAAAACTTACTCTGAAATTCATACAACTTTTCAATGAGAGGGTTAGGTATTGTGTTCATGTATTGCTTTTGAGTTGGGCTTCAGTTTTCCCCTCCTATATTCTCCTATGGTAGTTTAAGTTATCATTTTGGATGGAGACATTTTTCCAAATGTTTTAATGTTCACGCCAATATTCAAGCCGATTTTACGTCAAGTGAAGTTTGAACTTTATATAAGACTGTATTTTCTGGAATTGAAGAAATTGAGCTATTCGCTGTGTGTCAGTCAGCACGCTTAATACATGAATTTAGATTAACAAGATCCATGGGAAAATTAGTTGTATAGCTACAGAATTTTATTATTCAAAATCTTGGCAGTGCAAGTTATTTTGGTGTTTATGATAGTGCTGCTGAGTCCTGTTCTTCCCACCCAGTCCCATATTAGCTGCAAGCACTGCCCCTACCCTGCTTTTTGTAGCACCAGGAGAAGTGAAGAAGATCTATAGGACTTAACCTTTTGGCAGGTCTTTTCTTACACCCGAGTAAGTGGATAGGCAACAGATTCAGAGTTTCTCCATGCCCTACAGACTCTTCCCATTGCTGGACAGATGAAGAATGTGGTGGTTCTCTGCTCTGAAGCCACCCGCCTCCTTGCAGGCTCCTCAAATCACTGGTTGTGAGAGAGAAATATGCAACAAAACACTTTCTTCTTTCTCTCCTCTCTATCTCTTTTTCCCGAGTCTTCTGATTCCCAAACCGAGATAACTCCTAGTGCCTCCTTTTCTTTTTTCTTTTTCTTCTTTTTTTCCTGGCAAAAGAAAAAACAAGACCCAAACACTTAACTTTCCATAAGAGCACCGTGTTTTACTCTGAATTGCAGTTGTAAGTCTTGCCAGAATTACTGCTTAAGGTCACTTTATTGGCAAGGTTTTATGAGCAATAGCAAAGGCATTTGGGTTGCTTCTCTGAAGTCTTTGCTTAAATTCAGCTCCTGCTTGGAAAATGATTTAGTGCAACTGGTTTGAGGCTATTTGGTGTGTTTGCTTTTATCGAACCTCTAGACTGGGCAGAAGCTGATGGCATAAGTTACAATGAAATCTTTCTTTTCAGTAGTCAGTGAGCAAATGAGTTTTTCAAGGCCCTACTGTTATTCCACAAAATACACTGTAAACTACATCTTAATTTTGTACGAAAGCTCTTTTTATCTGGAGAGAAGGATTGCTGCTAGTGTTCCAAGAAATCAGTTTTTAAATGAGAAACCCAACAGACTTGGCTGTAAAAAAAACCAAACAACCAACAAAAAAAAAAAAAACCCCACACTTTTCTTCTCTGTCTGATATGGATTAAGAGAAGTTGAAGGTAAAAGCTACACTTTGTCACCATCCAGAATTGAGCAAAAGCTGGTGCTGAAGGGAGAAGAGAAGGGAGTCGATGAATATAAGCAGAAGCTCAGTTTACATCCCAAGAACAACTGCCCTTTGAGTTTCCCAATAAATAACATCACTCAGTTGCTTTAGCTGGTTGTTTCAGCATCTCTACTCTTGAGCATCTTGATTCATGAAAGAAATTAAATAATTTCTGGAAATTCTAAAAAACATTCCTTCCTTTCTTCTCGCTCCTAGCCAAGATATTCTGGCTTTGTAGGTAGATATGAAATGCTGTTCCTGTAAGACACATTTCAGTCTCATTTCAGCCCTTATTTATGCAATTTGTTGTATGATAATGGATTCCTGTACCCATAAAAACAATCTTCAGTGCTCGTTTAGATCCAGAGATGCCCATCTGTGTACATAACTTGTTACAAGATTTAGTCCAAAATGCTCTTTATCACAGATATTTGGCAAAAACAGTATTAGTGAACATGTGCACCTTTACAGATTTATTGGCGCTTTTTAACTGTTACAACTACTGTATGGTTTTGCTGTTTGTGAATAATACATTCCTACTGCCAATAAAAATCTTTTTACGTTGCAAGTGGAAATGAAAGATCTCTTTATAGATGTACTTAAATACCAATACTGCGTTTTGCTGCTTGGTAGGTGGGTATCGTGTGTAAAGACCTAGGAACTGGCATCCCATGAATTAATGTCTCCCCCAGACAACTACTTTCCTGGCAATGCAGTTGCACTATACCAGGCTGAAAGTCATAGTCTGTTACAATTACTAGTTAATTTGGGGAAGAATCTGGGTGTTTTTTCCTTTTTTGCCTTGTAGAGTGCTGCACAGAAGGGATTCCGCTGAGCTGAGTAGGTGTGCTCAGGAGGCTGTTTACATTTCTTGATATTAGCCTTTGAAATGGTAATTAAATATCATTGGCAAAAATAAACCTCAAACCTATTTATATTTCACGCAATGATTTTCATCAGCTGCTGGTAATGATGGGGGAATGTGCTCTGTGAAGGAGGGTGGAGGAGGACCTGGCTGTGGCTTGGAGGGCTTTGACAGAAATAGGACACTTCCAGGAGTGATTTTTGTTCCATCCTGGTTTGGTGTGGTTTTAAAAAAAAAAAAAAAAAAAATTCCAAGGCATACTTTGCTATCTACACCAGGTCCTTTGCGGATCCACAGGCCTTGTGAGCTGGCTGAATAAGAGTCAACAACAGCACAGTGTTTTAGTAGAAGATACCTAAGGAAGTATCTGGTTCACAGAAGTAGTCCAGTAAGGTAGACTCTGTCGTCCAAGCTCAGTGGGATTGAAGCGTTGGTCCTCTGACTGTCAGTTTTGAGCTATTAATTCACCTCTTTGCTGAAAAATCACCACTCCTATAGCAGAGCAGTTCAGGGACAGCAAGGACATGCGGCTTGGGGTGGCTTTGTCCTAAACTTTTGCAGATCAGTGTGGGAGAGCACATCCGTCAGAGCTCCCAGTAGAGAAGAGGTTTCCTCTCCAAGAGCGTTTACCCCTTGCTGTGTTGCTGCAGAAGTGAGAGATATTGGAGACTGGTCCTTTTTTTTCCCCTGTTGTCAGGGTTAAGATTTGGGGGAGTGTGAGACTAACCAACCCATCAAGTTAAAGTATTTTAGAAATTTTGAGGGAAGGGATTGCATCTCTCCTTTTCTTGGCCTTTTGGGATTCTTGTTTTGAGGTTTGTATTGTGAAATGGTCAATGATAAAAACTTCCTGCTGAATTTCACCTGTAACTGTATGTCTCTGGCCACCAGAAGAAATTGAGACTGGCCAGATTTCTTAGCTGATCAGTCCCACTATGCCAATGATTTTATGTAGTAAATATTGCCTGGGCAAAACCAAGAAGTAGGGTTGTGTTCCATCATTAAAATCAGAGAAACTTTTTCACAAAACAAAACCTTTCAAGTCATTTTCATCTTCCGTGCTTGCACTTTCTTAACGTCGAAGAACAAGATGACCAGCAGTTTCCTTGGGGAAAGCCCCAAGAAATTATTTCTTAAATGCGTCATTTCATAATGTGAACTGTCTCTAATTTATGTATTTATGCATATTTCACAGCACATTTGGGTTACCTTATGCTATTCTTCTAAACATGTATATCATGACTTTAATGTGTATATATATAATGATTGAAAGATATATATCACTTTATATATAACACTGCTGGGGTCACAAAAGCTACACAGGTGTCTCTGTCAACATTCTTCGGAGCTGAATAACTTTGTTAACATTTGTTCAAAATCCCTCATGCCGAAACAGCCTAACCATATAATTATCAAATCCCCTTCACAGAATGTCAGAACAGAATTGTGATTCTCAAAACGTTCTGGTTTAACAAGTTATGACATCGTTATACTTCTGCTGTCTTTTGCTCTGTTAACACATTTCTTCTCCTGTTGAAAAAAGAAATCATTTCTTCTTTTGTTATAACAATCTGTCAAGTTCCCAAACAGGGAGTGCTTTCAACAGTACGAGCATCTTTAGGTGGTCAGCAGCTCCAGAAGCAGGAACTTTAATAAGGACATCAAATACTGTAAGAAGTGACATATCAGACACTGGCAAAACTGTCACACAGGCAGATGTAAGTTTGATGTCCACATCCAATTATCTACATGTAAATATAAGACCCTTTGATAAATGAAGGCTTTCCCTGAATTTGCAACATTGCAGCCCTTCTTTGCAATAAACTACTGTAGCATTTTAAACATAAGCAAAAAAAATTATTGCATTAAGAATAATGGGAACTCACAAAAACGAGTTTATAACGAAAAGTGCCAAATGCTGATGGAGCATTGTTACATGAGGGAAAGTAAAAAATTGCACCTCCTGTGTGAAGTCAGGAAGAAAAAAGGGGAGACAGGAGGAGGATGAAACACCTTCTACTGCTTCAAGAGATGATAAGCAGAGCTGTTACTTTTCTAAACTTTTCATACGAATTCCTAGACTAGCATTTTTTTTTTTCAGTATTTTAACACTTAGATTGCAATATAGGTAAAATTTTCATCTCTTTCTTCCCCCGAATGACCCCATGAAAATACAATGCTTCCTTCTCTTGGCTTACTAAAGTGAAAGGAGATTGCTTCGGTGGCTCTCCAAATGTATCGCTGAACGGGGCTTCTCTTCTGTGGAATTTTATGCCAGTCCTGTTTAATCTTTTCAGCAAGGTTGTCTTCCAGAAACTGGAGTGTACATAACAGAGTAACTCTACATTCAGAAGGTGTTACAGCACATTAGTTCATGGCCAGAAAACTACGCAGTAGAAGTTTTGTGAAGAAGGCAGTATTGGTTTGAGGTTTGGTCCACTAAAACATATTTTGGCCTTAAAATCCGATGTGTTTAATATTTTTTTATGATTAATTTAAAGCTGTGGCTTTGAAGGAGACTGGTTTCATTTGATGGAGCACTCGGGGATTTTGTGCTACAAACATTGCTGCAGGCTTGAAGCATGGTTTAAACGTTGTTTTCACAGGTGTCCTGGGGCTTCGCATCGAAGGGTTGCTCTGGAGAGAAGGAAAACGAGCAAGCTGCAAGCAGAAGCAGAGGGCGAGAGCGGTCCTGGTGGGACGGAGCAGCCTAGCAGTTTATCTCCGGACGCAGATCAGGGAATAGTGCCAGCCGAGCAGAGCTTCAGCTCACCCGCCCTTCCCGCGTGGACAGATGAGCCCGGCATCGACAATCCGCCTTTTGAGGAGAACACTGTAGCAGACAGTATGTCATCACTTATCTTCTCCAGTCTCTTTTATCAGATGTGGAAACATTTGTGGTGTCAGAGCTTGTCTCTTCCCAACCGTGAACATGCATCTTCATCTTCTGCTCTTTTCTCTTGCAATTCCTGGAGAAATGCTAGTGGGTTTCGGTTATGTGCAAGTATGCAGCTGGGATAAGGTCACAGTTAGGAAGGAAGAAATATCCCAGAGTGTGTGCCAGTTATCATGGTGCTGTATCATCATTTATCATGTCACAGTGCAGTAGTTCATGTTAATCTACTAGTAGCACTGGCCTCGCAGCAAGTTGGAAGGAGTGTATTTTCTGTAAAATTACAAAAGTTGTTTTCTAAGATGAGATTTCTTTTCCCCGCTTCCCCTTCCCCCTGCCTGGATCAGCAGCCTTCCCACACATGGAGTGCTGTCCTGCTCGAGCAAAAAGGCAGCTGAGTAACTCCTGCATCCATCTGCACCGAATGAGCAGTAACATCTCTAGCATCTGGGATTTTTGAGAGGAAGCGCTGAGCCTTACCACAGAGGAACGTGGTCCTGTCCCCTTCCTTCCCCTCTGTATTTGCCATCCTTTAGCATCCCGCTTTTTCCTCTTTAGTTGTCTCCATGTTTGCTTCAGAAATGGGCTCCTGCTCTTGACGCAGTAACTCAATAGCAGCTCCTAGTGCAGTTGTGAGACCAGCTGACAAAGAGGCATGACCCCGTCCTATGCTGTGGGGTAACCCCTAAACTACATTTTTATCATCATCACCAAATGTGAATACACAAATGACCTAATTGGAAATGAGATATATGAAATTTATTATAAAGGACAGGATCCAGAGGGTTCAGAATACCCTTTTCCAATCCAAATAACCCCATTTCAGGAAGCATGGACGCTACTACATCATTAGAGGGCTGTTTCTAACAAGTAGGTGTTCCAGCAAGTAGTGGAACTTGTAGCTGGAACTTGTTCCAGCAAGTAGCGGAATCCAATTGCACTTGTTTAGTTTGTTAAACCGTTCTCATGTGGCCAGTCTACATTGTCCTTTGATGATTTGCTTTATTGAAAGTGAGTGAGGTATAAAGGATACTAATCATCTTTCTTTTTAAAAATAATTGGCAGCAAATCAACAGCCACCTACCTTGCCTGAAGGAGAGATCACTACTATTGAAATTCATCGGTCCAATCCTTATATCGAATTAGGAATTAGCATAGTGGGTGGCAATGAAACGCCTTTGATCAACATTGTCATTCAAGAGGTTTATCGAGATGGGATCATTGCCAGAGATGGAAGACTTCTTGCTGGAGACCAAATACTTCAAGTATGGAACCTAATTATGTATTCTGTCTGCTTGCTTTCCATTCACTCCTTGCAGAACTGTCTGTTAAATGAGATGGGAGATTTTCCTTGTCAGACTATGTTGTGTAAATGTTAGCTTTGCAATTATCAGTTGGAAGACAAATTAATATTCAGAGCAGAGCAGTTTTAGCTGCCATGCTTTATGTCGTTTGTCGGACCAGTCCGTGGAATTATTTTTCCTCCTTAGCATCTCTTATCAATGTTTAAAATATGAGTTTATTTTTCTGTTTTTAAATGTTGTGGGACTTGGTCTTTATTTGAACTTTATGCACGCTTTCCAAAGGAACCTAAGGTTATGTCTGGCTAACAAGTTGGCATAATTTGTCTTATTTTTACGTAGGAATTTGTGGATTGTAAGGCTGACTTCATCTAAACTGTTATTTTAACCTGGCTTCATTGTTAACATTCCAATAGCCTAGGCAATTGACCTGCATCTTTCAGTATGCATAAAAGAGAATCAGTGATATTCTTCACTGGCATGATTTGAAGCAAGGTGCTGTAAATACTTTTCAAAAAAAGTAAACAAACAATTAAAATGTAAGTTGGTTATGATAGAGTGTGTATTTCTGTTATGGTTTTAAGTAATTAGCCACGGGCAGTGTAAAAAGATCAAATTCCATTAATTTTTGAGTTTTAATTTTTTATTAGGAGAAGGAGTTGTTTATAGGACTCTTAAGAATGACAGTAACAGAGTTCTACATAAACAAGACAGTCCTCCAGCTTTTTTTGCTATTTTTAATCATTCCATCTGAAAGAAATATGTTACCATCATTTCAAAATTACTTCAGTAACAATGTTTACTTTTGATCTAGCTAGCCTAAGATCAATCCAAAATCAGTATCAGCCTTTTTCATTTCACTTTTTTGAAATCAAGTCAATAGAAGTAGCTTAAATACTGTAGTTACCCTTGGAATGAAATTAGTTTGCACTTCAGAAAATAAAGTCCCTTTTGAGAAATGTGCCTTTTTCCTCTCTTGGAGTGTTAGCATAGTGGCTGGCCAGGAAAGTAACCCAAGAGGTTTCCAAAATGTTGCCTTTTTAACAAGCAGTTGCAGACACTGAATGCTGCCTAATTTATTTCAATACTCAAGGGCTCTCCTTGGTTGCTAGAATAGGGAGCTTGAGCTGCAGTGAAGCTTTGGAAATCCTTGCTGTTTGGGCAGGTGTCAATTATGGTTCCCAAAGCTATAAGTGGTTATAAATTGACTATAAATAGGATTTATAAGCTGCAGTGAGTCTTCCCTACCAACGTGCTGGCACTGGGGCTGTCAGATGCTAGGGGGTTGTCCATCAGAGTCCTTCGGTCACGCCGAGGGAGAGGTATGGGAGGTAAAAGCCAAATTTTTTGGAAGATACAGTATCTTTATTGCTTTGAATTTACTTGTACAGGTGGTGAGCTGTTGTATTAAAATGACCAGGTTTGGTCTGTGCTGGCTGTAATTAAGTGCAGAGTTAGATGCAGCTCAGCATGCACGTTTCAGTCGGATATTTCTGAAAATGTCTTCAAAGGCTTTTATGAGCAGTAAAGGACTAAAAGAAAGCCAGAAAGGACTGAGAGGTGAAACTCAGCATTTTCTTGCCCAGTCAAACAAGAAGTATTACCCTTTCAAGTTCTGAGGGAACAGCATTTAGTAACAGCTACATAAAAGTGTGTGTTGTCTGCAAGGTATAGATAGGCACCTAACACTTTCAAAGTGCTCTACAAATTGTCCTTTTTTTGTGCCGAACTGTGACTGTAATTCATGCAAAACATGTCCTAATGAGAATCTCTTTCCCCAAGAAATGCTAAAGCTGTTTTATTCTGAAATTGTGAACTGCCTTGTAGAAAGAAGAATTACATTTTATTGCATATATTCTTCTGTGCCCTTTGATGGCTTCCATATTTTATGTATTTACTTCAGCTAGCAACGGCTAAAAATAAAACTAGTTTTAATTTAAGGGCTCGGACGGATAAGCCCTAGTGGGTTTTGCTGGTGGGAGCTCTAAATGTTATTTCTCCTAGCTATGCCTCCTTTCCCTCTGCCCAAGGTTACAGCCTGTCTCGGGGCAGTAGCAGACTGGGACAGGGCTGTGGTTTGGTGTCTGAGCTTGCGGTGCTGCTGGGAGCAGCAGCTTTGTTACTGGGCATTGGGCTGGAGGATGGAGGTGGCTCAGGAAGGGCTACCTCCCGCTTTGCTGCTGGAGCAGCAGCCTCTCCCAGAGGTAGGGTACCAGTGGGTACGGCTACCCCTTCACCGTGCTGAAACCACCATGGCCAAATTGTTTGGTGTTGACCTCTTGGGGCCCCTCAACTCAGATGCGTGATGTAAATGTGGTGGCTGTCGTACATAGATTTCTAGGTCTTTCTTCTTCCTATTTTTTTAAGTGTTAATACTGCTATTAGATGGCGGGAAGCTGCAAGTTTGTATTTTTACTTACCCACATTGCAATGGGGACCATTAAAAGGCTTAGGTAAGGCAGGTCAATATAGTCCATTTGGTGTTAGTTTCTATCTGCTGAAATTATGGGGCAGGGTTTTTTCCATCAGGACACAATAGTACATGCTAAAGGATGAAGTTTTAGTGTTAACTTTGAACCCCTTCTTACAGATCAAGGCAAATACAGCTTTTGTGCTGGTTTCTCTGGTGCTCCTGTTTTCTGCCAAATCTCATTGCGCTGTCAATTTTTATCTTAACTTTATAGTGCAAGAAATGACTGACCCTTGTATCAGTGGGCCACATAACAAACACAATTCTTGTTTATAGGGAGGGAAAGTTTAATCTGTTTTTCATTTACAACTGGATTTTGAGTGATACAGGTTATAAGTCTGAAACTGACCTAGTTGAAGTTGGTGGAAAATCTCCTAAGTTCATGCTAAGACTTGAGAACTAGTACAATCATCTTTTTCTGCTGTCTTAATGAACAAATTTCATTATTCTGGATTTCACAGGTTTTTTTTTTAAGTTTTCACATCATGGAAGTTCGGCATATTGTTAGACGTAAGCTTTCTTCAGAGATTTGGATGTATTCTCTTTATAGGTATTGTTTTGTAGTGTTAAGTGACGCTGGGCTTGACACTGAAAGCACACGCAAAGTACTTGTTTTGGACAACAAACGATGTAAAGATCTAAGGAAGACAAGTGTAGGAGACCAGAAGAACAAAAACTCTGGACTACGATGACAGAGGGTGTTCACTATTAGAGAGATGTTGTCACCTATGTGGGAAATAGCCTCAAGTTGCACCAGGGCAGGTTTAGATTGGATATTAGGAAAAATTTCTTCACCAAAAGGATTGTCAAGCATTGGAACATGCTGTCCAGGGAAGTGGTTGAGTCCCCATCCCAGAGGTATTCAAAAGATGTGGCGCTTAGGGTCATGGTTTAGTGGTGGACTTGGTAGTGTTAGGTTAACGGTTGGACTCGATGATCTTAATGGTCTTTTCCAACCTAAAAATAGGTTTGTAGATTGAGCAGCCAAAGTGGGTTTGCAGGAGAGGATGGAAGGACCAGAGAGGAAGCCTGGTAGGGTCAGATACGTAGGTTGCTCTAAGGTTGGTTTTGCAGTGAGCTCTGAATTTAGTTTGGAAAGGACTTTATTTCCATAACCAGGAACACTTAAACACGTGAAAATACCATTCTGATTTTTTTGTTGTTTTTGTTTTGCAGGTCAATAACTTTGACATAAGCAATGTGTCTCACAACCACGCTCGAGCTGTGCTTTCCCAGCCTTGCTCAGTGCTGCACCTCACCGTGCTGAGAGAGAGGCGGTTTGGCAGCCGCACACACAACCACGCGGACACCACCAGCTCCTTGCGGGAAGACAGCTTTCAAGTGACGCTGCATAAACGCGACTCCAGCGAGCAGCTTGGCATTAAACTTGTACGCAGAACAGACGAGCCAGGGGTTTTCATTCTTGACCTTTTGGAAGGGGGGTTGGCTGCTCAAGACGGCAGGCTCTGCAGCAACGACCGTGTACTTGCAATCAATGGACATGACTTGAAGCACGGGACACCCGAGCTTGCTGCTCAGGTTATACAGGTAATTTGCATTCCCTACCTGAGTCCTTAGCTCAGCTTTATTTCTTGGGCAAAGCCTGGGGTAGAGTGTGTGCCGGACAGAACAGCTTGTGTAACGCCTAAAAGCCTGCAGCAATGCAATTTGCTGTGATTTATGTTCTGGAAATAATACTGCAAAACAAGGTGTGCTTTGGCATCTATCAGATGAACTTCACTTCCTCAGAAGTGAAAAGTGCATTAGTCTTCCCTGGCATACAGCCTGAAGGTTAGAAGACTACACATGTGAGCAAGGAGGGTACCGTGTTGCCTATTGCTTAGCAGAAAAAAAATGAGGATTATTATTATTATATTTATGTATGTACTGTAGTTCTAATCTCTCAGTAAGCTCTATAAAAGTGAGCTTTGTTTTTGTATTGATTTGCCTGTGCATGGAATTGGGGTTAAAACAGGAAAGTGATTTGTCAGACTTTGTAGAGGCAACAGGTAGCAGCTGGGAAGAAAAAAATAGGTCTTGTATGAGTCCTGTGCAGTAAAACTCATTTTCTGAGTATTCAGGAAAGGGCTATTCCAAATGACTGGCTCTGCTCTGAACACAAATGTTACCCACAGCTTGATGCAGCCTGACACATGACCCTTCCCTGTTCCCACAGGAAAACCTTTACTCCATGCCTTTCTCCCAGTCTGTAAGGAAACAGCTGCAGCACATTGCTGCTTCCTGCTGACTGGATGTTGGTGCAAACTGCTCTTTTTTTTTTTTTTTTGGAAAGTTGGAATAGACCAGTAGTAGGTTCTTCCAGTCTAGTGCAGTCATCTTTGCTTAACCCAGCACCACACAGAGAGCTGCGATACAAATGAGTAGTAAATAACTTGTTTCAGGTATCATTGTAAGAGCTTCCGTGGCAGTTAAAGGAAAGTAACAATGATCTCAGGAATTTCCCAGTTTTTGGATACAGTGAAGTCGTCAAAATTTTACACTGGGTAACTTTTATCTGTTGAGGTGTATTTTTGTGGCAATAGAAAGAACTGATGTTTCATTTAACATCTGGTATCCAAGTTTCCTGATATTCCCCAAACTCCAGAATTTGATGGTCTGCTCATATATACCAACTTTCTTGGAAGTCTCTTGGGAAATACCAGAGGTGTTCAGAGCTTTTGACCAAAATCTGCAGACCCTGCAGCCATCACGTGGGCATTTCTTTCTTTTATTGCTACGTGTTGCAGAAGTTCGCAGAGGCTGCAAATGGAATTGGGTGATTTTTAATGTTTGAAGCTTCATAACATGAAGTGAGAAATAGTCCTTTTGTTAAAGGATTTCCAGCTGATACAGACATAACACCAGGGAAAAAGCAGGAGTGTTAATATCCCCTCTGTTCTGGGGGGAATTGCAGCAAGAAGCAAGTAAGGGACTGTGCAGTCTAAGAAGTTTGTGGCACCCCCAGGAAATGGAAAACAAATTCTGCTGTCATCTTGTTTCATATTTCATCATACGTCTTCCTCCCCTTGTTCTAATAATCAATATCCTATCAACTTCATTACTTTGTTTTATGTGTTTGGCAGGCTAGTGGGGAGAGAGTGAATTTGATCATCTCCAGACCCCTGAAGTCACAGACAGTCAGTATTATCCGAGACACGGGGACTCACAACAGCAACTCACACCAACACCAGTCCCAGCAGCTGTTTCACAGCAGACCCAACTCACATAAGGTTGGTGTTTCTCTTTCTAAGAGATATAAGTACAGTTTTATTCTTGTGATGGTCTAACTGTGTAGCAAGGCAAGACTGGAAGAAGGGGTTATATCTTTTTTTTTTTTTTTTTTTTTTTAAAAGATGACTTCCACATACTTAAGTCCTGCATCATGTCTGTCTGCAGCGGGAACAAAAGATATGCAACAGCTTTTCAATAGGTTTTGGATTTGCTGACTGCAATGAAAGAAGCAAGTTCTCTGACCTCGTACAGCTGTAGTTGTTAGACCTTGTCTAAGATGGTGGCTCATGTGTTACTGCTGCATGGGAGAGCTGTCATTCAAGAACTTTTGTTGCCGCTGTGCTGGCTGCAACCAGCAAGGACAGGAGATGTGGTGCACACCGTCCAGCATATAAAGAGCATGTTGGAGGGATGTGTCATCTCCTCCGTGAGCCAGCAGTGCTGGCTGCAAGACTGCTGAGTTTTGTAGGGTTAAGCTGAGAGAGAAAGGCAGAATGAAGAGACTTTTATGAAGCTAGTGTCAAATTATCCAGAAGACCTGCAGAAATTAAGCTATGCTTGAGATGTTCTTGTAGTTAGAAAAATAGGACTTTTCACTGTTGAGAAGTTGATTTTGTGAAATAATTGTCATGTTGACCATGTAAACCAAACCACCTTTCCTCCTGTCCACTCTGTTGACATCACTGTTTCATGTCATACTTCTGTTGGGAGGATTTACATATGTTGATAGTATTTTCTTCTAAAAGTTTGGGTAATTTCAGAAAAGAAAAGTGAGGCTTTAGGAAGCTTGTTTTCCTCCTGAGGGACAAAGGTGAGGCTCCTGAATACAGTTAGTGGCTGTTAGTACTTGCCACAACATTAGGCCATATCAACACAATGATTACAGCTCATCTATATCGGAGCTTGAACCCACTTTCCATCTGCCAGCATGGGTTGTGTTCATACCACAGTTCTAAAGCTGATGTGTTGGCCGAGCTGACTTCCCTCATGTATCAATACCACCCACGGGCTCTTTCAAAGTGGGAAGTCGCAGGTAACCACAAGTGGACATTTCCCATTTTTCATACTGTTTATCTTTGCCTCCTTCTCATTAACCTACAGTTGGCTTAGAAGTCTTGTGGCTTAAAAAATGTTTATATAATTCCATGACACCAGCCAGTTAGTCCTAAAGTCTGAAGACTTAAGAAGGAGCTGTCTTTATAAGCTATGGTACGTATATGTATAACTACATATGTGATTAACATGTATATGCGAAGAACAGAGTGAGTCAGAAGGAGCACGTGGCATTGGAAATCAAAGAAAGCAGTCTTGCCATTTTCCAAGAGAAGGCAGGGGAATAAATAAGTATTGTAGCTGGAAGGTAATCTCCCAGGTTATTTCTTCTGTTATTTTGGATTCCTTGCAAATATTCTGTTGATTTAAGATGCTAGTATAGGTACATGTGCAGTGGTTTGAATGTATCACTAAATATCCTGAAGAGGAAGAGCTTCAGCAATTAAAACATACTTTGAATCGGGTTTAGATCCTTTTGATAGGGCAAAACTAAATACAGGCTAAACTTTATAATTTGGGTGTTAGAAAATGAAATACAGGACCTCTTCTTGCTTCAAGTTTGGGTCTTCATTGTAATAATTAGGGAGTCTGCACAAGGCACCCATTACCAGCCTGTAGCATTGATTGGCCTTAGTTACTTTGTGCTCTGGGAGATTCTACATACCAGCTGAGAAAGAAAACATGATGTATAAGGGCTTTAAATGGTCTCTCTTTGTCAGCATAAACACACACGTGTTTTCATTTCTTAGGAGCTTCTTTGTAGTTCTGGGCCACATTCTGCTGACAAATGAGGTAATGCTGATGTTCACCAGGACATCAGAAGATTTGTTTCTGGTGTGTGTCTACTCTTTTGACCATATGGTTTTGTAGTGCAGTCCTAAAGTTTAGCCTATTCCAGTGTTGGATGCTAAGAAAAACTGGAGTGAGATTTTCAAGATGGGCCTTTATAAACTTTCTGTCTATATTTAAGTATCTACATGAGTGGCTTTTTTTTGAGTTTTTTTCTGACCTGGAGGAAATCCAGCCAAAACCAATTTGCACTATTTAGTCCTTTTAAACCATTCTGTTAAAGTGCCAAAGCATAGCTTTGGGGTGTATTTAGTTGTGTTTTGTTTGGCTTTTTTAAGTTTTAACAATGTTATTTATCCGTGTCAAACAGGATCTCTCCCAGTGCGTTACATGCCAAGAAAAGCACATTACTGTGAAAAAAGAGCCACATGAATCTCTGGGAATGACAGTGGCAGGAGGCAGAGGCAGCAAAAGTGGCGAACTGCCCATCTTTGTGACAAGTGTACAGCCTCACGGGTGTTTGGCAAGAGACGGCAGGATTAAACGAGGTGAGGCTTGGCTTTCCTGGTGGCACGGTGGCCTCTGATTGCTGTTTGATGAGTACGTTCTCTGGAGTCAGGTGGTGTCAAAAAGTCTTTTCGCAGATGTAGGGAAGCGCTGATGGATGCTTTTCATCATGTTTCAGTAATGGAAATAGAGTATTTAGGATTGTACTTTCACCTTTTCTAGGAAAGGGATGTTTAGAGAATGATAGCAGGGAAAGCAGATAAGACCAGGAAATGTCTGGTTAAATTCTTTAAAGCTGACGGTAATCCCATGAGCTGAGGGTCTGGTGCAATGCTTTGCACTGTAGTGCACGCATCCTGTTTTTGTGTTTAATTTGGTGGGCTGGGCCCCATCTCTGTCCAAGGAATCTCTGCTCCTCAGTATTGTATCTGAACAGCAGAGATGCTCTGATGGCAGGCCACAGCTCACCCATGCTAAGTTTACCCCCAGAGCTATGTCAGTGTTGACCCTGGTTCCTGAATGCTTTCTTATCCTCTGGGTCAGCTTGGGTTTGGCAGCCTTCAGGAAAAGCTACAGCCCTGTCCTTGTTCCTCAGCTTTGCAGAAGGGAACCAGGAGGTGGAGGTTAGGCTCGGTGTAGGTGGAGGCAGTCCTGCCTGATCGATAGCAAAGCATTAAAACACATTGTGCTGTATGTGAAACAAAAGACTGCTTCTGGGATCTCTGCAATTCAGAGTTCGCAGAATTACAGATTGGTTTAGGAAAGAAATGTAGGAAAAAAAACTTCACAGATGGCAAATTTAAAAAGGACAGTGTGGGAGCATCCTTATATGCTTCGAGAGAGGGAGATTTACACCCACATACCAACAGGTATGCTTTCTTTTTCTGTACTACTATGAAAAACACACTTGATAGAAGAATCGCAATTGCTCTTTCATTGTGTAACATTAAAGTAGCCACAGCAGCAACAAAAGTGATGTCCAGTTAAGCTGCACCTCAACTTTAGCTTTCCCTGGGAGGAAAAAGCTTTTAAAAATTAGTCTCGTTCCAAATGTGACCCAGGTGTTGGCACTTCTGCTTTGTTTTTTCTGGCTTTCACTGGTAAGTGAGACAGTGTGTGAAAGAGGAGACTGTCACTGCTTGGACAGTAAGTAACATTCTTGTTTTCGTCCTGAGGCTTTTTAAAAATATTCTGAAATAAAATAAAAATTGTGGCAATTTCTTTAGTGGCTTCGACTCTTTCCAGGTTATCTTAGTAGAGATGCTCTTTCTTTCTTCTAAAGGACTGGTTTTTGTACCAGCCTTTCCAGTAGTTTTTAAATTCCATTTTGTTCTCCCACGTAACAAGTTAGAAAAAGCAGAAGACGTCAAACAGTCTGTGGAGCCTCACTTATCTACAAGAGTTGGTTACTTTGTGGTGCCTGTATTGTTCCTTCCATCGTTCTTCCTTCCCTTTTAAAGTTAGGGTGGACCTAACTTTATGGGCTCAAGCTGCACCAGGGGAGGTTTAGGTTGGATATTAGGAAAAATTTCTTCACGGAAAGGGTAGTCAAGCATTGGAACAGGCTGCCCAGAGAGGTGGTGGAGTCACCATCCCTGGAAGTGTTCAAAAAACGGGTAGATGTGGCACTCTGGGACATGGTTTAGTCTAGTCTACCCTTGATTGGTTTAGTGTGGACTTGGTAGTGTAGGTTAATGGTTGGACTGGATGATCTTAAAGGTCTTTTCCAACCTAAACGATTCTATGATTCTAAGATCCACCACTGGAAATGATTGCGTAGTGACATCTGCAATAGCAGCTGCAGTCCAGATGGTGAGGTGCTTAGGTAATTTCTATCTCAAATTTTCAGGGCGATATACCATAGAAGCCACAGCATTTGATATGTTACATGGAAATAAATGATACTGATCCAGCTTAATAGTTCAATAGATTAATGTTTCAAACTGACAGTATAAGGCTTCAGAGATATTCGCTTTCCCAGGCTGTCAGTTCAGACTGTCTCAGCTCCAAAAAATACAGTATTAAATGAAACCCTGGCACAGGAGGGTGCTGTCGGTAGGAATGACTCTGACAGACTGATGTGTTCTCGCTTGCACCTTTGAACAGGTGATGTGCTGCTGAACATCAACGGCATCGATTTGACTAACCTAAGTCACAGCGAGGCGGTGGCCATGCTGAAAGCTAGCGCTGCCTCTTCAGTAGTCGCCCTGAAAGCCCTGGAAGTCCAGATTGTAGAAGAACAGCCCCAGGCTAATGAAGAACAATTGAGTACCATCAGTGAAAATGAATACGATGCCAGTTGGTCACCGTCATGGGTCATGTGGCTGGGACTTCCAAGGTACAGAATTAATTGATGAAGTAATTAGTTACCTGTTTTAAACTAAGTCTGAGAGAGGTACAAAAGCAGAGATTGTTATTAGTTGCAGCACATCTGCCCTTATTTCTGCCTGAACAACCATCTCGGCTATATTCGGTTGGCAGTGTGCTTAGGAGAAGACGACTGTGGACAGGAGCAATGTTTTCTTAGGAAATTGGAAGATGAATAGACTTGGTTTATCCCTTCGCAAACCATAGCAACTACCCATGTGGATTCTTCTCATTGAACACAAGTAATCTTTTCTATTGCTTAACCGTATTGTAACTTCCTGTAGAATAGCTAAAACCAGAGAGATTATTAATAAAAACACAAAGTATTTACCCACATGTCTCTTCGCTAATCCACTACCTAAATTTACAAGGCCAAATATACAAGTTTAGAATATTGGATCAGACTTGCCATTTTCAGAGACTCTTGACACAGGTCTCTTCTACACGTACAAGCCTGTAGTTACGAATCCTCATGCGTTTCTTTCAAGAACCCACTACCATCTCTGCCAAACACAAAAACTCTCCAAGATTTTCAGTGAGCTCCCTCCCCTTGATCAATCTGCAGTCTGCTGGACATCACCATGTTTCATTTTTACTCTTCTGTTTTTCACTCTCTTGTGGCTACAGCTGTAAGCTCATTCTGGCATTGTTTGCTATCAAGAAGAGCTCTCACTACAGCGAGTAGTGTTATTAACTTCCATCAGGGCATGCAGGTTAATCCCTCTCCCTCTGATAGAGTTACAGGGCTCAGGTTGTCTGTAGTTGAAGCATAAAACCACAAGAACCAGGCATATTGGTAGCAGAACTGCAGTTGAAGATAACAGAACCATGTGTTGACCCTCCAGAGTTTTCACACTTTTTCATTTAATTTTCTGAGTTTTACTATCAATTTCTTTTCCATTCAAGTATTAAGGAGTTACCTAATCTCAATAAACGGCTCTCAGTTTTGGTAAATGTACTTGCTTTCCATGCTTCAGCAGTGGTTTATTGCTTATGTACTACAGATACCCATGCATGGGTCCTAAAGTCACGCTGTGCATTGTGCTGCTACTCCTTAAAGGAGTGTTGTACATCAGTAAAGAACTTGGCACCTTTTTTACCCAAAAGTTAATTTCTATGTTGGTTGTTGGGTTTTTTGGTTTTTTTTTTTTAATTACAGTCATTGCCAACTTCATTGGCAAGAATTAATTTTTCACTGGGGGAGATAACATATATCAGTACAGTGAAGCATGATCTGGAATATTTACATTCTGTGTAATAAAATGGTTAATCATTTATATTTTCATTACTGGTGATGCATCAGTTCAGAGGTAGAGAAGATGATGCATGGATTTTTAGATCTTTACTTAAAGTAGAAAAAGACTAAACTGGCTGGGGGTGGAAGAAAAATGCACTGCATTTTTGACTTGCAAACTAAATGCATTGGGTATCCATTTTCCACCCACATTCTTGCCAGCTGTGAAATCCCTAAAATGCCATTCTATTACTGTCAGTTTACAGAGTTAACTGTGTTTAAGTTTATTCTAGCACTGCATTATTTCTTTTGAAACACTTTTCTGTCTCAAGATTGTGGGGTTTTTTGGTAATTGGTTTGAATATTGCAAAATTACTCTGTTTGGGAACAGAAGTCTAATCGTCATCCCTCCCCTTCTCTTCCACGCTTAGCATGGTGGTAATGATGAGACAGCAGGTGTTGTGCCTAGTATAAAAATATCTGTATGTGGTATACACGGTTCTTTCTCTTGCTATTCTGTGCTTCCATTCCACAGCTGCCTACATAGCTGCCATGACGTAGTACTGCGGCGGAGCAATTTAGGGAGCTGGGGTTTCAGCATCGTCGGTGGCTACGAAGAGAACCACACGAACCAGCCTTTCTTCATTAAAACGATTGTTCTTGGAACTCCTGCATACTTTGATGGAAGATTAAAGTAAGCTAAAATAACAATAGTAATAATAATAATAATCAACATTTTTAAATAGTTACATGCTGGTGCAACTAATTGCTTAATGAAATATGCTGTAGCACCTTGTGCTAGGGCAGGTCATGCAGCCCAGTAGTGCTTTGCCTCCCTGATGAGCATGATGCAGGGAAGTACGGGGTGTTTCTGCTGGGGAAGGGGCATCTGTCAGAGGTGGTGCTTGTGGCTGACACCCCTGCCATCTCCCGTCCTCCTCCCCAGCTTCGGTGCTCATGTCACCTGCTGTCTCCGTCTCCCTGTTGAACTCTTCTTTAGGCCAAGAGACATTGTATATGTGGAGAACTGGCCAGTTCGTAATGTCTTTGTCTTCCTAGAGAACAGCTAAAAAATTAGAACTTACTCGTGTAAAGTGGGGAAAACTGCTTTACCCTTTCATGTAGCCTTCTGAAGCCACTGCTGGAAACTCTGGTACTGAAGATGAGTGCTGCTGCTTTAATGGAAAGGCAAGAAAGTAGATGAAAAAGGTCTCTGAAAGGATCATTAAGGAACTGAGTCCCCATGCCAGTGCCCTGAGAGTCGTTAGCTGGCAGGAAAGACACTGATAAATGAGGCAAGTTCAGCAAAGGGTCCTGAGGTGGTGGGAGCTGGAGCACTCGCCCTGTGAGGAGAGGGCTTCAGGGGCACCTAACAGGTCCTTCCGGTACCTACAAGGAGATTATCAAGGAGACAGAGCCCAGGTTTTTCACAGTGGTGCGGGGTGAGAGGACAAGAGCCAACAGGCACAAGTTGAACAAAAGAGGTTGAGCCTGGTTATAAGGAGAAACTATTTCCCTGTGAGGACGGTCAGGCAGTGGCACAAGTTGCATGGTCTCTGCCCTTGGGGGTTTTGGAGACCTGACTGGATAAAGCCCTGAGAGACCTGGTCAGATCTCACAGCTGACCTTGCCTTGAGCAGGAGGTGGGACTAGAGACCTCCTGAGGTCCCTTCTGACCTTAAAGATTACGTGATTCTACTCACACGTTATGTTTGGATGCAACCCTCAGGTCTAGTATGCATATACGCATCTTAGCCTCGTTTAGGATTAGTTCAGAACTAGGACTTACAGTTGCTATTAAAGGTTCTCATAAACTGATTTTTTGTGAAGGTGGCAGTAAAGAGTATGCAACTTGAAGTTTTATGGTGTGATGTTTACATGTAGATTTACTTAGAAAGCAACTTAAGGAAAAAAATGTACTTATGCCTAGAGCCTTGCCAGTAATTGATTTTTCAGTTCAATGACTAAACAAATAAATGAAAAAATAGCTTAGCTGAACACAAAATTACATTTTTTTGGCCAGCTATGAAACAGTTTGGATTAAATGAAAGATTTCAGTTCAATCCAAAGTAAATAATTTCAGATTGGGGAATTAATAACTAGAAGTCTTCAAATGGAAATTCAAGCATCATTCCTAAGAAGAGGGGAAGAGTGGTTTCGGTCACACTGGAAAAGATGTTTTTGTGTGATATTGTGATATAGTACCCTCTGTTCAAATGTACTGTCTCACTGAGAATATGGACTTAAAAATGGGCCATAAACAAGGGAGAGCTCCTTAGAACCTGCACCATGAGTTATCATGGGGCAGGTCTTTTTGAAGCTGTTCTGTTTTGTTTAAATTGTCTAAATGTTTTGTTAGGCTAGAGAGGAAGGGAGAAAATAACTTCACAGTTCAATCGTTAAGACAGTTTTCTGCCTACTTTATCTGTCTGGTGTGATAGAAGGTGAAATGATTTCAGCAGAAAGGTTGGGTGAGTGGGATCCCACTCAGTGAACTGTAGGATTTTGGTTTGGTTGATGCGGTACCTTGGTTCAGGCAGAGAAGCGCTTTTGAGCGCGCATTTGACTGGTGTTGGTCACACTGCCTCTTCTTCCTCTGCTCTGCCCTAGTGGAGGGCACCAGGAGAGCTCAGGAACGCATCTTTTTGCCATCTGTTTTGGTGCCTCCCATAGCTGGGAGGATCAGTTTCAGGAAAAGTCCTGTGTGATCTCCAGTCATTTTCGATTGCTTTGGGGGCTGCCAAACACACGCTCAGGTCACAGAGAAGAGGTGCTTGAAGATGGAGCATGCTTAACATAGGAAGAACTTAGGTGCTTTTTTTAAAGTTTCTCTTGAGCTTGTAAAAACTGAAACTTAACCCTTCAAGGTCAATTTTTTCAAGGCCAGTAAACAGCACCCTCCCAAATTTCTAATCCCTGCTTCAAAACACAGAGATGCTACAGCTTCTCAGTTGAACCATCTGCTGAGGGAGATTTCAAGCCAAATGGTTGCATTTGACAAAACCGTAAGCCGTTGAAAACAAGGTTCTCGGTTGGAATGCGGTTGGTAACCAGAAGTATCTTTACTTACACCTCCTACGATAAAGGCATGTTTGGTGTAAATGTGTTATAATCCACACAAACAAAGAGAAATAGTTCTGCAGTGTACATGCTATCTCATTATTTCCTCTTGACTCCATTAGATCTTGCCAACTCTCTTTCCTCACAGTTCCCTACAGGTCAGCCCTTAATGCAGAACTATCTTTTTATTAGAACTGAATCCCAGTGATTTGTGAATTTCCCAGATAACTTTCAGTAGTAAAACAGGCTTAAAATTGAACCCTTTGGGGTTTTTTAGCTACACTTCCAGTCTGATGGAAACCTATCACCCGAGAGGTGAAGTGCTGTTTGTTGGTGTGTACTAGTTACTGCAGAACAGTAATTTTTTTTTTTCTTCTTGTGTTTTTAGGTGTGGTGATATGATTGTTGCTGTAAACGGACTATCCACGGTTGGAATGAGCCATTCTGCACTCGTTCCCATGCTGAAGGAGCAGAGGAACAAAGTGACTTTAACAGTGATTTGCTGGCCTGGAAGCCTCATATAGATTTGCGAATCACTTTGGTTAAAGCAGCTTCTTTTTCTAGATAGCTGGCACAAAAATCTCCTCTATCTTTTTTTCCCTATTGATACAGCTGGTTATAAGCAGGGCCAAAACTGCTGTATTTTCTTTTTTTGTGGGCCTCTCAGACTTACTCTATGTATCTTTCCGTCCTGAAATAGCCATTTCTGTTTGCTATATCCATTGCTGGTGCAAACGCAAATATACATAAGCTTATAGAGAAACTCCCACTCTGATATGGCTGTCATTGAGCTTTCCCTGTCAGGCTTGTAGAGTCAGCAGAAGAACTTAGTGGTTCTTTGGGTTTCTCTGCACAGTCCTGAAGTTATATGTGATATATAAACATAATAGCCATGTGCCCGTTCTTCTCTGCAAAGAGAACGTGTGTCAGTACCACAATGACACATCTGTCTGCTGCTATGAATCAAAATTCGTTTCCAAAGGTACGTCTTTTCATTTTGTAAGCCTTTCCATTTTTGATTCAATTATTTCAGACTGATTCAAGTAATCAATCGTACTCATCAGAAATTATTTGGTCCCCCAAATTTTTCTTGCAGGGCATCAGTGTTCATAGAAAAGTAGGACAAAAGCCTGGTATTACTGGAATTTTTATAAAGTGCAATAATTGGACTCTTTGTTAGGAAACTTTAATATATTACAGAGTTTGTATCCTATAATGACAAGAAATATGGAAGTAATTACTGTTGCAATGCTGGCAAGAATACACATGCCCGAGGTTGCCTTTGAGTGAATGGCTTGCAGTATTAGACTTGACTTTACAAATGAATGTTTTGCTATGTCAGAGAATTTTGATGAACATTTTTATGAAGACCATTTTTACCGTTTCTATTGTAGTTGCCAGCTGTCTCTATTCATGTGTGGAAACAATACTTTGACTTGTACTTTCTAAACGAGAGAATTATTTCCAGGAAAAAAGCAAGCTATTAAGAAACCATATGTTATGGTTTACAGGTGGGCAGGCTACAAGGAAGGCTCTTTGAATTCAAGTCCAACTGCAAAGTAAGCTGCAAAGTTCACTCTTACTCTGTCACCTCCTGACAAATGTACAAATGCCTTGATATCAAATGCTGAAACGAACTCTCTTGCATTTCAGGATATTATTTTTTTTTTCCTTTAGAGAGCACCTGCTATTAAGTTGTCAGTAAGAGTAATACTATTTATCTTGGATTGTATTTAGTATTTTTACAAACCAACCTATAACTTCTAGACTTTGCCTTTCCGTGATATTTGCAGGCTAAGCACCCGTTTGTTTAAGAAAAGAGGGGTAGAGCGCAGAAAGAACTGCGCTGAACTGGAGCTAACCCTGTGCGTTGTCAGTGTTCTGCATATTTGAAAAAGAGCTTCATTTATAAACCAAGTTCCCAACCTGAACTGATTTTATGAATGACCTCTGTATTGTATTATTAATTACCAGAGAATGTATTTCAGAATCACAGCATATTTCAATTGTGAAGCATGAACTTTATTTTCAAACTTAGCCAGTATAATATCGGGGCATATTATCGCATGTCATTAATTCCAGTAGCTTTGTTTTCAAAAGAAATAAAGTTCCTCTTTTGCAAAAAAAATTGTAAAAATCTGATATGAATGAAGTGGTTTTATTCCTCTCTGTAATGTATGCTATTGGTTTAATTTCATAATATTAAAATACAAAAGAATGTCCTCTGCAGTATATTACTGTGCTGCGAATCTTTGTTTCTGAAGCAAATGCCAAATGTATTTGATACACTAACTGATTTGAGAACAAGTTTCTCCCATCTCCAGATGCTGTTTAACTGTATGCTTTGCTCTTAATGCAGATTTTTTTGTAAAGTACATCTTAGTGTAGCCCTTAGGGAAGATTTTGACATACGTACTAGGTTTAATGTTTTTTATTTTAAAAATTACCCTTTTCATTCAAAACCCTGCAAAAATCAGATTTTTTTTTTCTTGTATATGTAACAAAAGCATGGGTTAGCTTAAACTGTGCGGTTTTGTTTCTGTGTTCTGTAGCTTTTCATCAGAATGTCTAGCGATAAAACCTTTGGAATTAATTCCCTTCCTGAAGCATTTTTCCCCTTGTAGCTGCATAGTTGGGTTTGGTTTTCTGTGCCTTCTGTTTTAAATTATTTCAAGATTTTTTTTTTTTTTCCCCAGATATTGCTATCTAATTGTATGGTACTAATGAAGGATGAATGAAAATAAAAGTTCATTCTACTCATTGTAATAACGCAAAATATTGTCTCAGTCTTTGCAAAAGATATGGGTAGCTCAATGCAGACTCAGTTTAAAGATTTTTTTTTTTTCCCCCCTTGCTGTGATTTATCATAAATTACAGTTAGTGAATGTACCAAAAGAGTCTAAGGTTTAGTCTAGTCTACCCTTGATTGGTTTAGTGTGGACTTGGTAATGTTAGGTTAATGGTTGGACTGGATGATCTTAAAGGTCTTTTCCAACCTAAACGATTCTATGTTTCTATAAGGGCTCATTCCGCCAGGGTAATGTGCCAGCCCTTTAACCCGTAATTCCAGCCCTGAGAAGTGTTTCTAAAGCAGAGGTAAGATCTGTGCCGTACGGTACTTTGCTGCAAGCAGCGTTTCCTCTTTTCCCCTCAATGCCAGCTGGTACCGATCAGCTGGAGGATATTTTCACAGCATAGATTTGATGCAAGGAGACAGTCTTGCTGGAAACATCAGCTTTACAGCTGAAACTTGAGCCTCCTGGTAATCAATTCCCATCTCCATCTCTTGCAGGCAAGTATGCTCTATCTTTAGATGTCTGTGGAGCTGGAATGAGTCTAAAAGCGATTTCTTAATGATTTGCAGTAAAGCTGCCCAGAACCTGGATTCTTACTCCTTGCAGTAGTTAGTGGGTTAAGAAATAGATGAGTTCCTTTAAAACAAAACCATGCCTATGTACAGAAACGCAGAAGAAACCAGCTGCGTCTGCCAGTAGGTTATTAGCTCTTGTACTACTTGCAAGGTAAGAGCCAGACCATCAGAGTTTTGGTTTACAGACAGATTAATGAATTCATTGTTGCAGCTGAAGGTGCACAGAGATGTTGTGTGAGGTGGTGGACCTACTCATCTGTGCTGGAGCTTCATGGGAGGAACACCTTCCCCAAACAACCCTAGGGGTCTCCAGCAAAGAATGTAAAACAGTTTATCCTGCTTCACAGCATGCCAATGAAGCAAAATCTGAAGATATCTCATTTGCCGCTCTAAACTTCCTATTTAGAGTCAGGAACAACCGAGGGGAAAATTCAACATCACAGAAGAATTAAGAATTCATTTATTTGCAAATTTGCTAATAGATCTGGGGTGGGTATAATGAAAATCTAAGCCTGGTTCTCAGATATAGTGTGACCCAGATAATATCAGAAGCAAGGCAAGTTCCTTTTAGTTAAGAGACTTGACCATTTACCTCTGAGGCAATTTTAATGGATCATAAAAGTTTGTTAACAAACTAAGGGAGGAGATCCTGATGAGTTAAAAGAATAAGTATGCCAGGCAGGTCAGCAATGATGGCAAACATGGAGTTAAGGCCACACATGGCTGATGCCACATGGCCCAAGAAGATGTTTTAACACCAAGAAGGCAAGTGAACATCCTCATCCCAGTTGTCTCAGGCAAATTCTAGGCAAGCTTACTTACCTAAAAAGTGGATTTCCCCCAACACATAGAAAAAGGAGAGACAGAAAATGATTTGCAATCACCTCATTACACCTGACATAAGTCTGTCCAGCTAATGAAGGACAATTCTTAGATTACTTGTTGCCCAGAGGATGGAGTAAGCCTTAGACTTTATCAGTAATGTTATATGGGTAAGAAAGATTCATTTTAGCTATATGTTGATTTTGTCCTTCTGCTTGCTGCCATATCATGTGGATAGGTCCCCTGAATATTAGCAGTGTAATAAAGATGCAATGCCTATGTCAGTGATGCATTGCAATTGATATGATGGTGATGAGCTCCCTTCTTTGGAGTGACGCAGACAACTTCAGACAACTCAGAAATCAAAGAGGTCTGAGAGTCCAGTCAAAGGTGCCGAGCCTGCTCGGCATCAGCCACGGCATTCACTGCGCCTGAAGCTGTTTTAGAAGGCAAAGGAATGTGTTTGGGTTTAGGGGTTGATTTTGTTGTTAAACTATGCTGGTAAAGGGTGGCTGGAGCAATCTGTGGGTTGCAAGCACAGCCAAGCAGAAACAGTACACTCCTCAGTGGGGAAAGCCAAGTTTGTTTTGCCAAAGGAGGAATGGGAGCAAACCGATCCCTTCGCAGGAGGGGGAGGAATTGGGCAAGAGATGGAAGGGAGATCCTCTTCTGCAACTCTTAGGGGCAAATATTGCATCTAGAAGGGGCTGCCCCTCTTCACCCTCCTTCCCAAGTAGTAGTAGCTACCTTAAACACCTCAACTGCCTTCCATGACCTTTCCTACCCTGCCTTAGCTGCAGCAACCAGCTGTGGAGACCACGGCTCAGGTTTAGAGAGAAGAGGCAGTAGCATGGAGGTTGCTTTGCATCCCCCAGCAGCCTGCTGCAGTGGCGAATACCAGCTTCAGCTGTGCCGGAGTCAGTGGTCATGGTCTCAGTGGTGACTCAGTCTTGGGCATCTTGCAAGGAGCTGGTCCGCAAAACGACCACCCCTGCCTTCTAAGATGCAGCTGCAAGGGTTCATGTAAACACATCAGGAGCACTCTAACGCTGGTCTTGGAGATAGGCTTGCCTAATGCTATGGATCCATAGCGCACAGAACAACCTCTGCTGTGGTGGGGTTCATCTAGCAGCTCTGCTTTACCCCCAAAGCATAGTGTATGGTGACGCAAAAACATCACTATTTCAGGAGCTATGTTTGGTCTTCTACAGCTCTTCTGCCCTACCAGTGTTGGTAATCGTTAGAGGAACAGTTGAAGGAGAGGAGGTAAGTTTTACTAAAATGGAGCTCTTCCTTCATGCTTTTACCTATTAATGGACTATCACATTCTCTGCAGCACATTTTCTGTACTGTGCCTTCAGGCTGATAATAAATTGCAGCGTATGAGCACTAAATGGCAATGGAAATTAGAGGTGGATGTGTTCTCTTGCATTAACTAGTTTACCAGTAGGCTGGACAAAATACATCATGTAAGGGAGATGGTATCATAGACAGTGAGAGAATTTAATTACAGTGATGAATTTAATGCTATGATGGGGTTTAGATGTAGCCGTGACATTAGCTACTTGTAGTGGCTACATTGCTTAGCAACCTCGGCACCAGGCAGCAAGACCCAAAATGCCTTTTTTCTGCCCCTAAAGCAGGCAGGTATTGAACCTTAACCAGCCTCAGGGCAAGCCCAGGCATCGGACCGGTTCCACAAGCCCTCCACTAAAGCCAGGTAGAGCTGGGTTTGCAGTTTGGACCCAGCTTTGTAGGGTAACAAATGAAATATGCAATTAAGGAACCCGTTTGGTATTTCTTTCGATCTGGGACAAACCAAAGTGCTGGTGGCTTTGCTCCCAGGTTTTGCTATAAAGCGATTGCGGAAAGCTGCTGAAGAGAAGCATTTTAATCAGATTAGAATAGATAAAGAGTATAACCCTGTGGTTATACAATTGAGCTTTCTAATCATATTAAACTTTAATACCGGCATCAGTGCCATATTGGAACAACAATCGCAAAAAGCTACAAGCATAAAATATTACAGATCCTTAAACATATTACAAAATGTCATCCACTAAAGTTAAAAAATGTTATCGTTTTCGGGGAACTGTGCCAGCTAAAAAAAAAAAAAAAAACCAAACCAAACCACAGGAGCCTGAAGTCCTGCGTACATGTGCAGATTAAATGCAGCACAGCAGAGGCAAGGCTTGACCTTTTTGTTTCTTACTTTTTTCCTAATTAAATTGCTTCCTAAACAGCTACTTCTGCCACCCCTGTTACCCACCTTAGTCCTCATCCACCGAGGTGCTAAGTACACTTAGCTGTTTTTGCAATCAGTTAAAGGGTCCCTCGTTGTGGGATGCAGCAAGAGGTGGCTCCTCTTTACTGGTGAAGCAGCCCTGGAAAGAAACAGCTTCAGCTCTGTCACATCGCTGCCGTTGCAGCCACGGCTCAGCATCCGTCGGTGCTTAAAGCAGGGGAGGATTGGAGCCAAGAGCTGAAGGAAAGGGGCTGCTAATGCACGTCAAACACTTGATTTAAGCGGGTCTGTCTTCTGGCATCTATGTGTTTCCACCGATTTGAGTTTCCCCTGTGATTCAGGTTTGTGAGTACAAAGGACCCTGCTTGGAAATGGTGGCCTTGCGCTGAAATTCTGCCTGCGGCTGCAAGTCCTGCCGGTACACCTCCGGGCTGCAGCAGCCTTGAATTGCAGCTGGCAATCACGGCTGTCCCTCCTTGAGCAAGACGGCCAAGCAATAATTCAAACCCAAAGGTTTTCCTTTCTTCTTCCCTCCAGCTGGAGTTTCTTCTTCCCACAGGCAGGCTGGAGGAGCTATGTGATTTGTTTTGATTGTATAGAGTCAAGGTAGCAAAGACCTCGAATTTAAATCACACAGTCCCTTCTGGCTGCTGTGTGAGTGCAGCTGGCAGCTCGGCACAGGGCAATGTCCATGAAAGCAGGCAGGACGGGAGCCACCACACCGCTGCAGCCCTCATCCAGGGATCCCGGGACAGGCTGTGGTGGGTTCTCCTGTGCCCTTGGGGTGAAATTTTATTCTGCTGAATATTCTGGACCTCACAGAGACTTTCTCATCCTTAAACTAAATAGCATTTACCCCTGGATTTTTCTTCCCAAGCTTTCCATCGTTTTTTCTGACATTTTTGTATGTTCCCTGTCCCACTGCGATGATGCTCGGCTGCTCCCCTATGACCCTAGAAGTGCTGCTTTTTCCAAGGCATCTTCCAGCCCACTAATGCTTCCTCCAGGCTCATGGTCTCTCTGCATCATCCTCTGACAGGTAGCACGTGGTCTGCAGCATGGTGAGGCTGAAGGGGTGTTTTGGGCTTTCTATCGCTGCCGGCACCATTGGTGCTGGGGATGCAGCCCAGTGCTGGGACAGCTGCTGGGTTTGCTGCTCCCCACCACAGGGGAAGCATCACAGCTGGGTCCCAGAGAGGTCCCCCACCTCCAGCACCCACCCTGGCACCCCACACACTGGCAGCCCCGGGGTGGCAGCGGGGGACCGCTGTCTAACAGCCCACGAAGTTTGGCTCTTTGTCTTTCTTTGTGATTGATGCCCTGGTAATTACACACCTTATGAAGACATGCAATGTAATCATACCTTTCTAAAAATGCCTTGGATTAAAAGCTTTTCCTGGGTCTTTAGGTGATGGGTCTGCAATTACAGAAAATGAACTGCATTTTAGCTTTCCATTGAAATTAATAACAGTGGTTCTCCAGTTGACTCTGTGAGTAGTTAATGGAACAAACTGGATGCTTCACTACAATATGGGTTTTAAAGCTATTTGAGAGAGATTCTGTGTTTCAAATAGGAAAATAATTCACACGATGCAAAACCATTTTGTTTGCATCTTTGTGAAATAATGGCTCTGTGTAGCTTTGAGATGTAACTGTTTATCAATAATTATTTCAATGTGCTCTTCCATCCCTCGCTGCACTTGGAGGGAATGACCTGCAGAGAACTTTGGAAAAAAGTAAAACAAGCCAAGGAATTAATGATGCAGAAAAGAGCTCCAGCCTGGCCTGGGCTGCATGAATAGGTTTTACCATAAACCTTGAAAAACAGATTTATGTGAGTTCATGCAGGGGCAGAACAGCAAATATTCTGAGACTTGTTGAATTTCAGTTACCCCATCTCCAACTTGGCTCAGTTAAACTCAAGCTGTGAAAATCAGCAAATTTTGGAGTGCTGCTGGTGGGTTGCAACTGATTGCAGGGGGAGAGCAGCCAGCCCCTCTCCTACATCCCAGTTGACCTGCCCCACAGGCAGGGGCAAAACAGCTCATGTGTCTTCTGCTGCATCTGCCTCCTTTCATAGCTCCTTGCCCGCCAAGCAGAGATGCATCTATGGCATCACTCTCCAGGTGAGCAGAAAAGTGAGTGGTTCCTCTTTCCCTGGTGCTTTTTGCATATGAACTGGGCTGAGGATGGACCAGGATCCAACTCTGCACCTCCCATGGTGAAACTAGTCCTACTGCTCCTCTACGCTGGGGATACCAGGGGTCCAGAGCAGTGGGAATAACCACCAGGAGCAACCACAGGGCTTTTTCCCCACGGAGCAGGGGTCCCACAGGGCCACCCTCCCTCCCTCCACAATCAACACCCGTGTGCCGCCAGCCCTGCCCGCTCCTTCAGTGCCACAGCTCACCCGAGAAACGTTGCAACACCTTTGGCCCCCAGTCAGCAAGTCCATTCTCACAGCAGCCGTGAGTAGCTGCTCAGGCTTTTCGGTCAATGTTCATCTCCCATAACCGAGAAGCTTTTCCCGGCACTGGCCTTTGTAGAGCCAGATGCTGAATTGGGTGATCCCCGTTAGCTTGTGCTGCAGTTGCTGCTTTCCAGCACTGGCCATGGTGTTTCTGGAAACCTGTGACCCTGTGCCTTATTCCTCTATGGATACAATTTCAGTGTCCACATTTTTATTTCCCATCCGGTGAACACCTTTGCACTGCGAAGCTAAAGCAGAGTGGGCGCTAAGTACCACCAGCAGCCTGGCGCCCGGGCTGGCTCCCAGTCCTGGTTCATTTAACAAGGCAGAAGAGCCCCGAGCACACCCACCTCCTGCCTAAGAAGTCCTCTCCTCGGGCTGTCCCCCCGGGGTGCAGGGTCAGCCCTCACTCCCACACACTCTGTCCTGCAGCGGGGTGTTCATGCGTCAGCGTTGCCAGTTTTACTGCCTCTCCCCTGGATGATAGCATCATCTATGTGAGTTTCAGTACTTTCTCTGACATCAAAAATAGTTGTGTTTTCAGAGCATATCCCTCAGCTGTCTGGAGCAACCTGAACTGCAATCTGAAGAAACGGCGTTTCCCAAGGAACTTCTTGAATGAAACACTTGCTCCCTTTTTTTCTCTCCAAAAGTATCTGCCAGAAATCTAGTGAGACATCAACCACAGAAAAATATTTTTCATCAACTGGGTCTCCTGGGACTCACACACTCACAAGAAAATATCCTGTCAGTCAATGGCCGTGCACATGAACGTGTACTGCAGTGACCTCCTCAGGTACCCTCTCAGAGGTTGGTTGGCACTAATTTGCAACAACACGCTCCGACACCCCTTGCCCAGGCCCAGAGCCACTTGCAACCGCAGTGCTTGCGCAAGGACGGGTTTTGGTAGCATCCTGCTTCCCAGCCAGTAGCCGAGATTGGATGTGGTCAGGAACAAGGGTGCATGATCAATCAAAACCTCAGGAGAGGGAAATGGTAGGTAATTTTCTAGCATATTATAAAGATAATACATTTTTATGATGTCTATATTATGTAAGACCCATATATTATAATTACCCATATAATTAACTATAACAACCTATATGTTATAGGTAGCAAATTCTAGATAATTACCTAAAAGTTTGCAGCCTTTTGGGTGGCCCAGCATGGGCAAGACGGAATTTCACTTGTTTGTCCTGCTGCCAGACTCACAGCTTCTCAAGGCACAGCTCTGCTTCCTTACACAGCTGTAAATCATTCCTAGCTAGGCTAAAAAAAAAACCACACACTCATTTTTCCTTTTCTTCTTTCTCTCCTAATTCACCTTTTATATAATCTATACCTTTCCCAAAGTACCAAGGCCCGGGAAGGACTGACCCCACCACCCACCCAGCACCCCTGGATCAGAACTGCTGCTGCAAGCTACAGCCAGGACAGGTGATTCAACCCCAGGCTTTGAAGGCATCCAGCAGCTGTGCTTCTGCCTACACTTATTTCATTTTATTTCCGTGTCTCATTATTTTTGTTGGCAAGGAAGGTAGGGGGAGGGATTTTTTATCAGAAGTGGAGTCAATGAAGAAGCACCACAGAAACGTCTTTTGGCAGACGGCTGCCGCCACTTGCCCAGCCTGCATGAGGCAGACGAAAACTTGCCCGATCTAATGAAGGCTAATGAGTTCATCTGCTTTGAGAAAATCCTTAATTTATTGCTAGAATTGGTTAATTCTATTAGCAAATAGATCAACTACGTCCAGGTCTTTGTGTGTGTTACGGTCTCATGGGCTACATCACTATGCAGTGCATGGATTATCAACAAGACGTGTCTGTAACGTCTTGACTTTGCCTTAATTTGTGCTCTGCTAGCAGAAGAAGCCACAGCTCCTCAGCTATTGTTGTTTCTCATGGCTGGAGCTGTTCTTTGAAATACAACTAGAACAAAATTTAATTCAACAAAAATTTAACAAATTTTACAAAATTTAATGGTTGGACTGGATGATCTTAAAGGTCTTTTCCAACCTAAACAATTCTATGATTCTATGAAAACCTTGCTCCCTAAACAAAGTCCTCTCTGCAGAGCCCCAGAGCAAATCAACCTTTACACACGTGTGGTAAAGCCCTGAAAGAGGAGGTTTTAGTGGCAACGCTGCCAGCCGCCGGCTCAGAGCCACTCTGACGGCTGGCCCAGCCATCACGCCGCTGCCTGACACCGGTGGGCTCGTGGGGGCCACCAGCTGCCATGGGCGGGCCAGGTTTTCCTGGCACCAGCCACGGCTTCCTCTAAGGGACTCCAGGTAAAGTCAACCGAAGTGAATAAGATGCGAGGCTTGCGGCTCATTCTTCTGTTATTATTTTACAAATGAGCAGCCAGACGGACATCTTCCTTGGTTTAGGGTAAATATTTTATCAGCCGTATCCTTCAGATGTGGCATTGCTCTCCATCTCCCATTCACAGCGAAGAATATGGAGCTGCTCACCTAGGCTTGAGAGTGTTTTTTTACCAATCATATTGGTTGTGATGCTGAAATGAAAAACCTATTGGCTTTAATCACGAGGAAGGAAGGCTGAGCACAGAGATGCATCTTTGCGATGCAAATTTCCTTGTCGTTTAGCGTGATTTTTCATTGTCAAACAGATAAAAGCTAACCAGGGAGCGAGCAGCAAACCTGGCATGTTGTGACAGACACTTGCAAACAACAGATAAAACGTGCCATTTCCAGCTTCAGCCAGGTGTATCTGACTGTCATTCCGTGAGCCTTTGGAAGCTTTGAATATCAGATATTTTAATTATAAATGCTCAGTCAAGTCAATATATTTCTCAGTAGAGGAGCAGCAACAGACAAAAAGGATTTTTGTAAAATTCAGTGTGCACAGCGACATCTCTAGAACTTAAAAATAAGACAAGAACATCTTTAAAAAAAAAGATTTAAAACTCATATATACAAAACAGGAACAGCAAAACAGACCTTTGGGGAGACTGCAAGTAAGCTTCAGCTCAAACTTGGAAAGAAACACAAGCTTTGGAAGTCCTTCTGGACTTTGCAATGCATAATTATGTTGTGCTTCCATGCCTTGAAGTAAAGCACGGCTGTAACTGTGCAACCTTTGAGCTACCTGGGAGCTTCATGATGGAGAATTTCGCCAGACAGGCATCTCTCCTGCCAACAGCCTGGATGTGAGGCACGAGGATAGAGATGCTCTGCCCAGGCACAGATATCTGTCATGTTGATACCTGATGTTTATACTGGGGAGCTTGGGCTCTCTTTCTCCTTAATGGAGAGAAATTGGCACTTTTAGGTGCTGTTCATCTCATCCTAATGTAGTTGTCTAAAATAAATCAGATGACTCACCCTGTGGGCATAGCTTTTTTTTTTTTTCCCTGTCTTGAAAGCAAGCAAGGATGAGCAGCCGAGGTACCAGCTTTCGCGCAATAGCGTCTAAAGGTAGGTGAGATGAATCCTACTGTAGATAGCTAGTGCTTCACAGTTCTCCAAATAAGTCAGATGTAAAGTTCCTGAGAGAGGCTGGTTTTGAGAGCAGTCAAAAAAATTTAAGCAACAAAGAATATTTCAGCTCCCCTCCTGGGATGCAGGTGGCATCAGACAACATTAAGCACACATGGAAAGACATAAAAATGGGGTGCCCAAGGTAATCACATGGGGTGGGGTACTCAGGAAGGTCCATGCTGGGGGGCTGTCATCGCAAGCCACCTCCTGTAAGGTACTCCTGGGTTGGAAATGATGCATCTCAGACAAGACCCAGCTCAAAGCTTGTGGTCTGGGGGCTGTCAGGGAAATGTGCCCTCTTTAGGGGTAACACTGGGTAGAGCCACCCCCCGCAAGTGCCCGCACCTTCGCTGGCTGCTGCTGTCAGCTGCAGGGAGCCAGGCAGCAATGACAGCTGGCATTAGGGTACACGCTTTTGGGGTCCCCAGTTTTGCAGAGGGAAAATGCCCATCCACCTTGTTGGCAGCTGTGGGCAGGCTCCATCTCAGCCGACTTCACCCACCCAGAGGCTGAGCATCTCCTCTAATTGTGCCTCCACGAGCAGCAGGGAGGCCAGGAAGGTGATCCCTCCATGTACTTAGGTGTTTGCCCAAGCAAGGGCTGGGCCAGCCCTGGAGGCTTTTGTGCCCCCTGACTGATGAGGGGGCTCGCTGAGAGCCCCCCTGCATGGCTAAACCTGGGTGAGGGGGTCCCATCATCACACCATCACAACCAAGGGGCAATGCTGGGAGGTGGACTTAAAAGCAGAACATTTATATTGGTGATAAGCAGCAGTTCATTTTAAAGAGAAGTTCAAACTAATACTGTTTCGACTACCATGTTGAGCTGTGTCCTCTCAGAGACACATGTTGCCTGATACACCTAAACTGAAGAAATATCAGCTCCCACCTTGGAGATATCCAAAAGCTGTCTGGACGTGGTCCTGGGCAACCGGCTTGAGGTGGCCCTGCTTGCATAGGGGGGTTGGACCAAATGACCTCCAGAGATCCCTTCCCACCTCAAACCCTCTGTGATTCTGTGAAATCTAAAAATAATGTAAAAATAATAGAGAAATTAAGAATGTTCTCAGTGAAGCCTTCGCTGAAAGATGACTCTGAGATTTTATGAAATGGCAATTTTCAAAAATACTTTCATCACTCAGGAGTGCTTTCTCTTTGAATTTTCATCAGAATGACACACTTTGGTGGAATTATTCAGGTTGGCCTGCCAAGGTCTACAGCTTACCAAACGCTTTCCAGCAGAAAGGGGGTGCCTGCATGGTCATCCTTCTCCTGCCTGGCTGGACGTGGGCTCACCACCACCACCACCACCACCACCGTTCACCAGCGAGGCACCACGAGGGCACCCTCTCCCAGAGCAAAGCCCCTCTCACCTCCTGGCCTGCCCCTGCTCCCCTGCCACACGATGGGGATGTGGCCATGGTGCCGGGCATCCCTCCATAGTCACCCCAAGGCAGCCAGCCTTGTGTCTCACTGCTTCCGCTTGGGTTTTCATATACGCTACGTACATGCTGGCGAGATATGGACAGCAAAACCTTACCCCCTTCCCCCCCTTCCATTGCTCTGCATCTCTGCACCTGGAGGGGTAGAGGATGCCAATGTTGGTTAGACACAAAAGTAAAAAGAAAAGGAGAAGAAGGGAAAATAATTCTTCCCTTCCCTCTCCTGTTTGTTCAGATCATTACCATATCAGCAAACCCACATGAAAGTACTGTTAATTTTAATACTTTCCCAAGACTAATTAGGTTTAAATTGGGTAGAAAATATTGTGCAAATAACTAGCCGTGCATAAAATCCTCGGTGAAGTTTAAACAGGAGTGGTAGAAAACAGGGAAAATAGTTTTTATTAATGCATTTACACCTTTTTAGAATTTCCCTGAATTGTGTTTTACCTTGGCTATAAAAATGAAAACATTTAAATTTCTTTAAAATTACATTTGACTTAATTACAGCCAATCCCTAATACCAGCAAACAACCCATTTTGCCTACTTTGCAGCATAAATAGCCACCAGCCTCATCATTTCATAAAGAGCTGTTTTTCTACATGATGTTCTCTATGTGCAGAATGTTAATAGCTACTATAGCTGAATATGAATAGGCTTTGTAGCTCCACTTGAAATATAGAAAAATGGCCCAGACATTAAAAAAGATAAAAGGGAAAAGGGCAGTAATGAATTTAGAGGAAAATGAACATTAATGGTACTAGCATTACCTCATGTTCCACATAACAAATTATTGGAAATCTGTCAAGCACACCAAATTATCTACTCATCTGCTGTTGTGGGGCCCTTTGGAGCCATCCAAAACCAGCAAAAGCAAGACAATTTAAGCTAATTTTACTATTTATAACAATAGAACAGACCATTAAGATAAATTAATGTCATTATCAAGTTTCTATGAAAATGACAAATACCGCTATTTCAAGCAGCTTTAGAAGCTGTTGACTATAATGAAATCTGCTGTACAGGTACTAAAAAGAAACACTCCAAGTAATTATTTTCTAGTAGCTTGTTTGTTTCCTTCACATTCATTTACTTTCACCACAATTAGTTCTGTACACAATATATGGTAACTAAACAGTCACACCACGCAGCATTAGGACTAATTGGGCAATTACGATGCAGTTTTCAGCCTTTTAGGTCCTAAAGAGAGCCAGGAGTAAACATTTTAGAGGCAACAATAGTGGCACCGCATCGATTTGCGGGGTTGGAGTTTGAAGGAATACAAAGCAATGAGAGAAATAAAGCCAGGTAAAATGCTTTACACAAAACAGCCCGAAATGAGATGGTTTATTAAATGATCTAATTGCTGAGGCTCCAAGTGTGAGGCTGGACACGGCCGGCAGAAGCCAGCTGGGGTTAGGATTTCGGAGCAGGCGGGCTCCCAGGTGGGCTGCGGTGCTCGGGGCGAGAGCGATGCCAGGTCAGCGCCGGCAGCCTCTGGCCTCAGATCCGTACAGCCGTCTAACGACGAGTGTGACGCCAGGCAATGGTGGGAAAACATGTGGGCTGGGAAGGTTTACTCGTATTTTCTCAAAACTTCCTCGGCATTTTAACTCCACGTGTTTCACATGTGCATGTCCCACCCTTGGCGGGACCTTTCTGACCCCCAGCACTGCTGTGTTAGACAACAAATTATGCAAACAAATCCTTTCTTACTGCCAGTCTTGAGTTTTTGCTCTGGAAGATAAAGAAAACAGAAGCTCCTGGTCCCTCTTCTCTCTACCACTCACAATTTACTAGACAAGGCTGGGGAGAATACACATGTATACTGCAAATGCAGCACGGATGCAGCTCAATATGTGAATAAATTACAGCCGAGGCGTCGATGTTCAGCTGTGTTAATCAAACACGATGGAGGTAGCCATGGAAAGCTAGGTGGAGATGTCACACTTTCCCAGGCCAGGCTGGAGGCTTTTTTCCCCCCAACAGCTCGCTCACACAGAGGGCAAGAGGAGGATGAGGGAGCTTAGCATCCCTCTTTGAACTCCTTTTCGCTTTCCCCATTTCTGTAGCTGCCAAGCTTTTATCCGCTCTGTGTGTGGCATTTCATGCCAGCAACATAATGAAATAATTTGTGTATTTGCACATAATTTCCACGCAACCATCTCCAACTTTAAAACCCCTGTACGGCTGAGGTGGGGGTGAGTGCAGGGTGCAGGGATAGCTCACTGCTGTGATTCCAGGGGAGCAGCAAAGCAAATCTCTGCCTGCATCCCTGCCCGGGGACATGCGAGTCGGGCTGAGAGCCTCTTCTTTGCCTCCAACACAGGCAAGAGGCTGAGCTGGGGGCTCCCCGAATTGCTGCAATGGAAGCCACGGTCCTCACACTCACCTCCCTGCCACACGGCTAATACTCCGCAGGGCGGAGGGCAGACCATGCATAGGGACAACCTGTGTCAGTGAACTCCCAAGGGCCTGGGGACAAGGCTGCTCGCTCCCAGGGCTGCAAGGCGGTCTCCAGCCCAGGGACAGATGAGGAAGGTACCAAACCCAGCTGCTGACACAAAGAATCCCCTCTTTCTCCTCTTCCTCCTGGCCAGTCCCTGTCGGGCATCCAGCGACGCCACCACGGCACAGTGGTATCTTAGTCTGGGTGCTGATCAGCTCTGTGCTAATGATAATGAAAGGCAATTAGTCTCTAAAAGCATTATCACAACTTTCATTGCATTTATGACATTTTATTAGTACTATCAGTCAGGGATTTTATGAAGCAGAAGTTTGCTTTTTCCTTAATTAGACATTTATGAGAGAATATCAAATCTGACAATCCATTTAGGAATTTATTACAGAATAAAGAGACTCCAGCTGAAATTCAGCTTTGGTTTATACGCCTGGTTTTGCACTGAATTTAACAGGAGCTGCATCTATTTGTACCAGTGCAAATTTGGCTTAATGTGTCTGCGACAGATTATGCATCCATCAATTTAGGGAAGGCTGAACCATCCACCTTGTTCACAGGTGCTTCCAAAGGCTGGAGATGCTCAGGTTGCATGGGGAGGCACGGGCAAGAGCAGAGGTCCTGTGAGCTCTTGCAGAAGGATGATTTTTAAATGGGTTTCTACAGGAACCTCCTAAGTGAAGCTTTATGAAATGCTGGAGCAGCTACTGGGGAACCTCTCCAAATCACAGCAATTAGCAAATCATGCCAATTATTCAGGCCCCCGAGACATATGTAAAACCCAGCCAGGTGAGTATGCTGGGCCAGGTTACACCGTCCCATCTGGGCTGCAGCAGTTTCCTGACCCTGTTCTCCCACCACTCATCAAAGGGGAGACATCATGGTTGGGCTGGGCCTCTGTCCCTGCCAGGGAGGCTGACATCCATTGCCTCACCTTGCCACTGCCTAAAAGCTCTCCCAGGAGCAGCTGGAGCCCAGCAGCCAGCACACGGCAGGGGCGGGGTGAGCTCAGTCACTCAGATGTACGCCCGAGCCCTTGGGACCTTCACTTTGATTTCTGCCTTGTTACCGTCTTCAGTCCCTGTGCTTTGTCCTGCATTCTCCATTATAAGGCCAGATTCTTGCATTGCTCCATCTCTAAAAGATGCTAAAAGGAATTTCTTAGAAATTATTCTAAAAATTTCACACCTGAAAGGAGTGACGAGCCAGCTGCTGACCCCTCAGCAAGCAGCTGCCAGCAGCGCCCGAGCACTCAGCGAGTGTGTGCAGGATGGTGCGCCTTTGCCGGGAGCCAGCAGGGTCTGGTGGCCTCCTCAGTGGCCAGGAGAGCAGCAGGTGGCCCAGGGACCAGTGGAAGGTGCAGGACAGCCATGCATTGTAAGCTGGACTTCTCAGTCTCCCAGAGCCAGACATGGAGCAGTAGGGAAGGGAGCAGGACAGCGGGGCTGTGTCCAAGGAGGGATGAAGAATTCAGAGGAAAAGTGGGAAAATGTGTCCCTTGTGTGCCTAAAGGGCTCTTGTGACCACTGCATATCCAACTGGGGCTGAAAGGGCTATTTTAACTGTGCATACTAACACTGTACCACTCCTAGCCTCTGCAGTTTTGGAAGGTGTTCAATATTTAAGAAGTTACAAACACCCACACCCCACCACCCTACCCTCCCTACCCCCTGTTTCAAGACTTGGAGAAAGCGCTGCTGTGAAAAACCTGAAGAACTTACAAAGGATATTGAGAGCTGACCTTACTACAATTTGTGTAAACTTGTTCAGAGAGAAAATAGGGGTTGTAAAGGAACCGTACCACAAAGGGGTTGTAAAGGGACTGTACCATAGAGAGGAGAGAGTCATAGCAAGAACTAAGGAATGAAGCTGCAGCCGCACAAGTTCGGCTTGGAAGTGGAGTGCAGATCTCCACCAGCCAGGGTGCTTAACCATTAACTCGCAGTGCCAAAGGCAATAGTTATCGGCAGCTCAAGGCTGGGTGCCTGTATTCCCACACAAGTAACTGGGCTCCAGACAGAGGTAAGCAAATGCAATGTAATAGTCTGTGATAGGCAGGCAGTCTGCCCAGGTGATCTGAGGTTCCCTTCTGCCCTTAAATACTGCGAATTTATGAGAAGGATCTGCAGGCTGAAGAGCTAGGTCAGTGGAGAGCAGACCTGGGCGCACACCTAAGATACACATCAGAAAGGTCTGTGATGGTGAAAATGCTTAAATAGCACAACTGTAGCATGTTGGCTGATATTTTCCAGACTTTTAGCTCTGTAAATAAAATATACCCTGTGAAATTTCTGCGAAACCAGGATTTTTTGTGAGGTCCTCTGCATGCACAAGAGTGTGTTGGAGGCAGGAAAGGAGAGATTTATCGCGGAAGCCAGTGCATCCTTAAATACCAGCTCCTCTCGTTCCACTATAAACAGATGGAACCCCACAGATACCCACACTTGTCTTTGTCTCCGATAAAGACAGCTCGAGGTTAGCTCCAGCTTTGGCAGTCTCGGACACGGCGGTGCAGAACATCAGACCCAGCCAGAACGCGTCAGCCGCTCGCCAGGCAACCAGCCCCACGTCTAGCACCTCAGCTGTTCTGCCGCGGGCCTGGCTTCTGGTTTTCCCTCAATGGATGCCGTTTAGCTTTTACTTCATGTAACAGTAATAAAAATTAACACTATTTTTGCAAGAAGAGACCCAAGTAGGGAAAGGAATGTGCTTTTTAGATTCTTCATCCTGCCTCTTGCCAAAACTGCTCTTATCTGTGTCTGTGTGTTAAGGAAAGAGACAGACGGCAGAAAAGCTGCAGGCATGCTGGTGAGGGTACAGAGAAAGACAGAAGAGAGCTTTTCCCTATTTCTTCACGCTTTAGCAGGAGATGCAGGGCAGCAACTTCACGGTGCCAGGGTCTTCCGTCCTGCCCCTGCCTTTGCCTGTGCAACCCCCAAAAAGCCCCAGCTCACCTGGCGGGTCCCTCTGACATGGCACACAGCACAGAATATCATGATCAGATTTCCTGTCAATCAAGCTGATGCTTTGCAACAGATCCCAGCCTGAACAACCCAGAAAACCATGTGATCACTGTTTTAGGTTGTTCTGGACTTTTCAGAGTTCAGGGTTAAGTTTTCCCTCTACACTCCAGAAGCACAACCTTTGTAGTGATGAAGAAATCCCCTCCTCCCACCCCCATGAGTATTTTTCCTTTTCCCCTGCTTACGGAGAGAGCATTAAGCCCCGATGTGAGCATGTTAAGATCAGGCCCATGAGACTGTCTTAAGAGTCTGCAAGCAGCCTGGCACAAGCCACTCCGAGGTGTGGGCTAGCACGGTAATTTAAACAGCAGCAAACCCAAATCGAAAACGATCAATGTGCAGCTTACTAAAAAAGAAGTTTGTAAGCACAATGATAAATACATTAGTGTACTAGCAAACCAACCACCACCAAACTGATTCTATTACATAGTTATTGTCAGATGAATTCCATCAATCTCTCTCCATTTTAAGAAATGGATGGATTTTCACGGACTTTTCCACTCAAAGAGCACAGATGGCGGGAACCTGGTGCAGAGCTGACAAGCAGCTCGCTGCAGCGCATGGCACCCTGCAGACACAGTGCTAACAGCTGCTTATTGCATCTTTCTCCAGGCTGGATGCAGAGACACAGCCTCTTTCCCAGGAAAATGATCCACAGCACATGGCATGCCAGGTTATACTAACAGAGGAGCTGAAGCCTCCGTAATTCTCTCTAAGCACCTCTCTTTACCCCAGGAGAATTCCAGCACCATTCCATTCTGAAGATGGACAAAAGTGTGCTCCCTTCCACAACAGCAACTAAAACTACCAACTAGTGAACACAGTTGCCCCCCAAGACTGGCAATGTGACCAGATGAGTCCCTGGTGACCGGAAGAAGGGACACGTTGTGCCCATTTTTAAAAAGGGAAGAAAGAAGGACCCTGGGAACTACCAGCCTGTCAGCCTCACCTCTGTGCCTGGGAAGACCATGGAACGGATCATCCTACAAGCTACGCTAAAGCACATGGAGCACAGGGAGGTGATTCAAGACAGCCAGAACAACTTCACCAAGGGCAAGTCCTGCCTGACCAACCTAGTGGCTTTCTATAAAGGAGTGACTGCATCAGTGGACAAGGGAAAAGCAACGGATGTCATCTATCTGGACTTCTGTAAGGCCTTCAACACGGTCCCCCACAACATCCTTCTCTCTAAATTGGGGAGATATAGATTTGATGGGCGGACTTTTCAGTGGATAAGGAATTTGCTGGACGGCCACATCCAGAGGGTCATGGTCAACGGCTCAATGTCCACATGGAGACTGATGACAAGTGGTGTCCCTCAGGTGTCCGTACTGGGACCAGTGCTGTTTAGCATCTTCATCAATGACATAGACAATGGGATTGAGTGCACCCTCAGCAAGTTTCCAGACAACACCAAGCTGAGTGGTGCAGCTGACACGCCAGAAGGACAAGATATCATCCAAAGGGACCTGGGCAAGCTGGAGAGGTGGGCCTGTGTGAACCTCATGAGGTTCAACAAGGCCAAGTGTGAGGTCCTGCACCTGGGATGGGGCAACCCCCGATATCAATACAGGCTGGGGGATGAAGGGATTGAGAGCAGCCATGCGGAGAAGGACTTGGGGGTACTGGTGGATGAAAAGCTGGACATGAGCTGGCAATGTGCGCTTGCAGCCCAGAAAGCCAACCTGGGCTGGGCTGCATCAAAAGCAGCGTGGCCAGCAGGTCGAGGGAGGTGATTCTGCCTCTCTACTCTGCTCTGGTGAGACCTCACCTGGAGTACTGCGTCCACCTCTGGGGCCCTCAGCACAGGAAGGACATGGACCTGCTGGAGTGGGTCCAGAGGAGGGCCACAAAAATGATCTGAGGGCTGGAGCACCTCTCCTATGAGGCCAGGCTGAGAGAGTTGGGGTTGTTCAGCCTGGAGAAGGCTGCGAGGAGACCTTATTGCGACCTTGCAGTACTTAAAGGGGGCTATAGGAAAGATGGGGGCAAGGTCTGTTGTGACAGGACAAGGAATAATGGTTTTAAACTAAAGGAGGATAGATTTAGACTGGCTGTAAGGAAGAAATTTTTACAATGAGGGTGGTGAAGGACTGGAACAGGTTGCCCAGAGAGGTAGTGGAGGCCCCACCCTTAGAAACATTCAAGGTGAGGTTGGATGGGGCTCTGAGCAACCTGATCTGGTTAAAGCTGTCCCTGCTCACTGCAGGGGGGTTGGGCTAGATGACCTCTAAAGGTCCCTTCCAACCCAAAGCTTTCTATGATTCTATGATTATTCACCAGTGTCCTGGTTTCAGCTGGAATAGAGTTAATCTTCGTAGTAGCAGGCATAGTGCTGTGGTTTGGATTTAGTAGGAGAAGAATGTTGATAACACACTGATGGTTTAGTTGTTGCTGAGTACTGCTTATGCTAGTCAAGGACTTTTCAGCTTCCCATGCTCTGCCAGGTGCACAAGAAACTGGGAGGGGGCACAGCCAGAATAGTTGATCCAAACTGACCAAAGGGCTATTCCATACCATATGACATCATGCTCAGTATATAAACTGGGGGGGGTTGGCCAGGGAGCTGTGATCGCTGCTCGGGAACTGTCTGGGTATCGGTCAGTGGGTGGTGAGCAATGGTATTGTGCATCACTTGCTTTGTATATTATTATTATTATTATCGTCTTTCTTATATTGTTGTTATTATTATTACTGTTTTACTTTATTTCAATTATTAAACTGTTCTTATCTCAACCCAGGAGTGTTTCTCACTGTTACTCCTCCGATTCTCTCCCCCATTCCACCGGGGCAGGGGGAGTGAGCGAGCAGCTGTGTGGTGCTTAGTTGCTGGCTGGGGCTAAACCACGAGAGCCAGTAATTACAGCCCCTGCGCTGATGGAGCTTTTTAATCCCAGCAATGTTTCATGCTCTCTGCAGAGCCTTCTCCAGAGAAGCCTCCTGAGAAGGCTGCAGAGGTGGGTCCAGAGGCTGCATTCCACGTTTGCTGCCCCTGTGAGCAGGTGTCCTTGGAAAGGTTTTGCCATGGAGCATATTTCATGCCCGATGGATGGCAGCGGGTTGCCTTTTAACACTGTGTGCACAGGCAGCGACAGGCTGTCTGAGCCTCCCTCCTGTGCCCTGTTATCATGTAGAGCTTCTGTGCCCCACATTAGATGCCACTGGGGCTCTGCTACCCTCAGGGCTGGGGATGGTCTCTGAAGGATCATGCTTTGTCTACCTGGGTGGTCTTGGCCTGAGAGATGTAGGGGAGGACACACTCAACCTGCATGATTTACAGTCAGCTTGGAACAAACCACTTTAAACTGAGAAATGTTTTGGTTAAAGAGAGTCTCAGGGCAGTGCTTGGGTGACATGAGGATGGTAGGACTTGCTTAACAGGTTAAGAAAAGGAACTGGAGCAAAAGTTGTCTAGAGATCCAGGTTTCTGATTTACCTGCATCTGGGGAGACGAGCAGCTCCTGCCACGCCAGAGGGGACCCAACCTGCCTGCTCCAGGGGTGCAGGAAGGACCTGCTGGTCCCTACCCCTGCAGAGCCCCAGTGGCACGCACACAGGGGACAGTCACCTTACCAAGACAGAAGGCTCAGAGGCAGCCATGGGCTGTCAACTTCCATGACTTATCTTGTCACGTGTGCCCTGAGCTCATGGGGAGGGCTGGAGCATTGACTTATTTTGGCCCACAGTGAGGAGAGGAAAGGCGCGCACACATGGACAGCTGACATGGAAACCTGCTCAGCAACACTGACTTTGTCCGGTGTCCCATATCTTGGAAACGGCTTTTAGCTGGAGACCAGAGGGAAAGGTATTCATATGAATGCATTAGTGTGCCACTGTGCTGTTTGAACTGTGCATTTTCATACACTCAACAGCTGTGGAGTCTGTATGAGGGACACAACTACACGTACATGGAGGCTCTCAGATGTCAGGAGCAGCTACTGACTCTTCTGCCTGTGTGTGGGCTCTTCCCTGGGCTCCAAGGGTAGTGATGTGGGGACTCCGACACCCTAGCAGTATCACGAGTCCAGATACCAATCAATCAGGCCCTCAGGCTATGGCAGTCTCAGCAACACAAGGACAGGACACATGTGTTTCTCTCAGGAGACAGGCTCTGCTTTGTGCTGCCGCCTCCACCATGAGGCACTAGGCTAGCCAGGAGCCAAAGCAAGCTCTCTGCCCGCACCCACAGCCACCTGAAACACTTCAGAATACCTTGGTGACACCACATGGTACTGAGGCACGTTGCTGGAGTCTGACAGAGTGTCATCTATCCCACCATTGTAAAGTCAACACCACGCTGTGGTAGTTACCACCAGCCCACTGGTCATGAATACCTGCCCATGCATGGGCATTATCCTAGTGATAGTAGGGCATGAGGGATGCTGGTGTCTGGATGTGGGGTATGTGGTAGGGCTGTGGGGGACATGGAGGGCATAAAGGCTGATTCTTGGGCTGTATACAATTCAAATATATTTGTATCATGTACATTTCTACATTGCCAGTAACAAGACAGTCAATCCGTATTTCCTCCCAACCCCATCTTCAGCATTTGCTTCTGCTCTACTCTGCCCACCAATTGCACCAGCACAGTCATTTGTGCAACATAGGGTGACCAGGACCACTGTACTTACTTGGATGAAAAATAACCCACTTCTTTGCAAAGTCATTTTTCAGCTGTATCAGCTCTTTGGCTCAGCACTGTCACAAACCCACTTGTACCAGTACAGCATGGGTGGTAGCATGGTGGGTGGGAACAAAAGGGCAGGGAAAGGAGCTGAGAGCGGTGGCTGATGGAGAACTGTCTCCACATGAGGCTATGGCTTTGGGGTGAACAGCAATGCATCTCTGCCCCCTCACTCCTGCAGCACGTTCCTTTGCCCACCTGGTACTGTGTCACATCTTGGCTCTGGAGCAACTATTTTGCAGCCACAATGTGAACCGAGTCAGGGCTCATGGCCTCATCTCTATAAAAACCTGCAAAATACTTATTTTCAAACCAGATCAGTTTTTCAGTCATGATTCACCACACAGATACGCTTCCTGCACAATTCAATGGGTGGTACAACATAGCATGGGCTGGAACAAGAGAAATGCAATTTAGAGCAGCTGCTTCATACAGCTTCATACCATTGAGCAGTGTAAGGCAGGACCAAAGTGAGATGTGTGTGCCCACAGAAGACTTCTCAACCTTAATTACAACATTTTTCAGCCCCTCCCTTCAAGCTTAGCTAGTGCAATTTGTGTTGAACTGCTGATGATGTAAGACTTCTTAAAGGAGTTGGGTTTCTTTTAAGATCGGTATGATAAAGACAGAGGAAGTATGTGATGTACATTGTCACACTTTGTGATGAAGACTGAAGAGATAAACATGGAATATAAACTGTTTTGTGAAGTTCTGGTCTATGACCTTTATCTCCAAGTAAATTTAGCTAAATAAATAAGTAATAAAACAAATGCTGTAAATGAAATTCTGAAAATGATCACTGCAGTTATTTGAAGAACAAAGAACACAGGTATATTTTTAACCACTGAGACTACAGGTCTTTGAAGTCTGAGCTAAGCTGTGAGTTCAGAGGAAAGAAGTGGGCCCCCAGGGAGGAGTAAGATGGGGTGAACACAGTGTACAGCTGCTCAGGTTTGGCTCATGGTCTTGCACAGAGCCCAGGGGAGCTATTGCTAGGGTGGGTGCAAATGGAGCAATGAGAGAATGAGAGAAGAGCTGAAGCGCTTTCCTCAGTGGGCCTATCTACTCACATTGCTGTGCCCTTTCAGTTGAGACATAAATCACTTTCTTCATTACCAGGTGCACCAAGGGTGATGAACTGTACCCCAGAGCCCCAGTTCCACCTGGGGAGCTCACTGCGCTCTCCAGACAGAGAAGTCCATACACCACCTTTGCCACTGGCCTGAGGACACAGGCAAGTCATGACTAAATCGTGAAATGGCAGCTTGAATTAAATGGTGATTCACTTTTTTACAGCCCATTAATAGCAAACCATCTCTAATTACAATAATTTGTGGTAATAAGTGACAATTAATATCAGATTTGTCTGGGAGAAAGGTAATTTGCTATCTAAAATGAGGGACATGAAATGATTTTGTACGTAGGTGCTGCTCAAAGACATGATTTGGGTTCCACATGGGGACCATCACAGAAGGTTAGACCAACACTATCTTTAGCCAGGACAGTTACAGGAGAACTTGACAAATAAAATACCCAGAGTTGCAGCTGCTGTGGATGGAGGTTTAGGACTTTGCACTGAAAGCACGATTTAAAACCTGGATCAGGTTTCTTAGGGCCTTCTCCAGTTAGGGTCTGAAGCTCTGCAAGGACTGAGATTCCCTGGCTGGCCTGGAAGACCACCCTGGCTCCATGGAGTGTCTTTTCATCCAAAGAGTTGTCTCAGAGATTTCATTTCCTATTTGCTTGCATCTTACCTTCAGGTACGATCAGGTCAGTAGGAGCTTTGCTTCACCCACCTTCATAAGTACTTTCTCCTCTGTGCACAAGGAACTTTGTGCTGTTACTTTTTTTTTCTTTTTTCCAAAAAGCTCTGACTCAGGTCCCTCATGAAGGTTCTTACAGAATTGGAGCTGTCATGAAAAGTCCTCCTATCAGGATTAATAACTAATCTAAAGTGGTTAAAAGATGTGAAACAAAAGGTGGAAAAAACGAGGCAGCTTTTCACAATGAAGGAGATAACCACTGGGGAGCTGTACTGGCCAACATTTTCATAAGTGGTTTGGCCAAGGGGTGAATAGTGAGGTGAAAAAGTTTGCTGATGTAGCAAAATTGTCAGAGAGTAACAATGACAACTGGCTATGAAGAGCTGCAGATGGATTTTATGCTGTGGAGTGACTTTGAGGATAAAATGGAAGATGAAATTCAACATTGATAAATGCTAAGTAATGTGCATGCGGGAAAACAATCCTAACTATGTATGCTCAGTGATGGGCTCTAAATTAGCTATTATCACCGGGGAAGAGATCTTTGAATAGCTCTCTGAAATACCAGCTCATTACTCAGGGGTGGTCAAGAAGGTAAATATGATGTCAGGAGTTATTAGGAGAAGAACAGAGAGCAAAATAGAAAACGCCATTATGCCATAGTATGGATGTACTCAGACCTTGAGTACCATATACAGTTCTGGTCTCCCTACCTTAAAAGCATGTGCTAGAACTGACAAACAATGAGATAAGGATACTAAAGGTATGGAATGGCTTTTATGGGAAGTGACTGCAAATATGAGGACACGGAAGTTTACAAAAAGAATGAATGAATGGCGGTAAGACAGTGAGATGTTAAATTATGAATGATATTGAGAAAACAAAAGAGAATGGCTCTTTGCTGTTTCTCAAAGAAGAATGGCTATTTGCTATTTCGCAAAGAATAGTAAATTTTAAAAGAAACAGAAAAGTACTGTTTTACTTCAATTGTGGAAATCATTGTCACAAGATTACAGACACAGGCACAGATGAGTTGTAAAAAGGATTAGATACAAATAGCATAAGAAAAAAAAAATCAAGTGCTATTACAAACAAAGATGGCAATGCAACCCCTAGCTCAAGCAAATGGAAATACATGTTTCCACAAGTATAGGAACAGATATATAAGTATAAGCATGTACATGAATGCACACAAACACAACTATTTCTAAGCCAAAAGGGTACACCGAGGAAGAATCTCTCTACTTGCTGTTTGTACATCCTTCCGTAAGCATCCATCCTAGTCACTGTCAGGTGCCAGTCTCTCCCAAGACCCGTTCACGTGTCCCTCCCTTCCTTTTAGGATCACTGTCGCAGATGTCAAGCACTGTTCTCTGCTCTCAGGTCTCTGACTGGAGGTGATACTTCACACGCAGCTGGTACCTGGCACTGGGACCCTGGCATCTGGCTTGAGCTTTCCGAAAGAGAAGGTGCAGTTGTATGTAACCATCTTTGTTCAAAGAATAGCATCTGTGTGTAACTAAGAAAGGCACAGTTAAAAAAAAAAAAAAAAAGTAATCAACAGTTTACATTGCTGATTACTGTGTCAGAAGGAAACTAAATTGCAAAATACTGAAATCTAGTGGGATCTGACAGGCAAGAACTTTTTTTCTGTCCTCGTATTAAGATTGGGAATGTAGCCTGACAAAATTAAGTTAATAAATGCCACGTTTACGGAGGAGCTTGAACCCTCCTGATGTTTGCATCCTACATGGCATCCTGCTTTTGAGTTCAACCATCATATTATAGTTGAACTTAAAGAGAATAATGAATGGTTTTCCAAGACTTTTCCTCTCTTTTCTAGGATTGCTAGATCCTGACTGCCCCTAGAGTCAGTGGGAACAGCACACCCTTCCCTCTCTGACCCAGCCGTGCTGCTTGGAAAGGCGCTGCCAAGATATGTGCAAGGGCAGGATTGGTGCTTTCAATCAAATGTTTTAATGTAAGTCGCACTCCTTAGCCCGTGTTACAACCAAAGTGAGGGTCCCAATGCTATGCTTTGCTTTTATGATACAAAATAAACCTTATGACTGATGGGAGGCACAGGCTTGCAGGAAAAAACATGTAAGACTCTGCTCTAATGACACTGCGCGTTCATTCCTTTCTCGTGATTCAATGGACAGGTCTGGAAATGCTGAACATATAAAAGGACACCACATTTCCAAACTGTTGAGAAATGAATAATGCATTGGGAAGCAAACATAAGCATTATTTCTCTTCTAATCAGTATCATGAAGCATTTTGCAAATTAACCACTTTCCCCAGACACTTAGTGTATTAAGTAGCTCTAGGCTGAGCCCCTATCAGGCTGGATGGTGCCATCTGCATTTAGAAAATTGCCTATACATTTATTAAAGTTAAATTCATCCATTAATTAATCTTTCAGCATTTTCCCTGGAAACTCTCATTAGCACATTGAGCTAATTCCTACAACCAGCAGCACTAGGGGGTGTGTGTATGGGCAGGGTGGGGAGGAGGGAAGGTTATTCTAACTTAATAATGGAAAGGATACCTCATTCTTACATTTACATTAAAATCAAATTGACAAAGTCAGAGTAACTTTGGAATGAGATAAACCTGCTATTTTATTTTCCTTCTATATTGGAATCTTTGCTGCAGGAGGAAAAATATATTCAGAACATGACAGAAATCTTCTGAAGCTGATAAACCAGAAGGAATGAGACAGTCTTCTAGTTACCCATTCCTACATAACTCTGATGTAGGTGTATTTTGACCTAGGAAAAGGAAACTGCATTTGTGTAGCAGTACTACTCAGTTCCTTTTCTACAGTTCAGGATAGTTTCATACTTGCTTGTATGACAGCAGCACCTAAAAACCCTGGCTGGACAGGAGGACTCAGATGCACCACAGACTTATCTTGACCTGCCCAGTTTCTTCAGTGAGGTGAGCCAGGGTAAATGTGGTAAGCTCTTGGTGTGCCAAAACCGATCAACTGCGTTAACTTGAACCTTTTTTATTTAGGTTTATGTTAAAACATTTTCCTCATGCGTCCCACAGGTTAGGAGTGGCTGTGCAGTCGGGGACTATGGCTCAGGTTGATGGACAGTCCTTTTTTATGCCACGGTAACCGTATCCCCATGATGAACATCACTATGAACATCGAGTGAAACGCAGCAGAAATTCCTCGGGGAGCCTGCTGGCTAACCTGACAAGATAACAGGTGGGAAAATGGCAGCATAGAGAAATGAAATTACTTTTAAAGGTCTTAGGGTAGAAGGAGGCTAATACTAAATCCAGGAATCTTAACTCCTCATTGAGTCACCTTGCCAGCACGCACAGCTGCCCACACTGAGCATCTTACAAGTTTGCCCTATGTTGCACATTAACACAAAGGAAAAAGTATTATTTTAACAACTCTCCTCCTTCATCACACGCTTGTAGCATAAATGCAAATATGGCTATTACTGCCACTGCTTCCCACATAAGCTGCTCTACCTTTCTACATGGGAAGTCCTCCCCTTGCAAAATGGGAGCAGTCGGGGAGGGGAATAGCAATAGTCAGATCACATACAGCAAAATACAGCTGGCAAATGAGCACATTATCCAGGTGACAACACCAGGACGTGTATCGTGTAAATACCACAGCAACACTCATACGTGTGGGCTTTCCAGGGTCACATAGCAAAGAGGGTGGGATCTGAGGGTGTGTGGTGAAAGTCAGTATTGGGCATATTTTAAGAGACCCAACTATCAGGCTTGACATGTGTTGATCTTTTTAATAGCTGAAAACTAGGTCAAGCTCCACAGGCCTGCACCCTCAAGGGACAGGAATCAACTTTTGGTCATTCTGCTCCCACATTTATTACACAAGTATAAAAATTGATGGTCCTCTCTTCTCGAGATACTGCAGAGCACAGGACACATTTGTAAGCGAGAGACTCTGCGTGAGGTCATTGTAAAAAACATTCCACCCCAATTAAACACAATTTGCTCATACTAATTTTACTGTAGTACAATTCTTGTAACTATAATTACCTAAAGCTCTAAGCTTTAGAGGTGCAGGTACTAACCAATGAGCCCGTCAGCAGCCCCGATTCTTAAGCACTCCTGCATACACAACATTCTCAAGCCTTTTATCCCTTCAAAGTCAGTATGCCAGTTCCCATGTGTAAAACAGCTCTTACACACATACACCTTCAGAATCAGACCTGAAGTAATGCTTTGTAACCCCAAAAGCATTTTCTGTTTAATAAAGAATAGTAAAAAGTGTTTCTTTTACAAAGACAAATACACTTTTAATGAAGGTAGGACCCTGACCTCAAATAGAAAACTGGATTATTTCAACTTGCTATGGTTTTTATTCAGCCTTTCTTGCCTCCTAATCCTGATAGAGTTCAGCTGTACTCCTCTAGCAACAAATGGATTCTCCTGCAGCTAAAATAATTGTATAAATAGGGATGCTAATGTACTCCCTTCAGCTGATTAGTATCAAGTTGTAGAGACAGTGAGCTCAGCTTGTACTTGTATTATAATTTCTATTAACTTCTGCCCCCAATCTCTATGTAAAGATACTCTAGCAGAGAAATAACATGAAATAAGCACAAGATGCAAAACAGTTCTGGTGTTGAAAAACAAAAAGAAGAAAAATTTAAGGAATAACTTCATCTGTGTCACTCACGCCAGATGGCTGCTTATTTAAGTAATCAAGTTAGGCAAGACGCATTTAGGACTATCTTATTTAATTTGATTATTTAAATTAATAAACTGCCTGTAAGACAGTGTTTTTTTGCAGATATGATCAGGTCCTATTCAACTCCAGTTCATGTTTGCTGATTTGGATATGGTTACATCCAAAATGAATTAGTTCATCACTTCTCTACGTAGCTAAACTGTTTTGCTTACATGAGGAATGTTTTGGATCAGATGAGAATTACCCCGATGCACCAATTGATATTATGTTAATGCCTAGCAGATTAATGCTCTAGCAAATTTGCATATAATGAACACAGACCATAACCCTTTGTTGAAGTGTGCATCCCCCCCAGATAATGGGCCCTTTCCATATTGACAGGGAACGAAGACGGCAGGAGAAGCAGGTTCTGTAATTCCTCTTATGCATTCAACAAAACTACTGCTGTAACTGCAGAGGTATCGAGTAGTTACTGGTACGGGAGTGATTATGCAAATGACAATATGCAGTTTTAGCGACTGACCTAACACTACCCTAAGACTCTACATTTGTTCAGTCTACAGCATATGTTTCCAACCCATATAGACTTCAACAAAGATAGTGCTTATATAGTCAATAAACAATGTTGTTCTGCCCTTTTTCCTGGCAAACTTTGGGAGCAGTTATTATAGAATCATAGAATCGTTTAGGTTGGAAAAGACCTTTAAGATCATCCAGTCCAACCATTAACCTACACAATTTATTTAGGGCTTGTCCAAAAACTTTCCACTGAAACTGTTTTTATGGAAAACTTCGATTTAAAGCTGAATAGCTTTTCATTTTTACTGAAAGGATGTCTCCTGCCTGTGGAATATTCTGTCCTTTTTGACCCAATGAGCTATGTCCCAAGCAAAGCACATTTCGATGGGGACATGCCATTCTGAACACTCAGAGGAACCCAAAGTGGGGATCCTTTGAAGGCTCAGCTCAACTGCTGAGGCACAGTTTACTAAAATTAGTAATTGGCGCACTTTGTGAAATTTAGTCCAGCTAGAAAGCCCAACCTGGACAGGGCAATGAATTTATGGAGCACATCAGAGCACTTCCAGATCAAAGCATTTGGGTCTCTAATTTGACAAAATCTTTTTTAAAAGCCAAGGAAAAAATTGGTAGCTTTGTTCACTGCGCAAAAAATATCTTGATTGCCAACCAAAAGCTAATAATTGAATTTAATTCAAATATCCACATTTGGAAAGGTTGTATGCTTTTTCTATTTGTCCTGCAGTCAGTTTGTAAATGGTTGGGGAGGACTGCTTGGGAATGTGGAAAACTAGGTTTACATGTCTAGCCTGGACTGATGTAAGAGGACAAATTTTGATACGAAGCTGATGCAGTGAAAACTTGAACCAGCCTTTCCTTCCTCTTGAGCCAGGATCCCAGAGCAAAGCCTTTGGCTTCAATGAAATGCTACATTTTTTCCAAAATTTAATTTTACTGAAAATATTCTAAAGGATCTACAATTAATACTTTTAAAATAACAGAAGGAAACATGGATAGCCTCTATATATTTACTCAGTTATTTGTTACAGTTACTTTATATAACTCACTTTTCTTGGCTCATGGCTGGTTTTTAGATATAATTAGAAGAAACCATTTACCTTTTAGACCATCATTTAACTATATTTCAAGCTCACAAAGTACAGTTGTTTTCCACTACCCACATATGTAATTGTAAAAGCAAAGCAAATGCTACTCTTACAATACAGCATTCATCTCCAAAGTTTACAAAAGCAGGGTGAGCTAATGGAAAAAGAACTACTAAATGAAGTACCAACTGGCCCGGTTTCTAGGCTTGTTTTTAACTTTTTCCCCTTTTTGGCCATTTAAGAAAAGATACTGCGATTTTTTTCCCCACTGTATTTTTACCCAGACATGAAATAGCTAACAATAATTCTTATCTTTTTTCAGTGGTGTGTTGAAACATGTTGGTTCGGATTGAGTATGAGATTTGGGTGTTAAAAAAAAATAATTCCAGCTCTGTTGCTCTATTTCCTTGTAAACAAGCAGACAAACAGGAAACTTCAGTTTCTCTATGTATGCTAATTCCCTTGTTAGGGCCAGGCACAAATTTTATACTACCTTGAACATGGGGAAACACTATAAAGCTGCAAATTAGTAAATTAAGATTTTATTTTTTTTAAGATCGTGTTATGGTCAATAATACTTACAGATCTTCTCATTGGTACATTTGCAGAATGAGTTTCCTTTGACAAATTTAAACAGAATGAATGCATGTGAGCCTTTACAGTGTGAATAAATTCTGCTCAGTCCTTTGAACACCATCTATGTTTGTGAGTTACTTGATCTTAGCTGAATATGGGAATAATTCATTTGATTTCTGGGTACAATTCTATGTGTTAATGCAGAGCTGGTTTCTGAATTTCTTATCAAAACAATTACCTCCTGCTGCTCTTTATAGAACAAAATATGACTCATTCCTTGTGGCTCCATCATCCATGTTTAATTTATGTAAATAACTTATGGTCTGATACCACGTAAGTATCACTGGCATATGAATCCAAATAAATACATAAATTGCTTGGAATGTAAAGATGTCTCAGCACAATTGAAGTGCTTTAAAATTATTAACAAATAAATTCTCAACCTTCTACTCGAATACAGATTAGTTCCTTATATTTCAAATGGACTAAGCTTGTAGGACTGTAATTGCTTCTAAGAAAATGTATACATAAGGGTCCCAATCCTTCATTAGAATGCAAAATGGCAGAACCTGAAAATCACTTACATCCTGCTGATTCCTGAAGTGATTCACAGATAAATACGGCTTTTTTTCACCCAAGCTGAGGTCATAGTCCAAAATTCTGGGCATGCCATTGGGGTAGAGGACCCCCCTGAGGTCCCTTCCAACCTGAATTATTCTTTGATTCTACACTTCTATCACAAAGCAGTAATTTCTTTTAGGCAGCTGTTCCTCCTGGAGCAAAAAACTTGTTCCTATAACCCTTATCGGAATAAAATAGAGTAGATTTCAGAGGGACTGTGTAATTAATTCTAGAAGAGGCTTTGTCCCTAGTCTCAGACACATGAACTGCACTTACACAAAACAGCAAAGTTAAGGAAAAAATATCAAAATTACTAAGACATATAGCAGCATGTTGTTTTATAATTCAGTTTGACAAAAGTCAGGCACAGTGAAGTACTGAAGCTACCACTGAGATTTCAGTAAGAAAAAATATGTTACCAGTATTTCAGGAAGCACGAAATACTATAAATCATTATTTTCTGACAACCCAGGGATCATAATTGATGTTTTTTCATGTTCAAGATGCTACACAAAAAGCAAGCAATCGGGCAGTAGGCAGGAACGCTCCGTCTTTTGACAGTGAAACCCTGACATAACAGGAGAGTCCTGGTGAAGTGCCCAGTGCAGTATTTCTTTATTGTTCATTCAGATTATAGGAGTGCCTAACCTGAGAGCACAGCTCCATTGTGCTAGGCATGGTCCAGACGTGTAATTAGGGAAAGACTCTGCAAGGAAAAAGGGAGAGCGATTCTGTCTAAGTGGGAAAAAAGATGAGAGGAGAAGCATGGAGATGAAGTGACTTATCCAAGGTCACAGGGCACATCAGTGGCAGCACTGCAGTCAAAACTCTCATCTCCTGACTCCCAAACCAAGAGTCACCCAGCTAACACAAGCATGAGGCAAAAGATGTAGCTGAAATTTAGGCTGTATGAATCCAGGGCTCTTTGGGCTGCTCTAACTCTTCTTCTCTGCTGCTCTATCCCTAAAAGCAAGCCACCATCAGTGACTTGTAACAATCAAATAACCTTGCTTTGGTGTGTCTGCAGCCATCACCCACACACAACTTGGCAATTCTCCTCCCCAAGCTTCCACTCATCCCGGACCGTTTGATGCCTGCTGCCTTTGTGAAGCTTTTGAAATTAATGCTTTGAAGCCTCGAAGAGCAGCTCAGAAGGAAAAAAAAATGTCGGGTTTACATTTTTAAAAAGATGTTCTTATTCTCCTCACAGCTGAGTTTTGGCGGCTGCTCCTGGACAGAACAGTAAGTTTTTGTTGTGTTTTCCCAGGCCAGTTTGTCTGGACTGTGGAGAGCCATACTTTTTCTCATCTGTTTTTCGCTGCGGATAGGCCATAAGAAGTCACCTGCTCAGCGGAGGCTGCTCCTGTGCGTGCGTGGACCAAAGAGAGAGGACACGCAGCCCTCAGCTGTTTCAGCTGGATCGTGCCATTTTCCCCATCTCTGGGGATAGAAAAGGCCCCATATTTCTACAGCTCCTGACTCCCCTTCTCTCTGCCAGCCAAGTGTCTACATACATGTTTATACAACATGCCAGTACAAATGCTTCTGTCTGTGAGCTGAACAGACTTTCTCCAGATCTGCTAGCTGTCCTGTAGGGAAGAATTTAGTCTACACCAACAAAAACCAGTTCATACTAACTGACTTCAGAAAGAATCCTCCCTGAACTGTCAAAGTCATGATATGCATCTGTCCTGGTTTCAGCTGGGATAGAGTTAATTTTCTTCCTAGTAGCTGGCATAGTGCTGTGGTTTGGATTTGGTAGGAGAAGAATGTTGATAACACACTGATGGTTTAGTTGTTGCTCAGTACTGCTTATGCTAGTCAAGGACTTTTCAGCTTCCCATGCTCTGCCAGGTGCACAAGAAGCTGGGAGGGGGCACAGCCAGAATAGTTGACCCAAACTGACCAAAGGGCTATTCCATACCATATGACATCATGCTCAGTATATAAACTGGGGGGGTTGGCCAGGGAGCAGCGATCGCTGCTCGGGAACTGTCTGGGTATCGGTCAGTGGGTGGTGAGCAATTGCATTGTGCATCACTTGCTTTGTATATTATTATTGTTATCATTAGTATATCGTTATTATTATCATTACTATTTTACTTTATTTCAATTATTAAACTGTTCTTATCTCAACCCAGGAGTGTTTCTCACTCTTACTCCTCCGATTCTCTCCCCCATTCCACCGGGGCAGGGGGAGTGAGCGAGCAGCTGCGTGGTGCTTAGTTGCTGGCTGGGGCTAAATCACGACAGCATCTCAAAGGACTAATCTAGCTCTCCGGGGAGCAAAATCAGCTCTCAGTCATACAGCCAGGAACCCAGTGCAAGTCTGAATTAACACAAAAGCAAGTTAGTTTGAAGTTTCAAGCCTTGGTCACGCAGACTGCAAAGACACCACAAACCAGATTGTATTTCTCCTGTAAGCAAACAGAAGTTGTCCCAAGAGCAGTGAAATAACTGATATTTGAATGGTCAAGGTTTGTGTTGTCTCTCAGTTGCCACCATAATCATTTCTGCTGTTCTTCCTATCTCCTACAACAGCCCTACAATATCAAATACCAAAATTAAAGATATCGATACCCCCCAGCACGTCCCCTACGCCTCTCCCTTGTCCTCAAAACATCCTAGTTCTCCCATCTCTAAATCCCCCACTGCAGCACTCCCTCAGCCTTCCACATCCCCTACGCAGGCTCCTGGGCCGCTGGCGAGGCAGAAGGCACCGTGTGCCATAGTTGATGTGGTAATACCCGCGAGTTAACGGGGCAGTCTGCACACGCACATGCTCTCTGGTCAACTGGATGAACTCTTCTGCCAGAACAAGACAGTAATTTGAGGGTCTCTCCTCTGTTTAATCATCGATTTTCACAAAACCTGTTAGAAATACATAAATATTAATAGTTATTACAAATGTGCAATATCTTTGAGGCCCCTCTTTGCCAGACTGGGCTGAAGTGTCCAAGAGATTAAAACTGTGCCAACAGAACTTGCAGAAAGACAGATGGATAAGAAGACAGGATGATCACGTAAGCTTTTTTTTCTTTAGGAAAACATGCAAAAAAAAACCCAAACCAAACAAAAAACCTACTTCCAAAATGCACAGTTTGTACTTACAAATTATTATCAGATTTAATTAAATTCTGTTTTCAGATCTGAGTTCTTTACTTTGTGCCAGGATAAAACAAAACAAAAAAAGCAGTAATTTTATCAATTAATTTTGAAGAAATATTGGTTGGCAGAAGGCATGTTGTTGTGTATAAACATGTGAAAAATCCTACTGAACTTTTTTTTAATATAACTTTTCTTCAGTAGTTTTCAGAAAGATTTAAATTTCCCTCATCTCTGCGTTCCAAGAAGCTGAATGAGAACTTCACAGCAGAGCTACCCACCGAGTGCATTTTATAGCTTGTGCTTCTTCACCAAATTGGGAGATAAAAAACCCCAAAAACTAGCATCACGCATGATATGCTAAAAAATCTTGAAGACACGTGATGAAGACTGTTGTTAAGGGCATTTGACTTTCATCATCTTTAGAGGGAGATAAAAAAGAAAGTAAGATTACCTTGGGAAAAAGTACATACAAAACGAGTCAGATTGTAAAGCCTCCAATAAAACACTACTCTTGGCAAGCTACATCGGGGGGGGGGGGGGGGGGAAAAGGCAGCTCCTCTGTCCATAATGTGTATTTTTTTTAACATTTACAAATTATTTTTGACTTAGCCACGCAGGGAGCCTACTTTCAACCCTCAATTTGAAAATCATGGAGGCTTTATAAAGTCTTCCACCTGCATCTCTTTTTTGCATCACAGTTCTTTATCCTCTAAAGGATGAAAACCCTGGCATATAAAAACTCTGTTAAGCTGTCACTATCAATAGAGTAAAAAAAAAATAATGGTTGACAAAGAAGAAACAAATTGCATCTTCGAATAAGTTTCCTTCATGCTCTTGTTAAAAGCTATAACCTCTGATGTTAACTAAATTTAACCCATTCTGACCCTTTCGGTGGCCCTTAACCTTTTCTTTATTCTGCTTCCTGTGGTTGCTGAAGAAAACTGGCCCAGTCATTGGAAAAGCGCTCTCTGTTGCACACAAAGCCCCAGCCTCGCTGCTAGTCTGTCAGGAGGGATAGAATAGACGGGGAGGTCAGCACCTGTGCTGAGAAGCAGGTGACAGGGAACTGCCTGGACCATTCTAGGGCAAGTTGTAATAGTTTCTACCCTTTAAATATCACACTGTAGTTTCGGGTATTCAAGGCAGCGAAGTTCACGTTTTCTTTGTGAATGCAGACTTTAAACAAATTAATCTATTGCTGTTCAACTGACTGTAAAATTAGTAGATTTACTGTTGCAAAAAAAAAAAAAAAAAAAAAAAAAAGAGAGCTTTCACTTCCACTTTAATAAGGTCACGGATGTGTCCTAGGCTGCCAACAAAAGCAGCTTTTAAAATCTTCGCAGCTGAACCCAGCAACTTGCAAAGGCTGCAGAACAATGTCTTAGATGTACAGTGGAAACTCCTCTCCCTACAGTCAAGATGTAAAACTAGACAGTTAAAAAACTTTCTACGCTGGGAAGTTTTAACTTTAATTGTGTCTCGCCCCAGGGACCCATGGGCTTGCTTTATGATTAACATTTTAATAAACTCAGTCAGCCTTGCTTTTCAGGGAGCAAAATCAGTTCTTTGCCTGGATTCGGTAAATCAGCCCAAGCAATTTAACGGCAGAGCATGCATCTTCAAAAGATTTGTTTTAATTCCTGTAGCAGCGGCAGATCTCAGAAACCAAACAAAACTTGAGCTGTTTCAACTGTATTTGTATATTCTGTGCAGGGCATCAGTTAGCCGTGAGCATTTACCACTCAACAGAATTTTGGGGTTTGCTTTAATTTTTTTGCTGTCTCTTGCTAGAATAAAATAGAGAAGTGTGTGTAGGAAGCAACTTTCAAAAGCTGGGGATGGAAAAGGCGTAAATGAGCTACTGCAGAATCCAGGAATCTGGATCTACTATATCCCCAGAATTTCTGTCCTTTAAATACATGTTTACTCTGATATGTTCTCTACCATACAGCAATGCTCAGCTCAGCACAAGGGAGATTTTCATCCGAGTTATGTGCTAAAGTCTTTTATAAACACTAATGGGAAAAAGAATACTAAGGCATACACAGGAGAGGCTACAGCCCCTCTCTGAACCAGGGGATGCAGAACCACGCAGCCATGGTTATAACTAGCAGGAAGGTGGAGGCGAGCCACGCCAGCTGCTGCTGAAGAGCAGGGGTGGGGAGGAGAATCATAGAGTCATAGAATCATAGAATGGTTTAGGTTGGAAAAGACCTTCAAGATCATCCAGTCCAACCATTAACCCACACTACCAAGTCTACTCTAAGCCAGTCAAGGGTAGACTAGACTAAACCATGTCCCGAAGTGCCACATCTACCTGTTTTTTAAACACTTCCAAGCTCCCCCGCCAAAACTCCCTGCGAAGGAGGGAATTACACAGAAAAACAGGAAAAGAGAGGTGCACAGTGTAAGTGGCCCTCCAGATGCTCAGTACTTTTGCAAGCGTAAGTGTGCAGGAGACTAGTCACAGATTTAGTAATAAGACTGAAAAAACCTGCTGTCCCAACCTGCTGCTACTGGTCCATGACCAAGAGCCCCAGGCATTGCATAAACCCAACCATATCAGTAATAAATTCCTGATGATCTTGTTTGGCACTTGAAATTTTTTGGACCAGATATTGAGAACTACAGCTCCCGTTTAGAAAGCGGCAAGATGTTTACCGCGGACCAAAGTTAAGACCGGTCCTCCACCCAGAGCCAGCAGGTGCGAGCTCCTTGCAGGTGTAAGGCACTTCAGCAGCTTGCTTCCTCCTCCCACAAAATGAATGACGGAGTTTGAATGAAAGTAAACTAGAGCCTTGAGTCTCCAGGTGAGCACTCTTGTCATCCACCTAAGGGTATTCTTGCTCTCTGCTGGGCATTACAAGCATCTCACTGTACTACACTGCACTACACCGCTCTTGTATGAGGGCAAGAAATGTCTCCATCCACCATCCTTTCTCCTTCTCATATATTTGCACTTTAAATTCTCTGGGGCATGAATTTTCTATGGTTTGGCACGAGGTCTAGCAGAAAAGGCCCTGATTTGGCACAAAAAAATAATAAAGTGAAAACAACAACTTTGCTAACCAGCTTGGGAAACTAAATGCCAAATGGAAAAAAAGACAGATGCAGATTTAGGAATTAAAAAGCAAATAAATGACTGAGAGTATTGTCAGGGGTGGGCAGAGGATGACATGCATCAGGCAAAATAGAAGGGAGAAAGTTATTATTAACTGCGCTTATTATGATAGTGTCTTTCAAACAATTAAGACTGCAGTCCCACTGTGACAGGCACATATAAAACACGGCCCCTGGACAATTACAGTGTAAACAGACGTGAGACAAAGGACAAGGAGAAAGAGTACAATGAACCCCCAGAAAGATCAAGTTAATTGAGGACAAACAGCATGAGAAGGCTGCACTATTTCTTGGCACACAATTTAATTAGAAGGGCATGAAGTAAAACAAACATCAGGTTTAAACTTAACGGAATTAAATAAAGGGAAGATAGAAGGAATGCAAGTCATATGCTCCAAAGTACCTTGCTTCCATGCAGGTAGTTTTTATCACAGAGAAGAGGATTATAAGCTTTATTGCTCCTACTAGCATTGCTGAAAATTATCTGTCTTATGGGGATGGTTCTCAGAGAGGCAGTAGTAGCCAACTGCAAGCTGGGCCGTTGACAGGCTCTCCTCTAACGCATATTGCAGAGCTAAGGATGAAAAAAAAAAAAATCTCTCTCCAGGCTTCAGCTCTGCCAAAACTTCCCTTCATGGTTATTCAAATTCCACACTTGATTTCCAGACCATGAAAAGAGCAGTAAAAAACATTTTTGTCTCGCCTTTTCTTGTTGTGGAATGTTTTGCTCTCCACAGCTGGACACTGTAGCATTTCAGTAATTTGTGTTTCAAGAGCATCAAACTGAGATCCGGTTTTCTTAGGCACTCTACAGGTAGAAGAGATGGCAATCCCTGTTCCCAAAGAGCTTACAACTGTAAAGGCATAAAGCCTGAGTGAAATCAAGAAATGAACAAAAGAGCAGGATGGAAAAAACAGGCGCTATTTGCATAGAATAGGTGAAGCTACAGTTGTCAGCCAGGCTGTTAGCACAGCTCACCATCTACTTAGCCAATTCTGTTAATGGCATTCTTCCATATTTGTCACAGCAGGCACGGAGTTTTAATGAGAATAAGGTGCCAGGAATAAATTTGAGATTGTGAACTGGTTTAGTAAAGTTTTCTAGTTTTGCACAGAATTACTATATGACGTCTTCTGTGGAGATGGAGAGCACACAGCACTGACAGACTTTTTTGCAAGCGTGTACCAAAATGACTGTACAAAAACAACCAGCATGTGAAATTAAACCATTCTAAGACAACAGTTAAGAACAGAAAGCTTTCAAACAAAAAAAAAATGAAACTCAGATTTTCATTGCATTTCTTTTTCCTGGGCAGGAAGGGGGAGAGAGGAAAGAGGCATCACTTAGTTGAAGCCCAAAGCAAATAAGCTAAAAAGTCCTGATTTTTTTAAGCAGGAAGGACAGTGGACAAGGCCTTGCTCCCAGCTGCCTCCTATGGCTTCGTTTTGCACCAAATTCTAAACGCAAGCACACTTTGGGCCCGAGTGTTGTTCTCAGCTCCAGGCTGGCCGGCCAAACAGCATCCCTCAATAGGCACAAACACCTCAGCTCCTGAAAAGACGTTCTCCACAAACGCGCTGCCCCGCTAGAACAGCAGGAGAACAGCAAACTCTCACGCTGTTTAGTATTTTGCTCATTTAGTGGTTTACTTACAGCTGGGGACCTAGGGTTTGCACACGAATTTCAGCTTCCCTTTCCAAGGCAACGTCTTCTATCTCCAAATCGGAAGAAGGAGCCTGCAAACCTAAGGCAGCGCAGCCTGCCGAAGAAGGTAGCAAATCCAAACATCCCACAAGCTTTCAGACCCACTCACACGCCACAAACGCACACGCTGCTGACCCCTGCAGACACATCCCTACCATGCACCACCCACACCTTGCACGCACGCACGCGCGCACGCGCGACCCGGGACACAACGTGCAGTGCTGATGCCTGGCAATCCTAGCATGCGACGCAAGCCCGCACCGCTGCGCGTTCAGTCACACCGGCGGGCGCGCAGTCATACGGGTGGAGACAGGCAGTGTGACGTATTATGGTACGCAGCCAGGTACTACGATGACCCAGGCGCGCAGCCTTGACACGCAACACGCGCGCAAGGTGCTCAGCGCGGCACGTCCTCCCCACTCGCAGCCACGGACTACCTTCCTGGGAGGACCGCTGAGCACAGCGAGAACCATACAAGAGAACAGAACAGAATCATTCAGGTTGGAAAGAATCTCTAAGGTCATCCAGTCCAACTGTCAACCCAACACCACCATGCCCACTAAGCCATGTCCCAGAGTGCCACGTCTACCCGTTTTTTGAATGCTTCCAGGGATGGGGACTCCACCACCTCTCTGGGCAGCCTGTTCCAATGCTTGACCACCCTTTCTGTGAAGAAATTTTCCCTAATTTCCAACCTAAACCTCCCCTGGCGCAGCTTGAGCCCATTTCCTCTCGTCCTATCGCTAACTACTTGGGAGAAGAGACCAACACCCACCTCACTACAACCTCCTTTCAGGTAGTTGTCGAGAGCGATAAGGTCTCCCCTCAGCCTCCTCTTCTCCAGGCTAAACACCCCCAGCTCCCTCAGCCGCTCCTCACACGGCCTGTGCTCCAGACCCTAGCAGCGGCCCTCACACCCACGCGCCGCTCCCCCCGCGCACAAAGAGGCGCAGAGAATGAACAGAAGGACACAGCTCAGGGCCCACAACAACCCGCCCCTGCCGAACCGGGCAGGCGCCCATCGCCGTGGAAACCCGCGGCCGCAAGAGGCCCGCGCAGACCCGCGGCCAGGCGCACGCGTCCGCGGCCAGACGGGAACTCCCCACGCGCACACGGCGGCCTACGCGGAGACACGGGCGGGCGCAGCCGCGCGTGCGCAGCCGCGCGGGCGGCCGTGCGCGCAGGCAGGCTGGCAGGCACGCGCGCTGCCCGCGCACGAGCGGCACGGGCGCGCGCACACGCACCCGCGCAGCACTGGCACGGCCGAACGGCCCCGCCCACAGCCGCGCGCAGGCCCCCTCCCGCCCCTCCTCCCCCAGCAAGCGCGCAACCGGACGCGTGGGCACACGGGCACGCGCACGCGGGGGACGCGCACAGCTGTGCGCGCGCGCGCGCACGCCCCCCCCCGCCGCCCGCTCACGGAGGCAGGAGGCGGAGGCGCGGGAAGAGGAAGAGGAGGAGGAAGAGGAAGGGGGAGAGGCGGGGCAGCGTCCACCCTGCCGGCGGCCCAGGTCGGTCCCTCGGCTGCTGCGGCGGGCCGGCTCGGCTCGGCCCGGCCCGGGCGGCAGGTAGGTAAAGGCCGCCCGGTGCGGGGGGAGGGCGGCACCGCGGGCCGGGCCGGGGCGGCCGCGGGAGGCCCGGCGGGCTCCGGGCAGCGAGGCCGCAGCCGCCGCGGCGCCCCGCCTGCAGCGGCGCAGCGCCCGGCCGGGGTCAGGCGGAGCCGCGCAGGGCCGCGGGCACAGGGCCGCGGCCCAGGGTCACAGCCGCGGTCACGCCACAGGCACACGCACGCACGGACAGACAAGACAGACAGACAGACAGACGATGACCTCCCCGACATGCACGCCCGGGAACGCAAAGGCAGCAGGGCACAGTCACGCACGGTCACACACCCGCGCGCAGCCCGTCTCCCCCGCGCCCCGCACAAATCCACGCGTAAAATTAAAATGGCGTCCTTCCAGCGGGCGCTCAGACGAGGCGGCACAGGAGAGCACAGCCAGCAGCTCCCACGAGGTGCACGACGTCTCCCAAAACGTCTCCCAAAACGTCTCCCACGGCGCCCACGCGCGCAGGGGCGGCCGCCTTCCCTGCGCTTCCCCGTGTGCGTGTGGCCTAACCAGCAACCCAACACCACCATGCCCACTAAGCCATGTCCCAGCGTGCTGTATCTCCCTGGTTTTTGCACACTTCCAAGGATGGTGACTCCACCACCTCTCTGGGCAGCCTGTTCCAATGCTTGACAGTCCTTTTGCTGAAGAAGTTTTTCCTAATATCCAATCTAAACCCCCCCTGACGCAGCTTGAGCCCATTTCCTCTCGTCCTATTGCTAACTACTTGGGAGAAGAGCCCAACACCCACCTCACTACAACCTCCTTTCAGGTAGTTGTAGAGAGCAATAAGGTCTCCCCTCAGACTCCTCTTCTCCACACTAAACAACCCCAGTTCCCTCAGCCGCTCCTCATAAGGCCTGTGCTCCAGACTCTTCACCAGCTTTGTTGCCCTTCTCTGAACATGCTCCAGCACCTCAATGTCTGTCTTGTATTGAGGGGCCCAAAACTGGACACTGTATTCGAGGTACTTCCAAGGAAGAGTATCAGAACCAGGAAGAAAGTCCTAGCGTTAGATACTTCATTAAAAAAATGTGGGCTGAAAATATTAAGTGTGACATGCCTTTTTGTTGGACAACAAATTCTCCCTCTTAACATTGGCTAATTTCTCCATACACAAAAAAAGCTGTGTAAGAATAGATATTCTTGTGAGGAGAAATGAACTAGAAGTTTTGGATTCTTTAAAGGAGCTTAGGCTCAAACTTTAAAATGCTGAGGATAACATCAACTCTTCATAAATTTTGTTCCTTTGTCAAATTTTCTCTCTGGGTTAAAGCCCTCTGTTACTGTAAAATTACTGTTGATTGTTCATTCTGTATAGTAACACCATGCATCTTTTTGAAAGAGCAGTTTTAAGGACTAGGGTTAACTGAACTTCAATCAAGTCTTTGTAATATAACTAGAAGAATCTGACTGATGGGGGTAACTTGTTTTTAATTCTTCCCTGCTTCCTCAGAATGACTACCTTTTGCGTGATGAAACTTTTACGTCAAGCAACCAGGAATGAGAATAGATACGCAAAAAGATTCTTTGCTACTCTTCTGACACAAACACCACAAAAGAGGGTCTTTTCTCCATTCTGGATGGTGGTACCTGACCCTAGAAAGTCAACTGTGTTTGGACTTGCTCAACCATTTTGTACAGCTGAAAAATCTCGCAGGGAACCAAAAAGCAAAGCAGCATTTGGAAGCGTTGGGCGAAGAATTCCCTATCGGATTTTGCACGTAATCAACCAGGATGGAGAGAGCTTAGGAAACATGCACCGAGCAGAGGCACTCAAACTTATGGATCAACAGGACCTGAAACTAGTTCTCCTTCGTGAGAATGCAGAGCCTCCTGTATACAGACTAATGACTGGGCAGCAGATTCATGAAGAACAGCTTAAACGTGCAGAGAAGAAAAAAGCAAGTCCAAAACCAGGTATGTATGTTGTTGACACTACAACACTGAGCACTTTGAGAAATGCTACATTAAAAGTGGTTTCAGCAGATGAAATCCTCTTACTTGCATTTGTGTAAATCCAAAGCAATGTCACTGCAGTCCATGCTATTAAGGATTTGCAGTGGTGAAAATAAAGTTTTGGCTTAGTCTAGTCTTCCACAGAGAAGCCTTCTAGTGCCTTCTCAGAATTTTCTATTTTGGCATCTGCTAGCTTTTTTTAAAAATCTGGTTTTATTTAAGTGAACATAACTAGACTCTGGTTCCATGAGACTCACTGAATTTCTGTTCTGTTACTAAGGCATGAAGCGACAGGCAGTTTTTACAAACAGAGCACCGGGAACACCAAAATATTTTTGTCACCAGTCCTCATTCTTAGACTAGACATTAGAAAGAAGTTTTTTACAATGAGGGTGGTCAAGCACTGGAACAGGTTGCCCAGAGACGTGGTAGAGGCCCCATCCCTGGCAACATTCAAGGTCGGGTTGGATGGGGCTCTGAGCAACCTGATCTGGTTAAAGCTGTCCCTGCTCACTGCAGGGGGGTTGGGCTAGGTGACCTCTAAAGGTCCCTTCCAACCCAAAGCATTCTATGATTCTACGATTCCTAGCTTGCTGCTAGGAAGACAAAGTCTGGAGCCTTTTCTTGTACAGACTAAGAGAACAACTTTTTCAATATTGAACACTTTTCAGTGGTTTTTTTCTTAAGTCAGCCTGCTCCAGCAGTTTAACAAACTGAGTTTGGCAAAGAGGTTTTGGAAAAGGCATCAGACCTTGTATCCTTTTTTCTTATCCTCACGCTAATGAAGGTATCTGTGCTTTGGGTAGGCTTCTGATTTTAGAGGAGAGCACTATTGTGGTATTGAGTTTTTCTATTCAAGAAACTACAAAAGATTATTCAAATGGTAACTGCTTTAGAGAATCTTTAAGGAGGACAAGACCATAAATTGTTCAAATATATTACAAGGCATTATACTTCCAATTGAATATTGCACTTCACCATTCAGGAAAATGGGCTTGAGATGAAGAGATGTCTAACTTCAAAGCTTTTACATTCAGCTATACTATGCGCAGAATGTAGGAATTTGCATGTTAAGTCTTTAATTCCAATGCTTCCTGGTTTATCTTTGTTAGGCCTGCATTGTGGGTGGTATGAACAAATTGTAAGTAAAATAAAAATACTTTAAGCCTTCTGACCCTGAAGAGACTTCCCACTGTCTCTCGAACATGCACTCAGTCTCCCAGTTATGGCAGTGAGTGTGAGATACCAAGTAGCCACCTTCTAACGTGAGAGTGGTGTGTGCTGGGACAATGAGATTGGGATGCTCTGTGTATGAGAAGGCAGCACGGGGGAAGGGAGTTAAGCAGACACAGCACCAGAGGCTGTTGAAAGAGAGCAATACAGGTTTGTCAGATGTTAAGCCAACACAGTTTTAGTTCTGTTTTAAACAGGGATGGTTCAGAAGGAGTTATCCTTTTCTTCAGCTATTGCCAAGAACGACTTAGAGACCAAGACTAAACAGATAGCACAGTGGATTGAAAAGAAATACCATGTTAAAATTACCATCCGGCAAGCAAAAGATAGCAGTACAGACATGGTAAGTGCACTCCTGAAAACTGGACCAATAAATTTAATGAAATAGGTGTACTTGTATTAACTTCCCCTAGTCAGTACTACCTTTTTTTTTTTTTTTTTTTAATATATCATGCACTGATAAAATAAGTGAAGGTCTAGGTCCCATGAAAGTAATGGTTGGCCCACCTTAAGTTGCATCTGTTCAAACACTGCAGTTCTAGAAAAATAGTCCCATAGAGACAATTCAAATGCCATGCTTTCTTAAGAATGAAGTTATAATACTGGCTTTGACAGCAGAGTCTAAGCAGTTCCTATTCCTTTGCAGTGCCATCTTATTAACTGGGCTGGTGAAATTCTCCTGTCTCTGCCTTAAGCCCGCTTACTCATTGAAAAAACTAACAGTAAGGTTTAAAAAAAATTCTGTATTTTAGCTGGATTATTTCAATAACCTAACTGTTCTTCTGAAGATCCATTTGTGCAATGGTGTCCAGGGTTAGTTTTCCACTGCTGTGTGGAAAACTACTGGAATGATGTTCCAAGACTGGCGAAGTAAACATCTATAAAGATGTTAGGGAGCTGGTGGCAACTTACTAGTATAATTGCAGGGCCTTGAGACTCATCTCCATTGTCATTTGCAAAAATGTTTTTTTAATAAAGATTCCATGTAAGATTTTTTTTTCCCCTTTCTAACATTTGTAGTAAATTAGGTTTCCTCGATGAGTCTCTCTACTACATTGCTGGAAAAAAATGTGGTATCACTTCATCCAAAAGGAACAAAACTTTTTGTAAGGAGTTGAATTCACGGGGAAAAGGTAGCAGGAGGTAGAACTGGATATGGGAGGGAGCAGAACATTTCATGCTACAGTCCAGATTGAGGTTGTCCTTAAATTTAAAAGCTTAATTAGGAGATTAAGAGTTCAGCTTGTTATATGAATGCACTGTATCACTCAGTTCAGTACTACTGCTTTCTGTTAACCTTAGAACACTACTGCCCCTTAAGAGGAAAGCCCCATAATAATATGCCCAAATCTAGTTGAAGAGGCAGGTGGGGAGGAGTCAGATGCAGTTGTAATCACTTTCACAGACACCTTTAAACAGCAAAACAGGATGAGTCAGGAATTCAACCTAAGTGTTAGGAAATGGCTCAATTCCTCTGGCAACTTTCCTAAACCTGCTTCTGAGTAAAGAACAAATGATTAGGAAAGGACAAACTGAACTGCTCAAACCAGGACTAGCAACTAGCTCATTTCAGCTAATAGATAAACCACAAGCAGGAGATAGCATCATTACAGAACAGCCTGAAATATTTTTCTACCTGTGTTTGTGCATTTAGTCCCTATTTTTCCGCTTCTTTTCAGTTCATGCTTTTTGATCAGATTTTGGAGACTGTCTCCGAGAAAGCCACTTACCTTTCGAAGCCAAAAGTTACTAGAGAAGGAGTGAGTACCTGTATTTTGAGACACATGTCTGACAAAGAGTTGAAAGCATACCAGAAGATGGAAAAACAGAAAAACAGTACAGTAAGGAAAGATGAAAATGAAGATCTGAAGTCAAGTGAGTTACATCAGTGACATTATGAACAGGTGTAAACAATATTAATTTCTTATTTTAAAAAAAAAAGACTATAAATGTAATAAAGTTATTATTGAGCTTTGCAGTGGTCATTCCATGAAGAAAGTTGTCTCAGTTAACCTTTACTGCAGAGTCAGAATTTCAACAGCCGGTATTTCATTTTCCATGGGCTTATCCATTGTCTTGCTTTCTGTCACAACCACATCCTTTCCTCGCTGCGTTTTAGGAGGAATGTAGCCGCTCAGACGAGACGCTAAGCTCCTCTTAGGACGAGAACGCTTTGCCTGGCAGAAATAAATCCAGAATTAACAACTTAACATATCTGTGGAGCAAAGACTACTACTGGGGGGGATGAGGAGGAAGAAGAAATTAATGAATAGGCCAGCACTGCATTATTTAAAGGAGCTTCAGAAATTAAGAATCTCCCAAATTTAGTAGCTATCTGGCCTGTTTTCCTGCTTGAAGTCACATTCTAAAACACATGATGTTTACCCTCCTCTGAAGTGACAGGATATGGTTTAGACGACTTTTTTCAAGAGTATAACTTACTTTCAAGTTCAGCTTTCTCTTTTCAGGATCATGTACAACTGCATGCCTTGCTAGGCTCTGCTACAGTTACAAAGAGTGGGTGGTGGGGAAAAAAAAAAAAAAAAAAAAGAGTTAGATTTATCATTTCAGATTATGTGATTCAGATTAGGACACTGTAAAAACACATACCTTCATTGCAAACACTCTTCCACAGCCTGGATAGTCACAAGAGAATGGTTTTTTCTCCTCGTGAAAAGAGAGGATATGGCTTTGAAGGTTAAATACAGTTGTGTAAGTTCTCCCGCATCCTTCTCTCGGGCATCGGCAGACTTCCCTCTCCACAGCATGTGTTTTTTGATGCTGCTTGAGATAATCTTTCCTTTTAAAAGTTTTGTAACACTCATTGCAAACTATCGGCTCTGAGTGGGCAAGAGACAGAGTATAAATTAACAGCTTCTTACAGGAACTCAGACTCAAACCCTAGTAGTCCTCTAGAACAATGCTAAAATCCACATGAAATGCAAGGAACTCGGAGACTGGAAAAGAATAATGCAGTATGAGTTACCCAGATCTGAAATCCTACATCATACAATTTCTCATTAACTGGATTGCAAAGCAAAGCTTGTATACTGAGTAGCATTTTCACCAGTGAAAGGTCTAGCTAGAGTGACAACCATTTTACCAATTAAGTGTTAGTAAACAAGTTTGTCTAGACACAATAAGGTGATGAAAGGAGTTCAGCAAGGACTCCTCTTCAAATTAGCAGTTTGTTTCCTATTCATATCAAAAGTTAAGTTCTATTTACTACAGCATTTGGGGTTTACCTGTATGACTTTCTTTATTATGTTTCAGAAGCTCTGTCCAAGTTTTTCCAGTATATGAGCAGTTTTCTTTCTTGCATGCATAGCCTGTTAGGGCAAATGTTTACAATCACAAAGGTTCTGGCAAACACAGTCCAGTTTTACAAGGGGGAGCTCCACTTTCAGCATTTGAAAATTAAAGGCCAGTATTCCTCCTCTCCTCCCATACTGCATGGCAATGGGACGAGAGGCAACAAACACAATTAGAACATAAGAAAGTCCTAACAGATTTAAGGAAGAAGCCTTGTATCACTGATACAAGTTGTCCAGAGAAGCTGTGGAATACCTACACCTGGAAACTTTCAAAACTTGACAGGACGCAGCCCTTGGCAACCTGGTCTAACTGACCGCGCCTTGAGCGGGCAGTTGGACCAGATGACCTCCAGAGGTTCTTTCCAACCTAAATGATTTTAGAAACATAAGATCTTGACCATACAGTAATATTCCTGAGTCTAAAGAGACTCTACCATTCTATCAAGCAGACAGGATCATTTTTAAACAAACCACAGAAAGTCAACACTATTTAAATCCTAGGACTGGGAAGGTCAAACAACTATCAACAAGTCCCTGTCTTAAGAAGGGAACCCAGTACAAATTGCAGTTTTTGGATACCCTTCCTAGTCCCTTGGGTTTGGGTTTTTTTTTTTTTCTAGCCCTGGAAAGCAGGTTAGCTGTCAATAGTACTGAAAGAAAGGACAGGAGTGTAGTAGGATTAGGTCAAACATACATGACCACCTCCTGACAATTCCACTTAAATACCTTTCACATAGGTACATTAACAACTTTAAAAATGCAAGCCTACATGGCTTTGCCAAGGCTCCATAGGAAATTTGTGGCAGAACTGGCAACTGCTCCTAACCTCTGGAGGCCTAGGCTAGTGCCTTAACCATTATCGCATCTTCAGAAGATGGATTATTGACAAGGAAGCAGATTAGGAGAAGAAATGACAGAAGGGATCCTGAGCTTTGTTCAGCCTGCCACAAGTACATTGTAACTGAACACTGCCAATGCCTTGCAATTGTATCCCATTTGACTATTTGAAACTGGTGTTCTTGTTTTGTCTTGTCTGGATCACTAGGCCCAGAATACTTTCATGTCTGTCATACATCCCTGCATACTCTCTGTACTGGAAGAAGTCCTTTTTCCTTTGCTAAAACATAATTGAGGCAAGAAGAAAAATTGTATTACCTTCATGTATCTTCTCATGCCGCTTTAGTCGACTTGGAGTAGAAAAGTACTTTCCACATCCTTCATTATTACATCTAGGTATAAAGTACACTGGTTTAATTTCTTTCACTGCATCTGCATATTTTTTCTTTAGGTGAAGAACAATTAAGGGGGACAAAATAATCTGTTTCCCCTTGCCTAGAGATCTGTTCTGTGTCCCCCCCACCCCTTGTAAAAGTAAATTCCATAGTATGTTTCTAATAGAGGACTCTGATCCCCTCAAGAGTTAAAACTATAGTACGATTTCCACGTATACAGCAGGTTAAGCTTTAGCTAAAGAATCAAGCCTCATATCCTCCCTACACAGTAGGCTCTTCAAACATAAAAGAGGGATAGAAAGTGGAGGGTTGAAGTGGCTTGTACAGATTTAGCAGTCAGGGCAGTAGCAGAGCACTGACAGAATCTTTGTGCCTGTCACCCACCCATACCAGTGCACTTCACTTCAGTGGAACATTCCTGTAAAGTGTATTCCACCTGTAAGAAATACAAGACTAAACTTTGTTTTAATCAGATCTATACTGATGTGTCATGTAAATAATGGAGTTGCAATGCACAGCTTCTCAGAGAGGTGTCCAAGCCTCTCGCCTTTTTTAAGCTACTACTCACTTCAATGTTAGCCAAGCCACGGCTTTTTACTGGAAAACAGAGGTAGCTGCATTTTTCATTACCATACAAGCTCTTATGCTTGTATTTCAGACTGTGTGAACTCAAAACTGGTTTTTTTTTCATTTATTTTTCCTGTGAACCTGTAATAAATCGTAAGAAAATGTCTGGAATGCTGAAGTTACAGAGCACCAAGACTGTTTCTCTAAATAGACTACTGAGCGAAGCACTAGTACAAGAAATATACTTGCAGCCATGACTACAAATTCATGCCTTTTTTTTTTTAAACGCCACATCAATGAGAAGGTGGAAAAAAGGCACCTGTTTTCATCTACAGTGTTTAAATGGAAATGTTTAAATTCATTATTAAAATTGTCCACCTACTTGAAGGGAGGTTCATTGGTGTGGTGACATTGATGAACTTTAAGCTGTTGATGCTTCTTGAAAGACTTGTTACAGCCTTCAAAGTCGCACTATTTAGGAAATTAAATTACCATTAGAGGCCAAATAATGACAGCCAAGTCCACATGTGTTTGCTGTAATCACAATCACAGTATTGGTACTCACACAAGTACCACGTAATAACAAGTTGAAGTATTTCACTAGATAGGCAAAAAGGAGTTTGTTTAACCTCTGCTTTATAGTATCAAATGCAATTACTCACCACATACTGCTTTTGCTGATTTTCATGCTTGCGCTCAATGTGCTTCTTTAAGTTTGATTTTGTTCCAAATTTCTGATTGCATCCATCAGCTGTGCACCTGCAAATGAACTGCATTTTTATTATCACTCTCAGCAATTTGTTTCCTAGGCAGATACAGAAATCATTGGACAAGAGGAACACACAAAGAATAACTGAAACTCAGACCCCCAAGTATAAAATCTGCTTTAAAGACAAGAAAACCCAGAGGCTAAGTTACACTCCAAGGCCACAGGAAAACATATCAGAAGAGATTTTTAATAAAACACATAGGAATTCCTAGCTCATAATCCATGACGTGCAGCTACCAAGGGCTTAGTAGTAAGAGATAACTGCCCTTCCTTCCTTCTTTTAATTCTGTATTCTAGGGAGAGATCTGCCCGTTCCTTTAAGCATCTATTATGCATCATTACCAGGTAGGAGGTTTTAGGTGCAGGAGGTTCCCCACGTCTCACCCTTTGCGCACGCTGTTGCGGCAGCACTCATGATACCAAATCGTGCCCTGGAACACCCACACATGGCTCTTAACTCCCCTTCGTTTCCACAAGGAGAAGCGTAATCCGTCTTAAGGAGTAAAAAATTTGGCCTTACTCGAACGGCTTTTCCCCAGTGTGCGTAAGAAGGTGGCGAGCGCGGTGGAAATCTCTCGTGAAACCTTTACCGCAGCCTTCGTAATCGCAGACGTACGGCCTCTGAAAGAGAGCGGGCGGTTCGCAGATGACAACCCACCCCTGCGGGGGGCTCGGCTGCTTCCAGGACGCTGCCTTCAGCAGGATGCCCCGGCGGTACGCCGGACACAGCCCACGCAGCAGTGTTCGGCAGACCCCACGCAGGCTGCCCGATCCCCCGGGGGTGGGGGGGGGGGGGGGCCTGGCCGCGCAGGCCGCCGCCACCCGCCTGCCAGGCCCCGGCACGGCGCCCCTCACCTCACCACACACAACCTCCCTCCCCGGCCGACGGGGGGGGCCGAGGGGGCGCCCCGCGCCGCTGCTCCCTCAGGCCGTGGCGGCGGGGCCGGCGGCCCGGCTCACCTCGCCCGTGTGCCGGCAGAGGTGGGCGTCCAGCCTCCAGGCCTTGTTGAAGGTGGCGTCGCAGTCGGGGAAGGAGCAGATGAAAGGGCGGGAGGGGAGCGCGCTCGCGCTCCCGCTCGCTCGCGCTCTCCCTCTCCCGCTCGCGCTCCCGCTCCCGCTCCCGCTGCCACCGGGCGAGGACGCGCGCGCCGCACCCCCGCCCTCCAGCGCGCTCCCGGCCGCCATGCGGGAGGGCACGTGACCAGCCCCGAGCGGCGGGCGGGGGGGGGGGGGGGCGGGGCGCCGAGCGGGCGCATGCGCAGTCTGGCGGCGGCGCTGCCCGGGGCCCGCAGCGGGCGAGGCGGGCGGGGCCGCGGCTGCCGTGCCCCAGCGTGTGTCGGCGGCCGCGGTCCGGCTTGAGCCACCCTGCCCCGCCGTCGGCTAAGGCGCCGTGAGGGGCGCAGGGGGCCACGGCCGCCTCGCCTGAGAGCCTGATCCCCAAAGCAGCCCAGGCCCCTGCTCCCTTCTCCATTACCTCAGGCGCCAGGCACAAGCCCGCTGCTGCTGGCTGGTGTGGAGCCATCTCACACGCCAGAGGAGACCTGATCATGCAGAGATCAAAAACACCTAAGTTTGAGTCCTGCCACGGAGCAGCTCATCTGGGGTTTTAGGGCCGTATGGGCTCTGCTGCCTCCCCAAGAAGTGCTGCATGGATTTTGCAGGTGCCAGGTCACATCCTAGGGCAAGGTCTTCCAAGCAGTTTTGGTTTGAGTCCCTACCTTGCCAGGAGGGAAGATGGGTCTGCATGATGCTGGTTGGACCCAGCCATCAGCTTCTGCTGCACACTTCCTACCACCTGCCCCAAAATTCAGGCATTTGCAAGCCCAGATGGAGGTGTCTGCTGTCCGGGATCCCATGGCAGAGTGTCTTGTCACGCTGGCCTGTGATCATGCTGACTCCCCAAGCTGCCTGAGGTTACAGCTATGGGAAGAGGACATGGGACTGCACGGAGCTGAGGGGCCCTAGCACCTTGTACAGCACCTCGCTGGTACTTGACTTGTCATGCTGAGGTATCGTAGAATCATAGAAACGCTTAGGTTGGAAAAAACTTTTAAGGTCATTGAGTCCAAACGTTAACTTAACACTGCCAAGTCCACCACTAAACCATGTCCCTAAGCACCACATCTACACATCTTTAAAATACCTCCAGGGATGGGGACTCCACCACTTCCCTGGGCAGCCTGTTCCAATGCTTGACTACCCTTTCCATGAAGAAGTTTTTCCTAATATCCAATCTAAACCTCCCCTGGCACAACTTGAGCCCATTTCCTCTTGTCCTATCACTAACTACTTGGGAGAAGAGACCAACACCCACCTCACTACAACCTCCTTTCAGGTAGTTGTAGAGAGCAATAAGGTCTCCCCTCAGACTCCTTTTCTCCACACTAAACAACCCCAGTTCCCTCAGCCGCTCCTCATAAGGCCTGTGCTCCAGACCCTTCACCAGCTTCGTTGCCCTTCTCTGGACACGCTCCAGCACCTCAATGTCTTTCTTGTGCTGAGGGGCCCAAAACTGAACACAGTATTTGAGGTGCAGCCTCACCAGTGCCAAGTACAGGGGGACGATCATTTCCCTAGTCCTGCTGGCCATACTATTCCTGATACAAGCCAGGATGCTGTTGGCCTTCTTGGCCACCTGGGCACACTGCTGGCTCATGTTCAGCCGGCTGTCAACCAACACCCCCAGGTCCTTTTTAGCCAGGCAGCTTTCCAGCCACTCTTCCCCAAGCCTGTAGCATTGCATGGGGTTGTTGTGACTGAAGCGCAGGACCTGGCGCCTAGCCTTGTTGAAACTCCCACAATTGGCCTCGGCTCATCGATCCAGCCTGTCCAGATCCCTCTTGCAGGGCCATCCTACCCTTGAGCAGATCAACACTCCCACCCAACTTGGTGTTGTCTGCAAACTTACCAAGGGTGCACTCGATCCCCTCACCCAGATCGTTGTTCATCTCATGATCACATCACCTGCTCTGCTTTGCACTATTTGAGTTGTCACCTGAGCTTTACTTTAGAAGATATTCCACATGTGTTGCAATTCTTCCCACGGAGTGAGTGTGAGGGACAGAGGAAGAAAAATGGAACAGGACAGTGACAAGGGAACCATCCCAGGGAGAAAAACTCCCATTCCTTCTTCTCCGTATGTGTCCTGAGAACTGGGAAAGCCTAAGCAGATGGCGGTGCTTGGAGCAGGCTAGGGAAATGGGAGAGGAAAGACGGGGGGAATAACGAGCAGGAATCAAGCCTGTGGGGGCTGGACGGGAGAAGGGACACATGAAGTGAGATGGCAGCAGTGCCGGAGGTTGGGATACCTAATGGCTATGCAAGTACGTGGCAGGGAGGGAAGCTGCTGGGCAGAGCGAGGAGTTCATGCCGGGCCAGAAGCAGATCCCCATGGCCCTGGGGGATGTCTCTTATCTTGCTCATCTGTAGCAGGACTAAGGGGAGGGCTGAATCAGTCAGTCAGACCCTCACAAAGCAATGGCAAGAAATCACCTTATTTTCAGAAGGGAAGTCAGTCTGAAAAGATCTTAGCTTTTAACAAATACTAACCAAAACACTTAGAAGAAAAAGTTGCTACTTTTTTGTTTTTTGTCTCAGAATTGCAATAAAAAACAAACCTGAAATTTAAAAAAGAAGTTATAAATCTTCCTCTTTGAGTCTTTTCATGTGAAAACGTGATATTGCCTCTCTAACACAGGTGAGGAAGTATCATGCAAGGGAGAAAACTTTGGAAAATGTTGCCACTGGCTACACAGAGAACAAATATTCGTCGCATAGGGGTTTGCTCTATGCAACGCCAGTTAGAGATGTCAGCTGCTCAAATTCCTCTGGGAATTTTAATTCCATTTTGGAAATATATAAATAGAGGATGACTCTAGGCCTGAGGGATTCTCATTGTGTTGTGCTGTTGGTGTCTTCTGAGGTGACTACAGAGGGAGGATTTTGAAGAGTCCTGTAGTAGAGCTGGAAAGAGCAGTGGGTTCCATTTCAGATTTGATCTTATTAATTTCTGCTGTGGGAGGTGGAAGGTAAACCTTCTGAGAGGTAAACATATGCAACAGAGAAAAATAAGTCTGAAGGTGTACATTTCCAACACAATGTCTGCACTTCTACTGATAAATTTTAATAATCTGTAAGCTGAAAAGGAGCAAAAAACCAGAAAACTGAGGTAGTTCATTCCCTCAAGAAAAAAACTACAACACACAACTCCCTCACATACACATAAAAACCCCACAGGGTAATGAATTCCTCAGACTCTGATTAAAACTACTCCTTTAAGCTGGCAGGATCTACCCAGAATTAAATATCAATCCAGGAAAGACTGCACATAGTGCCATGGATACTCATTTCCCTCTGAAGAACTGCTGCATGAATGGGCCATGTATCTTTGTCTACTAAAGGCTGTTTCATTTTCCCACCCCAATGTTCTGCTGTAGGCAAAATTGTATTTACTTCGTCTGCAAGAACAGTCATTTCTCTTTAGGCAGCACCATTGAATCAAAGATCTTATGTTTATGAACATTACACAGAAATTATTTCAATGTGTACTAAAATGCAGATAAATAAGTTTTAAATGTACTTACAGAGTAGCTGTGGAATTGCAGGAACCATTCCCCTGCATGAGAGAAAGTTTGCAAACTGAAAGATGACTTTTTCCTATAGATTTGCGGCAAGCTAAATATTGACTGTTTGAAGCACCATGTCTAAGATCCCTTGGCCTGGTCCAGTGGAGATGGGATGCAGAATGACTGTGACTTAAGAATGATGCTAACTACTGTTTATGTGTTTTTAGCTGGTCCCTACAAGTTTTGAGACCACAGTTGCAATTGCAGTGTCAACAATCCTGCAACAAGTCCAGACACATCTTAAAAAACCCCAAGGCTTTCAGCTTTCCAGAATAAGTGGAGAAATGGTGCTGAGGAGCTCCATAAAGTTGGCAATAGTTGTCAGGAAACTTCCTGCAGTTTGTGGAGAAGTTCCTCGGTTATGCATTGCACGGTGAACTGTTATGTCAGGTAGGATGGAAGTGGAATAAAGCAAAGAAGTAGTTCTAGCATTTCTTATAAATGTGAAATGTCGAGCTTTTTATTAGTAGAAATGTGAAAATATCACTGTGGCAGATGTGCTGCAAACCTATGGTAGTATGATCCGTAATCACTCCAATGGATTACGTGGTTGTGAAAGCAATAGCATAGTTTTCCACCTACAGGCAAGACAATTCATCTGTGTATGCCAGCAACATGTTAGATCTTCTCTCACAGAGAAAGCAAACATGTTGCTGAAAAATCCTTTTTCCCCTCTTTGCAACACATACCTCAAAGCACGAAAACAACTAAGGTTTTTTGGTAGTTGTTCATTTTTACACAGTTGAAAGGGGAATAGACCGTTGTCTCTTTGGTTATTTCCAAGACTCTAAGGAAGCTCCAGTAGCAATATTTGAAAAGATAAAAATAAAGTAGCGCAGTCAAATGTTTTGCCTTCGACAGTGCATCAATACTTGCAGTGGGTGATGCTAACATGAACTCAAGACATCATTTTTTCTAGCAGTTTATGGGAAATCAGAACAAGTATGTCCTTTGGCAGTGTTAGGTTAATGGTTGGACTTGATGATCTTAAAGGTCTTTTCCAATCTAAACGATTCTATATTTGCTCTGCCCATATACAGCATACTATAGGAAAAGGCATTGCAGATAACTTGTTATTTGGCTATGAAAGCTGGGAAAGAGGTTCTCAGTCATTTTTCCTCATCAGCTACCAGGTTTCAGGATTGCAGGTGATACTCCATTTTGGCAATGTTGAATACGTAGGAATGTTGAGGCATATCTCCACAAGGTGATTATTTCCATAGTTTTCACTTGAAAGGATATCAAAATATTATGCAGATGTTGGTACTCTTGGAAGACATCTCGTGCGAATGCCTTCTTGAAACCACTGTGTCCTTCAAGGCTGGCAAAGGGATGCATCTCCTCAATTTTATGCCAATGCATTAGTTGAAAGGTAACTTCCAGAAAATGTAATTGTTCTTGAAGCTTTTCAGACAGAAGGCAGCATATGGGTAATCAGAAGGAGGAATACTGTATGCTAAGTGGTCAGTAAAGCTCACGCTTCAGGAACCTGTCATTAGGAAATTATCTACATGCCAACTTAAATTCTAGTCCCTGAACTTTCTTAAAAATTGTGGAATTAACTACTTTTGTCTGTCCAAAATGCAGCAGTGAAAATAACATTTGTTTGGGTAAACAGCTTTCGGAAGATTGAAGAAACTTCTTATATGTTATGTTCACCTGAACTCTAAACTGAAGTTATGTTCAATTTTACAAATAAAAAAAAAACCCTATTTGAAAAAAATGCATTACAAGGCATCCAAATTGCTTAGTACCTTTTAAAATAGTAAATTGTAAATTGTTCTAACTGAATTTGTGTACTGCAGAAATGTACCACTGAGGGAAAAAAAAGCATGCTACATGATGGGAAATACGTAGTTCCCTAACACAATCCTTACAATGATATGTTGCATTTGTTTGCCAAGTAGTCATGCCTTACTCCCACCAAGTAGGCAGTCTCCCTCACACTGTTCTGCCTGCCAGAGACAAAGTTGTTACTGGATACCAGACCTGAGTTGTAGAGCACAGAACAGCCCAGGTTGGAAGGGACCTTGAAAGATCGTCTGGTCCAACCTTTTGTGGAAAAGGGAGCCTAGATGAGATTATCTACCACCTTGTCCAGTCGCATCTTGACAAATTTGATGCAGACGAGGGGATAGAAAAGGCTGTTCCTCTTAAGCATTTTCATCCCGTGGGATTACTATAAACAGAAATGAAAGAAGACCAAAATGTGAAAAGCAATCAAGAGAAAGCCCCAGAAAGCTGGCTGCTTTCCTTGTTAGCATGAATGTGGGTGAGAAGAGTCGGGGGTGGAAGAAGGGCCATGGTTGTTGTTCATGTTGAAGAGGATCAGCCCAGCCACACTGGAAATGCTTCCTACGTCTACTGTATTATTGCTCTAATCTGCCCTGCCATTTTCCCTGGCTCCAGCCTACTTGCAAGGTTATATGGACCCCAACCCCCCAGCCTTCTTTTCCTCCTCACAACAACAACAGCTTTATTCTCTCCTTCATCAGAGCATGGGCTCTTCCTCTTTTCCTAAATCACAAGCTTGTCCCGTGTCTAAGGGAGAGCAGATGAAGCATGTGTGAATTATGCAGACTGGATGCCAGAGGCAAACTGTAGTTAGGATAGTGTTTCCTTGATCTCTCTGTTTACAGAATTATAGCTGGCTTGTAATGGTGCCAGTGTGCTCAGGAACCCTTTCTAGGGATTTCTGGGAACCGCAAAAACATGTTAGGAAGAGGATGGAGTTAATCAGTTGGGCTTTCCGGCTGCTATATTCAGCCTAGCAAGCCACCTCCAACAGATGTTTCTGCTTTTAGGCCACAAAGAATTTTACTGACTGGCTGTCCCTGTGTTCAAGAAGCATGTAAAGCTATCAAAGACTTGTTTTCCATAAGAGCATTTTCTTGTCAGGTGATGTTTTTCTGTCTCTGGCACAGCATATTTTAATGAATCTCTCAATAGACTGATCCCCCAAGAGAAGAAATAGAGGAAATCTGCATTACCTGATTTTCTCTCCTGCCTACGGAAGGCATGGGCTGTAAGCGACGGCAAAGTTACACAGCAGAGCTGTGTGGAGCAGAGCCCTCTGCTCCCCATCAGCCTTCTCATCTGCTCTCCTGACTTGCCTATTTTGAATAAAATTTCCTGCATGTCATACAAATCAAATTAGAGCCAGGTCCCAGGTGTTCCTTAGATGTTTGGGAGCCAGTCAGTTAATATCACTGCCTGGGTCTTGTATCTCTACCTATCTCCCATGGCTTGCATGATAAGAAGGGAAACGCAACTGTGTGAGCACCTGTATGAGCTGGCTCCCCATGAACTCTCTCCAGATGGGATGGGGGAAAGGAGGGCTTGGGCACAGCCCCTCTGCAGGCTGTGGGGTGATGGAGGACCCCTCTCCTGGAAAACACCTCCTTCCCCTATTCCTGCCCCTGCCTCGCTGCGTTCGCCCTGAAGGCTTTACCTACTCGAGCATTCCGCCCACCCAACCGTTAGACAGGATCAGACAAGACCAGGTTGAAACAAAATGGTCCCGATTCTCCATTTCACCATTGTAGTCGGCTGAAGTGAGCAAAGTTACTCCTCAGTCCCCCAGCACAACTCCAGGAAGGAGCTGCCTGCCCAGAGGATGTTGATGGGGTTATTGGTCCTCCCTGGCCCATGGCACAGCCAATTTTCGGAAGGGACATAACACCCAGCATTATGTCTGCCCTGCAAATGGTGCCTTTCCTAATCAGTCACAACTATTTGTGCTCGCAGCACTGGCCTCTCAAGGCATCGCATTACATGGGTCAGTGAGGACAGCAGTTATCTATCTGACCAAAATTGCAGGTGCAAAATCATGCCTGCAGCTATCTGGGGCCATAAAAACAAGGCATCCTCCAAAGGCGGGTTGCAACAGAAGCGGCCACAGTAGCTGTACGATTCCTTCCTCTCCCAGCCATGCCCTGCGGGGCACTTCTCCGGCACGTAGTCTGTTCACTTGGAAGAAGGAGAAACGCAATTTCACCCATCCTCTCCTGGCAGCAGTGGCTAGGAGGGATGGTTATTTTAGTGGACCACAACATTATTGCAATAATTGCTGCTTCATCAGACAGAATTATTAGTCTGTCAGTAATGCGTTAGACAGCAACACTTGTCTCAAATGCCTCTTAATTATCTAAATAAGCAAATTTGCTTCCTTTCCCATGGTGGTCACTATTCTCTTGTATCATTTGTGCAGCTGAAGCTGTGATCTTGCAAATACCCCTGCAAGTAGTTGTTATTACAAGGGTTGTCTTGTCGAAGCGCAGAGGCAAGGCAGAGATGCCAGACTATTTCCTCAGGGCCTGATTCAAATCCTTTTGAAATCAGTAGAGAGATGCTCCCAGTCTTTCATGACTTTGGATTATATCCTCAGATAGTAACTTTTTCCAGGCAGGAATTTTGCTTCAAATGTCTCTCGAATACACTTGAGAGATCTGGCAGCTGATAAAACGCTACAGCCTTAAGCCAATACAGCCAGCAGAGCCCCTGAATATATTGTAATTTTTTTCGACATACAGTTTTTCTCCTGGGGAAAGCAACGATCTGATATGTTTTCTTGTCCAGAGTGAGACCTGCAGTAGCTTTTTAGTTACTCGGAGACATTCAAAAGCTGAAAATGTGACTTTCAGTGTAAAGGTTTGAGGCTGCAGACATTCACAGGGCTTCAATACATGCCTTCTGCCTGCTGCACAGCCAGGGTTTGCCCTCCTGTCCACCTCCCCTGCGCTCCACCTGCGCCTGTTCGTGTACCAGCATCCCCTCCTTTAAACACCAACACTCGCAGAGCCGTGGACTCTGCTCCAGCAGGCAGGGCTGCCTGCCTGCTCCACCTCACACAAGCCAAAATCCCAGGAGAGTGTCCCTGCTGCCATCATGGGCCAAACATTTGGATGGTTTGCCTGCAAACCCCCTGTCCCCTGCTGCCCCCATCACCCCAGACCTTCCCCTGGGCTGCTGAGCACGGGCTGTAGCACTGAGCTCCCCGTCCCTGAAGAAGAGCATCTTCAGAAAGTAATTTTGTGCCTCAAAGCTGCAGCCCCCAAGAAGGTGCAGCACAGAAGCAGGTCCCACAGGGCGAGCATGGGACAGGATGGCAGCTGCTGGCATGGGTGCAGCGTCCCTTGGGCAGGGGCCAGGTGACCCAGGGGGTGGCTGGTGGTGCACAAGGAGCCTGGAAAGCATCGTTCCGCCAATTTGAGTCATCTCAGGGGTGTGCTGGGAGCCAGGCCCCTTTGCCTCCCACATAATGAACGACAAAGAAAAGGAAGGTCCTGGCTCTCCACCAGCCTGCACCCAAGTTAAACGCTTGGCAGGCACCCAAATTCTTCCCTTTTTGGTTTAAATATGCACAGAGGCTAGAGTGCAATGGCTGCTGGAGGAGTCTGAGAAGACGAAAACCCAGAACTTGTCCCTGAGGGGATCATTTCATACAAATCTCAAACCATGAGGTTTCTTACAACAGTGTTCATTTTATTCAGGCATGTTAGCAAGAACATAATGAAAATCATCATCAAAACCCAGGTGAATTTTTCCACCTAAAAGGGAGATTTGCCTTCCCAGCTGTGGCTGGTGACCCCACAAATGCAGAGCTCTAGGGCTGCTGCTCATTTGGGGCCATAAAAAGAAAACCGTGTGCATTTAGTGAAAGCAGATAGGGCCATCTAGTGACAAGAGAAATGCATTCTTCATTTCATGCTGTGAAAGGTCTTCATAAGCCCTCAAAAGCCTGTGTGGGCCGCCAGGACAGGTGGGCCCACAAGGCATGGGCAGCCCCCCTCCCAGGGGCACGCATGGCTGAGCCTCATGAGGTTCACACCGCTGGGGCTTTGCATGGTCCTCAGCAAAGCTTTTGGGAGCAGGGATGGCAGTGCCAAGCAAAAAGGCTGCTTGGCTCATCGATGAGGTTTGGGTTTAGAAAGAGCCCATGGGGCTTTGCAGGCAGCATGGGGGGCCAGGCAGAGGCAGAGCTTGGCCTCAGCTACACAGCAGGCAGATGGGGTGGACTGGGTTCTCGTGTTTCTTGGGAGACATCAAGTTTCCCCAAGCTGTTTTTGAGCTGCTTTAGCCAAATGAGGAAAAATTCAGGACAGGAGAGAAGCTTCTTAGAAAAGAAAAAAAAAATCAAAATACCTTGTTTCAAAATATGCATGAATTTTATTTAAAAAAAAAAATTAAGGGGTTCTCAAAATTGTGTCCTCTTAAAATATGGAAATATTCGAGCATGGCATTCCCTCTGACCAAAACAAAACTCTTCCATAATTTTATATCACTAACATATTGAAAATTTTTGATTTCTTGGCAATGGAAACATTATTTTTTCTTCTTCCTTTTCCTTCTCTCTTTGTGTAGCACATTCCTCCTCTCCTCTGAAGAATTCACACACCTCAGCTCATTATCAGTCTAGCTAATTACATTACTGCTCTTCCCAGCAAATTAAGATCCAAAGCCTGCTGTTTTACAGTAAACTCCCCAAAGAAAAGGGTAATGAGGTTACTTAGCAGGTTTTGTTCCTTGGGTAATTTCCATACACTTCTTAGTTTATAAAGGGGGAGATAAGGTAACCGCTATAGCTTTTATGTTAGCCTTCCCAAGCATCGTCCAGCTCTCCAAGCACTTCTGGGAAGGAAGGGGTTCTCCTGCTGGAGGCCTAGAGGTGAGACCATTTGCCCCAGGTTAAACAGAGACCAAAGCCAGCTCTGGCCCTACCTGTGCTGCAAGCAAAGCTGAGACACAGCCCATTTGGGTGCCTTAGGCTGTATCCACACTGCCCAGGGATGGACCCCCCAGGGCAAAATGATTGTGTCCCAACCACAGAGCCCTCAAGCCTAGGTCTTCTCCTTAACCCATGAGGTCTCCCCATGGCCAAAAGACAGGCTTGTCGCCTTGTGCCAGGAGCAGAAACCACTTCAAAGCGCCTGAAATGGGTGCGGGCTGCACGGTAGCCCATCAGAGCGGTGCTTTCATAGCACGAGGGTGGAGATACCTGTGGGAGTGTGACATGAGGCTGTCTGAAGATGCAGGGCTGGGACCAGCACCTCAGGTCTGCAGCGAGCAGGCTGATTGCTGCCAGCATCACCCTAGCTCGGGGCAAGCAGAGACAGACTAAACCGTACCAAGCTGTGCTGGGAAGGGGAAGGACTTGAACTCCAGTTTTGTGGAGACGTTCCAGATGCAAAGTTCGGTTTGACTGAGAATGGAAACAAACCCAACACCATCTGCACCACAAAACACCCCAAAGAAAACAATCTCTTTGGAGTCAACTTACATGTTTGGATTAGCCTCTGACTTGTGCTTTTCTTTTGACAATAAAGGCCAAAATTTTCCTTTTGTTGTTTCCACAGAAAGTTTTTCTTTCTATCAGATGACATAGTTCTTTGGACATTTTCTACTTAATGATTTGTTCATACCTGCAGTCCCATCCAGGAACTCAGCACTAGTATCCTGGTTGTTTCACACTTCCCTAATTAAGCCAAGGTGAAATCAGTGGAGGTAATGAGCTACCAGAGTGAAGGGCGTGGAAGGAGAACAAGGACGATGCCGTCATCAAAGGAACAAAAATGCTTTTGTGTAGGCTTATAATTTAAAACAAGATTTCCCTGCAACTATTACCTGATTATGGTCAATCTCTACCACACTTAGATTTGTTCATTTTGTTATGCATTCCTCTTCCCAGAACCTCTCAGCCCCCTTTGGCCATTTGTGGGTGAAAAATTCACCCACATTTTGTGCCTATTCATAAATCTGCATACTAAAACCTGGGACAAGAGGCTGTGCTACATGCTTGTCCAGCACCTGGCACACTAGGGTTTCCAGTCTTTCACTGGGCTGTTTAATAGAGTGCAAGTGCCTTAACAGCACATGGGTCTCCCTTACCCTCTCATCCGAAGGTGTTACTCTGGTCATGGTCAATTGAGAATGAAGCTGGGAGCAAAAAGTTAGTTCACTCAAGTTGCTTTAATCACTTCAGAAACAGGTCCAAAGCCTGTAGCTGGCTCACAGTGCTGGCTGTGGCACATAGCCAGGGTCAACCTTTAATTTAAAGGCCTAATTCTGAATGTATTTAAACAGAAAGCTTTCTGTGAAGACCTAGGCCACCAGACCCTCCAAGTGCTGGAAGCTGGACAAACATATGCTGTGGTTTCTGCAAAGGACTCCAAGCAAAACAACTTTCTGTTTAATTTGAAAAGTTTCCATCTCTCCAGCACAGTAAAGAGAAAAAAAGCAGCCCTTCCTCAGCTCTGCATCAAGCCGACAAAACCAAGTGTTTTTCACAATTCTATCTCATATCTATTAATAAGCCTGTCACTACAGCCGAATTGGATGATAAGTCATCAACCAGATTTACTCATTGGGCTCTCTGGCTCTCTCCTCTCTGCTCCATCTTCCCTGCCTACCTGCAAGCTGTTGCTCTGCCCCATGGGGAGCAGCTACCACCCCTCTGATGGATGTTGTGCCAACTCTCTTAAATACACCCTGTCTGCCTCTGAGGACACTGCTTTTCCCTGCTGTAACAGATTTGGGGGGGGGGGGGGGGGGTATAGGGCTGAGTCATTCAACTCAGGCTCTTAGGGAAATCTTCTTTCCTCATTAAGAGAACGAACTCTCTTTTCTCTTTATAGCTTTTAATTGTAATTAGCGCATCTGGACCACATTCTTTCTCTGTTGCATCTCTCCTTTTGGCCATGCTGCCCCTCAGTCCTCAGTCCTGCCTACTGCCTTTGCTTGTGCCATCCGAAAACGCACATCTGCATGCCACTTGGGTGCCCATCAGAATGGACCAAGATTCTCTGCAGCTCCAATGTAAAGTGTCAAACACCCGTCAAGCTGCATGCTGCCCAGGAGTGGCAGGTAGGGATGACAGCTATGGGGTCATAGACAGACAGGGATGTAGCATGGGGAGCTGTGATCGGCTTGGGGATGGTTTGCAGGCAGAAGGAGAGAGCACATCAATTAGCTAATGATATGCAGGGGGGTCAGTTGAATCATTAAGCATTCATTTAGAGGCACATTTACATATTTGCCATACTCTGAAAGTGCCATGCTGCTGTACATGTGCACAGAGATGTGCTGCAACTGTTTGCAATCACCCTTGTAAAACCGCCTATCAGTTGAGTTCATTTGTTCCTTTTCTGTATTTCAGTACGTTGGCTGGCCAGCAGCTTGCAGCTCTGCCTCGCACTTGAAACAGTCCTGCTAAATAGACACCGGGTCCCTAATTAGAGGGATGAAAGAGCAAGGTTTCGGACCCCAGCACAAACTCCTTTATTCAAAAATTCTCTTAGCAGAGTCATCTGTCTTCAAGGAAGAAAATGATGATTAATTGATTCCTGGGATCTGACTTGCTGACCGTTCCACTGAGCCCAGCAAAGCCGTACCAGTAAAAGCCAGTTTAAGCAGTAGAGGCTCTATAGGCTCTAACAATGGACTCTCAACATATACCCCCTCCCCCACACAACTTCTGAAGCTTGTAGGTGGTTTCACTGAAGTTTTATGACAACAACTAGGGAAAACAACTTTGGGAACTAACATTGCCCAGCAAGACACAGCCTGCAGCATGTTTTTTATGGCCAAGAACTCGCAGCGTTCCTGGCTTCATTTCCTCAATGCTCGCAGCAGTCCCCCTTTATGGCAGGGCTGTGCTCCCCCCCCCCCCCCCCCCCCCGCCCCCCCCCGATGCAAAGCAAATGACTGGGGCAGCAAAGAGCTGGGATTTGAAAGCCTACATTAATTAAAACAACAACAATCTGGTCTAGGTAACAACTGCTAGCTTGCTCTTACAGCCAGCACCATTGAGGCACATCCCCATTGCCTGGGCAGGGCAACAGTGACTTTGAGTGGGTGGTGCCAAGAGCTTCATCAGTACGGGGCTGGGACCATGGACAAACACAGAGAAACACCTTGGTCTTATGGCTTCCAGTACTTGAGCTAATGCTCAGGACCAGCTTGATCATCTCTGCCCAGCATGGCCCTATGTGGTCCTCTCCTTGGGGCCATTGCAAAAGTCACAATCTGCAGATGCATGAAAAGCTGCTGTCACTGCTATCACTAATGTCAGGTTTCCTGGGCTTGTAGCCAGGCGCTTTTCCTTATCAGCAGGTAGTTTATAATGTAACACTCCTGCTCACATCAAAAGAAAGGAAATATAGAAATCCATTCTCAAAGAAAGGAATTTGTTCCTAAAAAGTCAGTGGGCTTGGTACAGGACCTAAGGGCAGGATCTGGCCTGCAAAGCATGCAGTGGGAGTGATTGGTAATGAAAATGCAGCATTTTGGAGGATGAGGTAAGACCCTACAGTTCTGGGAATAATGCAAGAACCACGGAAACCAGAAACATGCGTCAGAGCTTATTTTCTCCCAAGGCGGTTGAACATTAACAAAGCCTACATTAGCAGCAGTGCTGTGTCACTGGAAGGAGGGGGTCTGACACTTGTTGCAATGGGCCTTCCTCTTCTTCCAGGCTTTACTGGTGTGTCACCTCAGCTTGACGTGGCAAGTAGGCTGCAAACCTCTGCTCTTGCCTTCAGTAGTTGGGATGGTCAGGGTAAATCCCAGGCCAGCTGAAATCTGAACAGAGCACACTTGAGCTCTACTGAGAGAAGAGACTGCTGTGGCTGAGCTCGGCTTCCCCCAAGCAGGGATTTCTGCAAGTTGTAAAATTTCTTTGACTCCAGCCTTACTAAACTTGGCTGTTCTGCAGTCATTTTAGCCCAGATTTTTCCAGCAAGTGAGGTTTGGCTTTTGCAGGTGTGCTGTCTATCCCACGAGGTTTTTACCTTGCTCATTCGCAGGCAAAGAAAGTAACATTTGTTGTATGAGTGTATGAGACAAGCAGCAGCTTGTAGTTTCATTATTAATTATTTACCAGAGAAAGAAAACTTCCCCATCTGGGAACATTTTATTTTCTTTGTGACAGGAGATGATAGGGTAATGAATGGCCACTCATGACATGAGAATGCAGGAGTGACGCTGGTATCCCCGATGGTTAGACAAAGATTCATCCATTGATACAAAATCATTAGAAATCACTTGCCCGCACAGGGAACCCAGTCACAGTCCTTTTTGTGCTCTTCCTATGCAGAATTACACACTGCAGGAAGACAGCCTGGCAGCTACAGCCTCCCTGGTAGCACTGCCCAAGTAATGGCAGTTCAGCTCTTTAGTATAACAAGCTTGACTCAGTCTGGACATCTGAAAACTATCCATCTACTTCCAACTTGACCCTGTCCTGCCTGAGTTTTAAGTTCATAGAAAACTTGGTAAAAGCATGAGCTAGTCCTGATGAAACCCTCCTCTATCTCTGTTACACTGCAAAACCCCAGGCCAGCTGGAAATATTTGTGTTTGAGCACAAAGGGAGGTGCACAAGCTCCTTGATGATCTCATGCTCTTCACCTTTTCCCTTTCTCCTGTATGCGTCAAGACAGGAGGAGTTTGTCCTTGGTCAGTGTGAGTTTTGATCCCTTGGATGACCGTGGGAGGATGGTGGGTGCAGCTGGGACGAGCTGCATTTCTCTGCAAGAGTCTCAGCACACAGCCACTTCTTGCACAACACTTTTGGCGTAAGAGCTTTTGGGAAATGGCTTTGCTTCTGTCACAGGAGCATAGAGGGACCACAGTCGGTGGCTTTGGCCACATCTTCCACTGCTGTAAATAGTCACAAGCTCATTTCACCACCTGAGATACCTATTTCCTCCTGTACACTCACCTTAAACCTCTTGTCACACCGTGGGAGCTCATATCAGGGAGTAAAACCAGCCAGCCCCGGGTAGAAGCAACATGTAACTAAGCATCCTCTGGCTGCTGTTAGGACAACATAGCAATTTGCCATCTCCCTTCTCTTCTCTTGCCTATAATTATGCTTTAGTCACTGGTCATCTGTTCTCTTCAGACCTATAATCCAGGAACCTTTCCTGTCCCGTCACCTACAAGTGCTTATTTGTTTGCACAGTTAGGAAGACTTAAACTTCTTTTTCTGCTCTTTTGGGAAGACACAAACCGCAGGCAATTTAGCTGGCAATATAACACCGATAATGTGCCTCGCTTGGAAAAAAATTCATAGGTGCTTTAAGTGTTAAGCGTATGGGCATGACAGTAAACATGCTCTGAAAGACTCAGGAAATGTTAAATGAAAGCAGAGCTGCAGCAGCGGGGAGGCAGCAAGGCGGCTGTGACTTGGTGCAGGCAGAGAGTTCCCTTCATGTTGTACATTTAGTGATGTCCATCTCTGACATATTTAACAAGATATAAAGTTGTAGTGTCCTGTACGGTCACTAAATTGTCTTCTGTAAGCGAGTATGCGTATTTGACTTTGGCACCTTTCTAGCAGTGTGGAGAGCGTTTGTAAGGAACCATAAAAAGTCATTACATATGCAGAACAATTGAACCTCCTCAGCATCTGTGGTAGGAAACACATCTGTCTTCTGTCCCTTTCTTTCCTAAATGTCTCCCTGAATCAACTTTTATGGGAGGGTCGTAAATATCCCTTTCTATTCGAATCCAGGAGTTAACAATACCCCCTGTGACCATAAACACAAGATGTTTCATTGAGGAAAGAGGTGCACTCAAGTAAGCAGAGATCTTTGTGACAGTTGCTGCCAGTATGGTCCCCATGCACTGCTAATCACATTAGTGGGAGAGCACAGAGGTGGCCGTCAGACAGCAAAAGAAAGAGGGGGAGAAAAGCAAGACTAATCTTGTTAAAAGGGAAGCAAAGATAGACGCTACTTTTACACAGAAGCTTATAACGTCCCCATTTTCCCAGGGCTGGAATCACCTGGATGCTCTCCCAGAGGCACTGCCATTGTGGAAGCGAACAGTCCCACATCGTGCTTGTGTTTACTGAGGACTGGGTTTCCTTATGGCTCTTTGCCTGCCATGTTCTCTTGGTTTCTGCACAGGCAACCTTGAATCCTTCCTGAAGTAGAGGTTTACTTGCCTCCAGATGACTTTAAAAGCAATAGGAATGTTTTTAATCCCCTGCATGTGTTCCTTTTCCACAGAGGAAGACCCACAATTTTTAATAGATGAAACAAGCGCCTAATCTAAAATATTCCTGTGTTTCGTCATTCTCCCCTGGGAGGCAATGTCAGATGTTTGAAGGCACCTCCTCCCTGAATGAAATCTTTTGCTCTCTGGCTGCATGAGGACAATGCGCAGATCCCAGCCGTGTGGCTGTGGCACGCTTTTCTTACTTGGGGAGTCGCAAAGCACCCCCTAAGCTGGGAGCTAAGGATTAGCCAAGCAGTCGCTACGTGGCTTCTGACAGTCCCCACAGTAGTATTTCCTCCTCCAGTCAGGGTGCAAAACCTTGCCATGCTGTGAGCCTTGATGCAGAGGTGTTGCCCCAGGACTGAGGTCCCCTCTTCCCGCTCCCTCCTCCCACATTTGGTGGAGATGGGGTGAGGGAAGGGGGTGCAGGAGGAGAGGTGCTCCTGACCAGATGCTCACTGACGTGTAGGCACCAATGCCTGCACCAGCCCACACTCCCAGTCCTGCACACAGGATGCTGCTGTGCAATGCTGAGGCTCTCCAGCCAGGTGGGAGCCTGGGGCAGGTGGTACCCAAACCAGTGAGCTTCTAGGTCAACGAGACAAGATGTGCAAGATGTGTGTTTGGGGAAAAACTTTCCTCTTTTGGGAAATCAGAGCCTGGAGAGGCAGCACCATGTGCCCAGGGTGACCCTCCAAGCCAGCACTGGAGAGCTGATGGACACAGCCTTTCTGAGTACTTCTCCAGCACCTTGAGAGCAAGACTGTCCCTCCTCCCACCACACAATGCTGTGAAACTTCCAGAGCTGTTTTAGCGGCCCTCCCTCCCACAGGGTTTAATGTTGGAAGGGAAAACAGCACCTTGTTGTCTGAAAGGAGCCTTAACCTGTTTTTATATCCATGACTGTTTAATCAGTGTCATACTACAGTGCTGAGGATGGAAAAACAAAGCACTTGCGTCAGTAGATGGGGTGTCTGCCGCTGCGTGCGCTGATGCCTCACCAATTAATCATAGAATCATAAAATCATTTAGGTTGGAAAAGACCTTTAAGATCATCGAGTCCAACCATTAACCTCGTACTGCCAAGTTCACCACTAAACCATGTCCCTAAGCACCACATCTACACATCTTTTAAATACCTCCAGGGATGGGGACTCAACCACTTCCCTGGGCAGCCTGATCCAATGCTTGACTACCCTTTCTGTGAAGAAATTTTTCCTAATATCCAATCTAAACCTCCCCTGGCACAACTTGAGCCCATTTCCTCTTGTCCTATCACTCTTTACTTGGGACAAGAGACCAACACCCACCTCGCCACAACTCCTTTCAGGTAGTTGTAGAGAGCAATAAGGTCTCCCCTCAGCCTCCTCTTCTCCAGGCTAAACAACCCCAGTTCCCTCAGCTGCTCCTCATAAGGCCTGTGCTCCAGACTCTTCACCAGCTTCGTTGCCCTTCTCTGGACATGCTCCAGCACCTCAATGTCTCTCTTGTATTGAGGGGCCCAAAACTGGACACAGTATTCCAGGTGCAGCCTCACCAGTGCTGAGTACAGGGGGACAATCAGCTCCCTGCTCCTGCTGGCCACACTATTCCTGATACAAGCCAGGATGCTGTTGGCCTTCTTGGCCACCTGGGCACACTGCTGGCTCATGTTCAGCCGGCCGTCGACCAACACCCCCAGGTCCTTTTTAGCCAGGCAGCTTTCCAGCCACTCTTCCCCAAGCCTGTAGCGCTGCATGGGGTTGTTGTGACCAAAGTGCAGGGCCCAGCACTTGGCCTTGTTGAACCTCATACAGTTGGCCTCAGCCCATCGATCAAACCTGTCCAGGTCCCTCTGCAGGGCCATCCTACCCTTGAGCAGATCAACACTCCCACCCAACTTGGTGTCATCTGCAAACTTACTGAGGGTGCACTCGATCCCCTCATCTAGATTATTGATAAAGATATTAAACAAACAGGGCAGGGGAGGGAGGACCTGACGGACAGGCAGGAGAAATCTGTGACAGAAAATCTTACTTCTTGTCACATTGGGTGGTGGGTGGGGGAGGAAATGAAGAAGCACCTGGAAGTCTGGCCACAGGGACAGTGGTGATGGCTTTATAGCTGAGAGTCCATGCCCCAACCAGATGGGGAGGGGATCAGCCACTTGTTGCCTTGATATTTCTTCAAGTTCTTAAATATAAAATGCAAACCCCACACTCTCTTGGCATTAAAATAATGATTTCAGTATGGATTGGTGGTTGCTAAATGAGCTGGGAAGTGGCCGTTTTCAGTGTCCCAGGGCACTCATGCTCCCCTTGCCATCAGGGCTGGGGCTTTCTGGGAGGGGCAGCAGTGCCAGGCAGGAGGGGAGCCCCTGGGATGCAGATGGACTGGCTGCAGGAATGGGAGAGGCTATGGTGAAAAGCTCTAAAGAAGCTTGCAAGGATGTTTGGGAAGCGCCATTGGGCCAAGCACACCATCCCAGGGAGCAGACCCTGCGCAAGGCAGACACCCCTGTGATGAAGAATAGCCCAGGCAGACCCAATGTTTCTGAGCACTGGAAAGCAGAGCTATTTGATAACCAGCTGACAAAGAGGGGAACCTGAAATTCATGTGTTGCTCTCCCAGGCAATGGATGTTTTGTTTCCCAGTCCCAGGAGTTGATTGGTGAGACCGGGACCCTCCAACCCTGATGCTCCACTCTTCTTTCTGCCCCCTTCTCTCCCTGCAGGGACAACCCTGCACCCCAAACTGAGTGGCATCAGGAGTACCTTCCCTGGCCCCCACAACCTCTCCCCCCTCAAATGATATTGGCATTGACCATTTAATCACGGATGGGTTTAGTGGCTGTTGGGGGAGAGTCCCAGAGCAGGAAGCCGGGAGCTGTGAGGGGAGGGAAAGGCAGCAAAAGGGATAAAGGGGAGGGAGCTACAGATGCCAGGGAACAGGGCAAAGGGAGGCCTGAAAGGAGGAGAAAGAAAAACTAGAAACAGTGGAAGGGGGAGCCTGTTTTCTCACTGACGATGCCCCTGATGAGAAGGTAACAGATGAAGGAATGAGGAATTTGGGTGATGCAGAAAGTCAGCATTTATGCCTATGCCATTTATGCCTGTGCAAGCCCTTTGCAGGCTGCAGGGGACATCCCTGGTGTGCGGGTCCCCGTATGCACACTGCTTTTCAACTCCAAACGTGACAGGCAGCCCGAGTCCTCACCACGCTCGCCTCTCCTGTAGGTGCACAGTCCGGATTACTATTATTACCATTATTATTATTATTACCATTATTACTGTTGTAGCAGTAGTACTTCTATTAATATTATTACTATTGTTATTACTTCCTGATTTTCCCAGGAATCTGGATCTTTGTCTCATACAGGCAAAAAAATCTTCTTAGAAAAAAAATTTTCTTAGATGGAAAACACCTTGCTTTTTCTCTTGAGGATGTCTGTGTGGCCCTCAGGTACAATTCATTCATCTCCTCAGCTAAGCCAACATATTGATCCTTCCCCTGGGCTCTGACCCCTCCATGCCTTCTCTGTTTACAGAGTTATCTTCAGCATTCCTGCCTCCTCACCACTGCTCAGGGGCAGCAAATAGTTCAGATAAAATTGATCCGGTGGATACAAGGAAAGACGTCATGAAGAAACCCCAGGCACGAGGCCATTCACAGGCTCTCTGCCATCACGTAAGCTGTCTGAGGGTCAGTTCGACATTAGCTGCCTCCTGAGGTGGGTTCTTATAAGGAGCAACTCTGAGAGGCTGAGCGGCTCTCAGCATCACCGACAAAGTGCAAACTGGGGTGTTATTACAATTATCGTCATCATTGCTTTTGTGCAATGCATTGGACAAACCTCAATTCCACCTTCTGCCTTAGACACACTCACAGGGTTTGAAGGCCAGACAAATGATGCAAACCACCCAGCCTGACCTGCACGGTACAGCTCAGAGCGTCTTAGCCTTAGTTTTAGCTTCAGTCCCATGGTTTTGTGCAAGTACATGAGTATCTGAAAGTGGAACAGGAGTTCCACTCCTCAGTGTTTGTCAAGACCTCCATCAGGGCTGCCTCCAGCTTTGCAAGGGCTACTCAGAACAAATGCCCTCTTTTTGGGGACATGCTGTATCCTTTCCATTTTTTAACCATAGAGTCAAGTACACAAAGGTTACATTAAGGTAACTGCTTGTAGGCCCAGTGCCTGTTCCTTGTTCCCTGGTCCTGCAGACCATATTCAGAGGATTATGAATCCACACAAGTCATACGAGAAAGCCTCCACTTCTCTTGGGGAAATGACTTCACCCCTGGGCTACAATGACAGGCTCCGACCCAGGCGCCCTGCTTGGCCTCCTGAAATGTCACCTTTTTTTTCTGCAGAGTAGCCTAAATTCAACCAGTGGGGTGAGACCGTGATGCACGACTTCCCTCTGCAAAGGAAGAGGAACGTTTAATTTTCAGGCATTGCTGTGTTCGGCACGGTGGTGCCCAATTCCTGGCATGGCTCCTTTGCCTGCCCTTCCCCAACATGTGTGGGACCGTAACTCCAACCATGCTGTGCTCAGAGGAGCCAGTGGAGACCGTGGGAGGGGGAAGGACCCACAGTGCACCCCACAGGTCACAAGCAACATCCTCAGTCCCTGGCAAACAGCTGAACCTGCCAGAACAGTATAAACCTGTAAATTGGCAAACACTAAGTACAAAAAGAAAAAAAAACAACCCCAAAACTCATGTTTTGGCTACTCTAGGTGATGGTAGCTTCAAGCATCATTAAGTGAGGACTCCATTTCCAGCAGCTGTGGACAACTACTTACCCTCCAGGTCTTAATCAGCCCAGGCACTCAAGCGGCGCGCAGCTGCCGCAGGTAGGCTGGCAGGGCTGAGGGCAAAGCTGCTGACAGGGACGAGGTCTGCTGGAGCGACTCAAGGGCTGTTTGCTTGATGGTTGCTCTGGGCAAGCTCATCCAACTGACTTTCTCTTCTAAAAAGAATTAAATTCATCTAAAAAAGTTGGATGTATAGAAGTCTTTCCTTCATCCTAGTTCTATGTGGTTTATGTATGTCTCTTTTTATGTACAGTAATGACTATATTTTCTACAGTGGTCTGTATCAGAGGAAATCTGTTTTCTAAGGTGTTGCCCTGGGTGGGAAAGTCTGTGAAAGGCGGTTGTGACTTATCCCAGGGAAAGGCCAGAGCAGCTTAAAAAGTGGCTCGGTGGGGCCAAGTTGACTTGATGTACCCCACAGCAATCTCTAGCTTTTGAGTATTTTTGAAGCCCTGATAATGAAAAGTACAGGAGCACCATTACTGGGGGGAGTGGGGAGCAGTAAGGGTGATGCTCTGGCTGACATGAGGACCCATGCAGATCAGTATGAGTGGAGAGATAAGTGATTGGGTATTATTTAATCAACATACCAAACTAAAGTATACCAGCTCAAAAGCTTCATGGTCCCTAATAAAGTGCTGTCCCTGAGCGTACATCACTTAGAGGATTTTGCTTGTCCATGACCTCTCAGATAAGCACATCAAATACAACCTGGAACAGGCTGCCACTTCTGGCCCGAGCAGCTGATGCTCATGCAGTCACCAGGACAGGGAATAGTCAGGCAATTCTGCAATACAGTTCTCTTGACTAATTAAAAAAGAAGAAGGAAAAAAAGAAAAGGAAACCAATGACCAACACAGACCCTGGGGTGCCTGAAGAAACAACACCTGTGTTAGTGTTCCTTATGCCATCTCTAGCCTTCAATCTACATTTTTCTCACCAGTTGATGCTTTTCTAGCACTTCTGGGATTTCTCTCTGCTTATTTGGTGTTTCTGGTTGTATCTGTACATACACGTCCATCAAAATAACAATTTCTTCCTTGTATTTGCAATCAGGGCTAACAAAAATCCTGTTTACACAGATTGGTTCCTGAGCACCTTCTCAATATAAGTGTTTTCAGACTTGGCTCCTATTTTTCAGCTATCTTACTTTTAAACAGAAACTTAACGGCATCTACTGTGCTTTGTGAGGAGAAGACAGCTGCCACATTGACCAGCTTCAATAAGTCTCCATTTTATGCTGCCTTACTAGGCAGATCAATATACTCCAAATGTCCCATAATATACGCAAAGTCTCCCACAATATACTCCAAGTGTCCCATTCCAATCTGAAACACTGCTCGCCTTTTGGCTTGAATGGCTCTTGCAAGGTTTGGGCCTAATACAAAAACAAATTGAGAAGGTCTGGGTGCTTCCTTGAGGCAACTGTATTTACCCCTGTGCTGCTGTAACCTGTTCTAGGATAGCAATGTGTGTCTGCACGGTCTGCTCCATGGCTAGAGTGGGTGGTGGCATTGCTCTGCAGTGTGCTGGATTCAGTAAGAGTTCTTCTGAGCTCTGCTCAGGTCTCCAGAAGTCTGACATTGCAGACATTCGCTGAATTTACTGCTAAATTGTTTCAGTTATTGTGTTGGAAGAAAATAGCTTTATGTTTAGAGTCTTGATAGCCAAGATCGGTGGGCAGTTTGGCTGGGACAAAGGTGCTGGTGGGTGGCACCAGAGATGCCGTGCTGTATTCCAGCACAGATAAGGAACGGGCTTGACTCTGCATCTGTTGCAGTCAGTGGGAGAGGTCAGGCTACACAAAAGGTCTTTAACCCAGGCCTGTCAGCACAATTGCCTTGCAGTAGAAAGGCTTCACCTTGTATTGCTGCAACCCAGGAAACTTTTGGGAACTAAGCACCAGGGCTGTGGGATAGGACCCAGATTCCTGCAGCCCTAGAGCCTCCGCTTGCAGCCAGGAGGCAGGTGTGTAGGAGTGACGGAGCAAACCACAAAGCTGTTTGCTGTATTCCATTCAACTGGGAGATTCAGCATGCACTAAAGCGAAGAGCTCACATAACTTCCCGCTGCAGTCTTCAAAGGAAGTGTATCTGTATTATCCCTGTGGGTTTCATTCACTCGCTACAGTACCCCAGAGTGATGCTGGTGTTACTCAGCGAAAGCAATACTGCAGTAAAAAGGAGCAGTGAATCGGGCGGGCTGTGCTTATTTTCATCTTTGCCTGATACATGATGAGCTGCTTTTGGAGTTGCTACAAAAATGCATTTTGAGAGGAAGAAGAGGAAGGATCAATGCATTTCAAGAGACCATTCCACACTGAATCATATGGCAACTTCCAAATTGTCCGTGGCACGTTAGCTGGTGAATGGTTTAGGCTGTGATCTTCCTGCAGTCTTACAGTACTCAAAAATTTAAAGTTTAGTTTACGATGTTTAGTTTATTGCTCTCTTTGAGCCGATATGTACCAGTGTTTATTAGTTGTCTGAAAACAAATTAATTGCATGAAAGACATGTTATGTTTCAGACCCTAATGTACCTTGGGCAAGTGACTGATCTCTTTTATGATCCCTCAATGGATCAAGCATCTGACACAGCAAACAGGGAAAAAAGCCATTGCATTTCAGAGGCAAAGCTCACCATGAACCCGTCATCAGCCGTGGAACTGTTTGTGGTGACTAAGGCATGGATATGTGGAAGGATGCAGTACCTGAGACATCAGCCACATGGAGACCTACCTCTACACTCTCTGTAGATAGTGAAAGCAGCACCTGACATACCTTTCATTCATGTGATGATCCTGAGACCGGTGGCCTCGTTGAAGTGCCCCATTCTCTCTGTGTTGCCAATGGACTGTCAAAGTAGCTCAGATGAGTCTGAGGTGTCCGTGCTGTAATGTTCAGTGTCAGTCCTTGGCACTGTGATCTGCTTTGCCCTGTTCTCCTCTCATACCTCGTGCATACAGCGATTGCCCCTGGAGAGGGATGCTTGTGCAAGCCCTTCTGGTGCCACATCTTCCCAGGGTGACAGCCTGCCTTTATCATCCTTCCAGCTAATACAATATATATATTTGCATGAAAAGACTTTTCCCTTCCCTTCTCCTGCCTCCCACACCAGTCACCCAAGATCCTTCCCTGTGAGCTTGGGGATTATTCCTTGACCTGAAGCTGAGGGTGTCTCCTGTGAAAATCACACAGTGTATGACCTCCTCTTCATACTTTGGGGTGAGCTTTGACTGCCACCCACCATGTGTCAAAGCTCCCTTTCCCATGTTGCCAGGCTGGTTTTACACTGGGGTTGTCCCAACCGTCAGGACCAAAGGAGGGTTCCCAGCGCACTCCAATTTGCTCTTGAAGGAACCCAGGCGTGCAAGCGGGGAGGGAAGTCACGTGGCGTATTGGTGGCTGTCCTTGCAATGTGACCTGCTCAGCCCTGCTTGCAGCACATGGCCTGGGCAAAGCAGCTCTGCTTGTGCCACCAGATGAACCCTGCTTTGCTCTGCAGGGGACAAGGTGCCCGAGAGAGGGCTTTCCCTACAGCTCCCGTGGACGGACAGATTGCCATGTGCCTGGGAATAGGTACACAGACACTGCCAAATGCCTAGCATATCATGTAAGCTGGATTTTTAAATGGTACAGGAAGGTGCTGTGTTTGATTCCAGGATGTCTAATGGATCTCCATGGAAGGAAATCAATGCCATTAGTACGGGAGCACTGGTCTGTTTTTTCGCTGCCTCTCAGCACCGATCAATCACTGCAGGCTGCCACTGTCTCATTCACTGTCCAGATGGCAATATCCAGTGCCTACATTTTTTAAGCTCTTGTATAAAAGAGAGAAAGCAGGCTCTTTCTAGCTGTAAACAGCTTATCTAGATCTGCTTTGTGGCAACCATACATGAATAGCCTGAAGTTCTATCATCTAGCTCCCTCTCTTATGAAGCATCTTCCTAGACTGTCTTCAGAGGATCACCCAAGCACTACTTTATTTCTTCTGTTACACAGGAAAATGAATAAACACCGTCCTGTGTTTAGAAGAGCTTTTACACTTCTGGCATTCAGATTGGTGCTTTTCTGTTTAAAGCAGCAGATCTGAGAATGATGCAGATTGTTACGTGGATATGTCAGATTTTGGAAGGAGGGGGTGTAAAATGTTAAGTTTCTTATTTTTCACCTTAGTCCTAAAGACTCAAAACCCTCAGTTGTGTCTTTGCCTCATTTTGGTACCAACCGTAAGTTTTTAGGCGAGGATGACTTTGGAAGCTTGAAAACTCAGTCATAAACAGTGAGATTGGACTTGCATAGCAACTACAATTCTTCACCTACTGAAAACCCAGGAAAGCTTTTCCCAGTTTCAGAAAGCTACATAATAAAAATGTAACCACACTTGTTCACTGCTACAGATCAACATATAACCTTACGTATTGTCCTTGTGATGTTTCTGAAATATCCTGTGATAGCCATTGTCATTAAATGACATTACTTGTACAAAACCACGAAAATAATAAAAAATAGTAATCTTTCTGATACTTTTTGTCTTTACACTAATGTGATAAAAATTAGGTGGCATTTCTGTAGTCATCAAAGTGCTTTACTGGGCTTAAATTATTTTGTGTTAGGATTCACAATCCATAACTACCAAACTTCCATTTATTAGAAAAGAAGAAATCTTTCTTTTTCAAAAATCAGTGAAAAAGATTTCTTTTCCTTTCCATTATAGAGGTGGGTCCTATTCTTTTTTTAAATTGAAAGCTTGTGGTACACTTTTTAAGTTTTTTGCAGTTATGCTGTAAGTTAACACCAATGTTGTATAGTTTGCATATATTCTTTTGAACACTGTCTACATCCTTGTGGACAACAAGCTTAAAACTTTGCTGGTTGATGTTGTGAAGGATTTGTTGCATGAAGACATCATCTTCCATTGCTTTTATGTTTGTGGTTATTAATATAAAATTATCGTCAATGATATTTATGTGTCATTTTGTCAGCTGCTGTTCAGACACAAGACGTGCCCTGCCCATGTGCGTTAGATAACCAAGATTACTCAGTAAATATAATTCTCCTAAAGACTATGCAAACAGTTCATGTTCCACGTTGCACTTCCCCAGTTCTTCATTCTCCTTTTCTGGAGTCATTGGTTCATTTTAACACCTTTCTAGACTAATGTGACTGTCCCCACGTTCCCCCACCTTTCTTCACCATTGACTGTTGTGATGAACAGAGTTGTTGCATCAAAGCAAATCCCAGCCTGATAAGAAGTGATAACATGCTGAGCAGGTTTTGTGCCTCTTTCATAGATTGCTTGATTCGGCTGATATATCCTTAAATCATGATTCGCTCAGTTTCCCTGGCATGATCATCTGGGTATAATGCCTCTCTGGTGCTCTGTCAGCTTAACAGGCCTGAATAGTCAGAAGGCAGTGATAATAAAGATGGACAGTGATCTGTTTTAGTACCACATTCAAACATCCTTGAAAAGGCACCAACGTGTTGAAAATAAGCCTACATCTAGTGGAATGTTATACCTACTGCACAGAAGTATACCCATTGGAAATGCACCAAGCAGAGCTTTCCAGCTGAGATAACCTTTCAGCAGAGCAAGAGATGCCACATGACCTTTATGCAATCTCACAGTGCTGCTTCTAAAACATCCTTTGTTGACAGATTTAGATATGTGAACCAGAAGAAGTCTTTGCTAAAATGCTCCAGGCCTGAGGGGGTCCCAAGTAAGCTTGAGCTGCAAGCTGCAAGCCTCTACAAGAAGTTGACCTGTGCTGAGAGCCAGCTGGATCACCTGCAAATGTTAGCTGTGGTCGTAGACACTTGCCCAAAGGGAACTGGATTGAAGTTACTCAGCTTTCATCAGATAGCAAAAATTATCCCTCTCTATTGACCCCAGTTGCTTTGAACCATGAGTGTCCAAGTGAGAAATGGCTCTGGATTCCAGCTCCAGCTCCATCTGACCTACTTAGCTCAGCCACTCTGTTTAACAGGGGCAAAATCGTCATGGTTTCTTCCTGGCATTGGGTGATCAGTGTGGAAAAAAGCCTTTATCATTCTGCCCTCAGCACTCATACTCTTGGGCTCAGCCCGACTCTTAACACAACACCACAGACCGCAGCCCTTACCTGAGAACCACCTGAATCCAGGTCTGTAATAAACACCACATCCTCATCTCTCAATGGATCATGGTCAGGGGAGGCCTCCGAGATAACCTTGGCCAGTTCCAAACAGTCCAGATTAATACTCTTGGACCTGGAAATGACTGTGGAGTTAGCTGAGGGCATGAATCACTAATGTAACAGCTTTGCACCTGACTGCTATCAAGGAGATGGGGATGTGTCCCCTGACCAGGATAAGCCAGGAACAACAGCTCAAGCCATTGGAGATGAAGTAAAATACCATTACTGTGCTGTCTTTTAGTGTGTGGTTGATGTATAACATTCTTTACTCATGCAATGCCTGCCTAAATGACTGCAGATGTTATCAAGCCAGCTCACAGGGTGGGGTTGCTGCGGACACTTTCTGGGAAGAGGACCATGTCTTGCCTTCATCCCCTCTGAAGTTTAAGGGCAGCTATGTCCAGGCCTCTGAAGCTAAAAGGCAGTGGAGATCTCCTGTGACAGGAAACTCAGAGCAAGGAAAATAACATGTTCTGGGAAGATTCATGATTCAATGGGTACTGACTGTACAGGATGGCGGACCTCCCACATCTCCCTGAAAGCTGGACCTGCCCTTGAAGATCTCCCTCCAAGCACTCATCTGCCAGGGCATCTGCTTTTGCTCTCTGAGGAACCTGGGGCCAGCTGAACAAGATGCAACAGGCATGAAACTATGGATGCTGTAATAAACTGCATTCTTATTTTAGGCAGCAACTTGACTTCAATGAAGACTAAGTTTTTAAATAAATTTCAAAGAAACATTGCAAGCTGGCCTGAGCATCTGGCAGCTCTGGTTGGGGTCAGAAGAGTATCGGTGTGTATGTTTGTAGGTGTGCCTGACCCCTGGGAGCAAAAGAAGCAGTACATGTGGACCTCTTCAGGACTAGGAAGATGAGAGCCAGATCCCCAGCTGTGGCCAGCTGGGGTACGCTAGCCACAGTCAGTAGCTTTCATTTGATCTCACTGCATGAGGAAGGTGTCCCTCCTCAGTACTGTCAAACCACTGTCCTTCCTGAGCAGCACGCTGTGATGGGGGCTTCAGTTAAACCATGCCAGATCTCCGTATTGTGCTCTCAGACGCTCAGTCCCAGAACACACGTCTCAGGATCCCTCAGCCCCCAGTGCAGTGCTTTGGTGAAACTGTGCAGCAGGACCAAGTTAGTCATGTGTCGGTCAGTGCCCCACCTCCCCTCTCAGACAGTGTCATTCACATAGCTCAGTCATCAGACACAGCTATTTGTGAGGAATGATGGTCTTTAGGTTAGGGCATGGAGTGGGGACTTAAGAGATGAAAGCGCTGGCTCTACTGCAGATTCTCTCTGACACTTTGGGCAGGTCCTTTACAGATGCGTTTGCCACTTACTTTTGTGCGTGAATGCACAAGAGTGGTAGGTGAGCTAGACCATCTACTCTGCAGAGCTGCAATCGGCGTAGGGACAAAGATGTAATGGCATCTTTAGTAAGCGGTCTGAAGAAACTTTAATTTCTTTCTCTGGATGGTGATTATTGCTTGGATTAACCTCTCTCAGAGACATCTATTCCCCAAGCTTTGTAGGAAAGAGGTACCAACAGATGCTCTGAGCTTCAGGTTAATGGGATGCCCACAGTAGATGACATGAAGCCCTGGTTAGTATTCCCTCCTTGTCCATCTGAAAACCAAAATATTCTGTGGCATAATTGAGAGGCAGATTGAGAAATGGAGGAAACCAGTGGCTGGACAATTTACTTGTCAGCAAACTCAGAGTGGTTCTTCCCACAATTGTCCAGAACAGCAGTTCTTGAACTTGGGGCTGAAGGGAAGAGAAGGCCTTCTCTAGGGGCCCCAGCGTGTGTCTCAGGGACCTATGTCAGATGTTGAAAGATGGAGGTGAAAAGCCCCTGGTGGTTGTCTTTGCCCCCTTCACTTTTCTGTATCTTCCTCCCCACACACATATATCCATGAAATTTTTTTCTCTTCAGGAGCTGTATGAAGAAGACAACGCTTGTCTGGAGCTAGTGACACCCTTTGGTGACTCATCCCTTCTCTTGCCATCAGATCCAAGTGATCAATACATTCCTCAAAGGCTGAATCTCAGGCTGAAGTCCTGGCAGACATGAATGAGTCTGGAAAGCCAGTTTTGGAGCCAGGAGTGCAGGCTCCTGTGTGTGCAGCAAGAAGCATGGGGGCAATGAGGACCCCAGCACACACCAACATGTCAGCATTTCTATACCTCCCACGGTGGCACCAACACCTCCACGTGAAGGATCCGTGCTCAAGGTGGTTTCTCCTGGACACCAGAGCTCTGATTCCCCAAGAGCCTGGGCTCCATCTTACAGCACTGCAAGAGATATCCACAAGCCCTGGAAGTCACCAAGTCCCCAGTGTGTCATGGACAGCCCTGGCTCAGCACAGCCCAGGAGTTCAGGCTGCAAGACAAGCTGGCAAGATCTCACAGTCACATCTGATGGACATGTGCCCACACATCATTGAAATGAGGGTATTTTTCAGAATATTCTGACTCCTGCAGATTGATGTTTGTGCCTGGAAACCTCTGCCGCTGCAGGGCTCCCAGCCAGCCCTTGCTCTGCCCTCAGCCCTGCTCTCTGGGGATCAGGGCAGCCGCCTGCACGGCTCCCTCTGGCTCCACCATCACAGCAGGCACCAATGCTTTGGCGTTTTCTACAGACCGTGATTCCACCTGAGTCGCAGTAAATGCTGTCATCTGTTTGGGGAGGCAGGGGGGAGACGTTTTCTGTTGAGTACTGGCTTGGGAGCTGGTGACCTTTGTGTTTGTGCTGGTGGGGGTACATAGTGGGTGTCAGTGATCGAAGAGCTTTCACCGAAGGAAGAATTAATAATGCCTGCTTCTTTCTTTCACACTTCTGCAAGACTCAGTCAACCCTAGCATCATGATTGATGGCATGAGCAAAGCCTTGTTGGCGCCGTCTCAAAGGCAGGTGCCTATTAATGAAACAAAAAGACAAGGATGAAGGTGTCTTGCAGGGCTCACAACTCCACTATCAGTGCTGGAAAGTCGAAGTGAGTGGCTTGTTCAGGGGGGTGTATTTGCTGACAAAAGTCTGTGCAAACAAGGACCTTGCGAGAACATACAGGGAACAGCTGCTCTGTATCTGGGAAAGGTAAATGCAGTTTGCAGAGCAAACTCACTCTAATTCAGGCAAATACTATTACAAGCAGTGTAGTTGAAAAGAAAACACGTTTACTGGGATGTTAACATGACTCGTATCAAGTGCAGGGAAATGGGGAAAATGCCAGTGTCTGTGAGCCTGCTGCCTGAAGCAAATCTGTCCTGCTAAGAAAACCCCTTTGTGTGAAGCATCTTGCCTTGACCAAACATCCTCGGTATCTGTGGTGGAAAAGTGCTCAGTACGTGGCAGGATTTGGCCTCCACAGGCCCGCTCCAAGCACCAGCTCAGTGCTTTTATTTGCAAAAATTGTGTTGGACTTTGGGTGCTGATTTGAGCTGCCCCCAGGGCTGTGCTGCAGAGGCAGGGGATGTTGAGCACTTGCAGGGAATCAGCGCCTTTCAGGAGGCTGACGCTGAGCATCCCCACACCGAGCATCCCCAGCCACTGACCCATCAAAATTTCATCTTGTCTTTCTGCCTCCCCTCCTCCAGGACCACTGCCACCACCCTCAGCGCCCCAGAGGGAGAAGCAGGAGATGCCTTCAGGAGAGCAGGAAGAGCTGCAAGGTCTGGGGACAGAGCCCCATCTCGTGGAAGCGATCTCAGGCCCTGCTCGCCAGACGCCTTTGTGGGGTGGCTTGTGAGCCCCAGCATGATCTCTTGCCACACATCATACCTGCTGCCACACGGATTAGTGTAATAAAAGCTTTTATCTCAGTGTCAGTCACAGCACGTCATCCCTGCAGGCACACAGCACAGGTGTGGGGCGGTGCCTGGGTCTTCCTCTCCCTTAGCTCAAGATAACACGCAGCGCATGTGAATGGTAGTCATATTTGTGTTACTATTGAAAAAAAAAAAAAAAAAAGCTTTATTCATTACAGCAGGTTTCTGATTTACAGACAGTCGGAGAGCTGGTTGAAGGCCAGGCGAAGCATCTTTCATTGCAGCAAAGAGCAATAAAATGGCCTTTTATGTGATCTGACCAGGCAGCAACAGGAAGGCATCAGGCAGAGCAGACCTGAGGACCAAGGGATTACCCACAGCTGGGTCAGCCATCACGGGAGCAATGGCTGGGGGGAGCTGCTCAGTAAGCAAGAAGGATATGGCCCAGGAGAGGCTGCAAGTCAGCACCTGTTTGAAGCCAGGTATTTGCTGGGTTTCTGCATATAGAAACGGCCTTCTCCTCTTTTTCCCACCTGTACTCAAGGACGATGGTTTCTACCCACTTCGTTCAAACATAAAGCAGGATGGTAACAACCGGCCGTTCTCTTCCTCCTCCTGGAAACCCCCTGGAAAGGTCCTGTGGCACTGCTTGGCAGTGAACCGAGCCAGGCAGCACCAGAGCAGATGGGTAAGCAGCTTTGAAATTGTTATCCAGTGGCTCCCACAGAAAGCACTACCAGTCAGGAGCTCCTGCGCCCACGTGAGGAGATGCAGGACTGAATCTGCTCCATTGGGTTCATTTGATTTCTGTTGACAGTTTCCTGTTCCTGTCAGGAATACAAAGTGAACTTGTCCACTTCCAAAGCTTCTGATTCGGAAGAAGAAGTCTAGGTCTGCTGCATGGGTCAGAAAAGGAATACTTAATTTTTTCCAAACCCTGCTATTCTGTCTAGAAAAAATGATATTTAGCAACCTGTTGCAGCCAACATGTAGCTGTGCCTGCTACCCTTAATATGTGTGATCAGGGATCCTGGAGGGATTATTTAGCAGAGTCAGCATGGTAGAAAAATCTTCTTTCCGTTTGGTTGACACACAAAAAACCCTAGAAACCTCAGTGATGTTCTTTGATCCATTTGAGATAATCAGGGATGATCATGTCTCACACTGCTTGGCTGATTTGTTTTTGTAAATTCAGATTTTTCCATCCTATATTTCAATGCCTAAATTCCTGTAAACCACAGAGATGGCTCAAAAAGCCCGTGATTTTGCACACCAGAGCGCAGAGCTCCACAGAGGCTGCGGGGAGCTCCTGCTCCCCAGGCTCCCGCTCAGCACCCGAAAGCTCTCAGCCGGAAACGTGAAATAAGAGCCAAAGCCACCAGTATATCCAACTGTCATTGTCTCCATTTCTTTAGGCTGGAAGTTTCCAACGTTTTGCTCAGGAATCATCATTAGTCGGTAAAACGTGAGGGTTGGTTAGATGGCAAAGTTCATCTCTAGTACCAGGCACCGGTGCGAGGCAGGTTCTCAGACAAAGCAGTTGCCTTCTGCCAGACCACAGCAGCAGCAAAACCCTGGGCCAAGCCCAAATGACATTGTGATAAGCAGAGCAGGGCATAAGCTTTGCTATTTCTAAGCCTCTGTCCTGGTTTCGGCTGGGATAGAGTTAATTTTCTTCCTAGCAGCAGGCATAGTGCTGTGTTTTGGATTTAGTAGGAGAAGAATGTTGATAACACGCTGATGTTTTTAGTTGTTGCTCAGTACTGCTTATGCTAGTCAAGGACTTTTCAGCTTCCCATGCTCTGCCAGGCGCACAAGAAACTGAGAGGGGGCACAGCCAGAATAGTTGACCCAAATTGACCAAAGGGCTATTCCATACCATATGACATCATGCTCAGTATATAAACTGGGTGGGGGGGGGTTGGCCGGGGAGCAGCGATCGCTGCTCGGGAACTGTCTGGGTATCGGTCGGCGGGTGGTGAGCAATTGCATTGTGCATCACTTGCTTTGTATATTGTTATTATTATTATCATTTTTATATTGTTATTATTATCATTACTATTTTACTTTATTTCAATTATTAAGCTGCTCTTATCTCAACCCAGGAGTGTTTCTCACTCTTATTCCTCTGATTCTCTCCCCCATCCCACCGGGGTAGGGGGACTGAGCGAGCGGCTGCGTGGTGCTGAGTTGCTGGCTGGGGCTAAACCGCAACAGCCTCTTGCAGTAAAAATGCAGGGGCTGAGCAGCGTGTGTGTGTCTGGGATTAATGAGACTCTTGGGGACAGGCTTTGGGGGGGATTGCGGGGTTTTGGTTTTAAATGTTTTATGGAAACACTGAACAAACACCATTAGCCAGCTCAGCACTTTCTAATAATTAAGCTGGATAACACTGAGCTGGTTTCAATTGACTTTTAGATGGGGAAAAAACAAGCTGGAAGTTTCATTTCCATGTGACACGCCTGTAAAGAGGAGTGACAGGGGTTAGAAATCTCGAGTTGTCACGCTGGGGAACACGAGTCCTTCAGCACACTGGGCTGCAGAGGGTGACTCTCTGCCGGGGACATCCCCAGCCCTGTCCCCACCACCCCCATCGGCGGCAGGGACAGAAGACAGGGTGATGGTGGAGACCAGCTCCCCTGGGCGCTGGCACCCTGCTTGGGGCTGGTCTCCCTGTGCCCAGTGGAGCTGACAGCAACACCTCCTCCCCTTCGGGCTCACCCCTTGCACAGGTGCCAGCAGTGGCGGCAGAAGTTTGGGTCCTCTCCCCATGTCCAACATGGGTCACAGGAGTTTTTCCCTCTCAGGATGCCTGGACACGCAGTCAGAGGATGCACAGGGGCTGCCAGGGCCACCATGCACGGCCACCACAGCTGGCCATCCTCTGAACATCCCCGCACCCTCTGTGGGCTGGTTTTGAGTTAAACCCTCCTCTCAAGCCTCCCTGCCCTGTCTTGGCTCCTGCCTGCGGCGGGAAGGCGGTATTTTGGGTGGCTATGGGCTGAGGTTTGCATGCTTGGTGCCTGGTGCATGGGTGACATCTACCGACCATGTCTTCAGTTTCATTTTTATGCTTTTATGACTCTAAATAAAACCACACCAATAAAGTGATACTTGAGATCGTGTGCTGTTGCAACGTCTCATTTACCTGTCCCAGGGTAAAAGCCAATAAAGTATTTTTATAACTGCATGTTATAACGTCAGGTTTTGACATAAGGCCAATACCTAGTTTTCAAGTGGAACTGTGCATGGCTGTGGGAAATCTTTAAACATGAATGGAGATTATTCCCCTGTAGTTTATTCCCCTGAGAATTATTCCCCTGTAATTAAGATTAGATTTTGGATCTGTTTCTTTAATAGAAAACTCACAACCAGCCTAGAGCAGAACTATACATGCGAAGTAAAACTGGTGAATTTTCTTTACATAAAAATGCTGCCATTTGTCCTAGGATTTATTTTAAAATGGCAAACTAATGCTCATTTCTCTAATGTTTCTTACCTTTTGAAGAGTAGAAAGTAATATTAACAAAAACCAAATGCCTAACTGCCTCCAAAAAACAGAATAATAATTAATCCAACAAATATTTGCAAAAAGGAAATACCTGGGTGCTTTTTAAAAAAGTAGTTCCAAGCTGGTGGCTTCTGGTGTGATGCAATATTATAGCTGAGCTTCAGGTAATAACTCTTGGATCCATCCTCAACAAATTGCCCTAGCTGGATACAACTTGCCAAGTGCCTGGCCGTAGGCATAGACCGGCCAGTAGGCTGCAGCTGGAACAGTATCGCTTCATTTCTTAGTTCTTGCATGAGATGCTGAAAATTGCTTTTCTTACTTGCAAGTTCTTAACCCATGCAGATGCAAAGAAAAGAATTGTGAATACAGTACTTAAAGGCTCAAATTCAAAGGTGAATAGAAAGTAAACAACACTTGTTCTTTCAAATACTGTGATTTTTAAGCCTTTTCTTATTTTGGCATCTGGCATATAATTTGTGACTGTTTAGGCAAGGTGAGGCTGCTGTAGAGACTGTACAAGCAGTACTTTGGCATTCACACAGTATAATACCACTCACAGCCTCTGCAATATCTACGATGCCATAAATGTTAATCCAGCTCGTCCTCCTTTCCTGTGTTATCTCTCCACATGTATAGTCAGCTCCTAAAGCACAAGACTGGGACAGGAGGATTCCTACTGGAAGACCAGCAAGAATAACATGCCAAGCTGCGATACAGGCTAAAAAGCGAGCTGAGGATGGGAGAGATGATTCAGGCTGGGGGAAGGCAGCTTCAAGATCAGCTTCAACATGGGTGTAGACAGACTCTGTGGGACCAACTCTTTTTCACTGTTGGTCATTCCCAAAAGAGGAGCACTCGTCAATTGCTCTGAATTTTTTAGCATCTCTTCCCAGGACTCTGACTTTCCATTCGATAGAGTTGAGTCCCATCTCGCTGCTGCCGGTCCAGTCTCCAAGGCCACCAGTTCTTCCCCTGCAATGCCCCAATCCTCCTATGTACTGATGGAGCATCTCCAGATACCATCCCACATCCTGTTATGTTCCTTGGCCACCAAGGAAATTCTGTTCAATACTAGTCCTTGAAGAATGCTCCAAGTTATGTATTGCTGCCCCAAAGCCTGGCCTTATGTATGTGCCATGCTGGATCCCATTTTCTACAAGCTGCCTAATAACTTCTCCTAGAGCATTGGGTGAGACATTTTTCAGATACCCACAGAGATTAAATACTGCTTTTCCCCTGCCAAAAAAAGATGGCAGGTTAATCTGGTGTGACCTATCTTTTGTGGATCCATGTTCTTTTTTATTCTTCTTTTACTACTATTTTTTTACTGCATTTACTATTTACTATTTTACTTATTCTTCTTCCTTGGCTTTCATTATTCACGCCTTCATAATTTCTTCCAAGGTTTTGCTTGCTGATGAGTGCAACCTAATGGGCCTATAGTTTCTCCAGTCTCCCATACTCCTTCTGAGTATCCTCAGCTCAATCCTCCTTGATTATATCTTCTGCAGATTTATAGGTCTCAACTGCTGCTGCTAAGCCCAGTTAAACTGCCTTTATTACTTCTTTTATATTTTTTCTAATCTAAATCTCTTCAGGGTACTTCCATCTGGTCTCCAAGAAAGCTTCCCTATGCTCCAAAGCAGAGTGTTAGTTCATCCATTAATCACTGCTCCCCCATAGTTAACTGTCGGTGCTAAAAATTGGAACACTATAAGCAAGCACAGTATATTTTACATGTGATACAAATGAGTAATGTTATGCTTCATCTTGTGAATTATAAAATAAACTCCTTCTGGAGAGATAAGAATGCAAGTCATGCAGAAAATTATTTGTTCAGATTGTCAACCATGTGGAAGAGTGTTTAGTGGCTTTAATGTCTGATCTCAAATGCTAGACTGGCTTTCAGCCAGTTAATGCAGCTTATTTTGTGGTGCTCTTTTGGATAAGATCTTGTAAGGAAAGGTTGTATAAGTAAAGCTCCTGCATTTTAAGGTCCGGTACTTTTTTTTTTTTTTTTTACAACAGCGTTTAGCTCAGGTGTCCTTTGGCAAAATTCTCACTTCTCCCATGAAATGTTCTGCTCACCCACCCCTAGCTGGTATCTTCCAGCCCAAAGACTATTTAATGGTACCTCATAATTATTGCTTTTAAAGTCCTTTGGAATTTACAGCTGTATAAATGTCAGTGGTATTCTGTAAAATACCAGTTATGTGAAAATCTTGGAAATCTGCCCAGCTATGATACTGCCAGGAATTTGGATAGAAGTGCAACATGACTGCTTTGGATAAGAAAGAGATTAGGGCAAGTTACTTTGATTGATAGTTACTAATAATCATGCTCTGAGTGCTGGAATAGAGTTTGCTCTGGTTTTGATTTATCCATTCCCTTAAAGCATTTCCCATTCCTGCAGAGGAAGAAATTGGCTGGGCGCTGGCTGTGCTGGCGGCCCACTGCTCGGCCAGGCTCGCCTGCTGTGCTCGCTGCTTCTCAATAAATAGTGTTATTTCGGATGCCACAAGATGGTGCCAGCAATCAGGGGAAAGAAGGGCAGGATGGACCCAGGGAAATCGGCCTGATTTGAGGTTGGCAGGGTTAGTTAAACTCGTCTCCCGGGACCTCTTCTCTCTGTTTCTAGGAGAGGACTTCAATTCCAATCTCTTCCAACTGCTCTTAAAATATTTTTCATGTTTCTGTGCCGCGCTTCAGTAGCCTATTTTAGGATTCAGCTCAGGATGTTGTAGGGCAGTTGGCATTCCCTCAAAAACTACATTTTTATAGAAAGACAAGCACTTCTGTTGTTTCCCTAGTTCCTAACAACTGTTTAAAATCAAGTGACATGGAAAATCTAGTGATCTCTATGTCTTAATCCTTCATGCTTCATTTCTTTTGGATTAATGTTTGGCTGTGACTATTTTTGTTACTTAGTCATTGCAAGATCAAACCAAATTCCAGTGTTCCTTTTAAGAAATTGCTTTTTCTAAGTTCTGCATTATCATGATGGGCTTCTTGAGGGAAAATGTTGGGACCCTCCTGACAAGGTGGACCAGTCTTTCTGCTGAGCAGTTATTACTCACATCCTAGTAAACTGCTGTCCAGATATTTCTCATCTTTGAGAATGGATGTAAAATTAAGTCCTGCTTGAAATTAAATGATAAAACTGCTCTGCACTTTTGTGGGGAAGCCTGGAGGGAGCTGTAGCATTGCTCTTGCCATGGGGTGGAAATGGGACCAGGTCTGCAGGGCAGGAAATACCCCATAGCCCATCACTTCATACAAGATGAGCAAAAGAATGAGGCACACTGACCCTTCCTCAGCCTTTCCTCATACAGGCTGAAATAACAGGAGCATTGCAGTGGATCGAGGGAAGGCATTATCCCCTCTAATCAGCACTTGCTAGACCACATCTGCACACTGCATCCAGTTTTGGGTTCCCCAGCACAGGAAAGACATCAGCCAGCCAGGGTGAGTTCAGCAGAGGCCACCAAGATGTATTGCCAGAGGTGAGTCAGATTAATTATCTCTGAAGTGCCTTTCTCTCTCCATTGATTACAGAAGGAGCCTGAATACCTACAGTTAGCTAGTACGAATCCAGTATGAGGTGGACCGCTAAAGGTCGTAGAGGCATCTGGACAACCAGGACTGAATGCCTAAGTTTCTTGAGTGCTTAGCTACTACTCCAACAACCAACTTGGACTTAGTTTTAAGCTTGTCCCTGTGAGTGACCAGTTTGCCAGGCCTTTTTCATTCTTTTCCACACAAGCAAAAGTTAACCTATAACCAAGCCTTTGTCATAGGTTACTCACCCAATGCATATAACACCTCCATATCTACCACGTTCTTTCAGGTGATCCAGTCATCATTTCAACAGTAACTTTTGCATTGACCCTAGAAGAATGTCAGTTAATGTCTTCAGCTGGGTCAGCTTTTAGGGGAAACAGGCTCCATAGACCAGTAGCATCCTGTAGATTTATGTGTAGCACTGAAAAAGAAATGGGGGTCATCAGCAGTTCCTGCTCTGTGAATTGCATCTGGGTGTCTTGCTGATTGATGCTGTGATGCTGAGGTAGCCATGGAAGTCAATATTTCCTGCTTCCAGTGTTCAGCCCCCTAATCCACACTCATTTTCAAAGGTGGAAGCTGAAGATGCTTGGCAGTGCAGGAAATCAGGCCTCTTGTGCAAGTCTATAAATACAGCTATAGATGGAAAGCTGAAGTAGAGAAGAAAACAGATATGGCTGTCTCTAATATAGCTGTTGTCTTATAGACTCCTGAAAGTATCATTACACACAGCTCTTGTTGTCCACAATTTAAATGGTAACAATTGTAGAAGAAAAAAACCACCCTAGTGTCTTCCTCGCTGTATCTGCAAGCCACAGTAAGGGAGAATAAAGATTTTAAGTTTTCTTTTTATCTCCAAGACACAAAATATGCAGTGAGACTTTAGCTTTCCTTAAAGAAGTCAGTATTCTTGGAAGCTCAAATGGTTAGAAAGCTGTTTGCATGATGTAGTCACCTCAACATTATTTCAAAATATAAAAATAATATCAATAAATTATACTTTTTTCTTTTATTCTGCTTAGTTTGGTGTCCCTGCAGTAGCTCTGTACGAACAGAGCATGCAGTCTTCTCCCAGAACGGTGACATTTAGGCACAGCTATTTAAGAATTAAATGTAAGAGGCTCTACTACGGGTTATATTTGATAACAGAAGAGGTGCCTGGGAGTCTGTGACCTTTAGTGAAATAAAACAGTGGGATAACAAGGATCAAAATTTAAATCCTGAGGACCCACAACCAGCACGGCTGGTGCTGGGCCCTTGGAGGAAAGGCATCCCTGGAACTGTCTGTCATAGCTTGCTTGATATGCCACATTAGCATCTTTTCCACACTGACCCCACTGAAATGTCACAGCCCATTTCTTTTAGTCTAAGCATCCAGTGCCAGTGCTAGTGGCACAAGGTTGCCTTAGCTCTGAAAGATTTCCCATGCGTTGGCCTGAAGGCAGAAGACAAATAGGGGTGCTCTCTGCTCCAGCTCAGGCAGTCAGATTGCCCTTTCAGAGCAGCCACACATGGATTTACTGCAGGTTTGAAACACCATAATCTGGGCGAAGTTTTCCACTTGTGTTGCAGAGAAGCAGGCTCTCCTCTGAGAGGGCTGGCAGCCACCTGTTCATGAAGCAACCCTGGCTCATCCCTGCAGGCGAAGGAGCTCATTTCCTCAGGGACAAGGAGAGCGGGGATGCTTGTAGCTGTGGAGGGAGCTCTCTGGACAATACCCTCACCTTCTTCACAGACTGTAGGACTTGTTTCTTAGATCCTACCTCCAGCATAGACACTCGTGTGCATACTTGCATGTGTCAGTGTTTATCTGAAACAGGGCTTCCCGACACACCTCCAGAGGAGATGAGAGAAGAGACGTGCTCCAGAAGACAGATACGCGGCTTAACACACTCCTCACTGGTGGTCAAAGCTACTGCATGAGCATGGAGTAAGAGCCTACACAGAATAGAGTAAAACTTTTCTAACTCTTACATTAACCTAATTTTTCTGGAATAAAAAAGAAAAATAGTTTTAAAAAGGATGCTTTAGAAGCAGTTAAGACGTGCATAAGCCAATGGCCAGATTATCTCTGTAAACCTTGGTCTACAGTTTTCAATACAGGGCAATAAAACCTCCTGGGAAACAGGAGCTCAGTGTCCTTCAGCAAAAACCAAACAAAACCTCCCTGAGTTCTTTTAGAAACCTGAATAGCGCTGCATAAATATATTTTCCTCCTCCAAAAGGCAGGTCACAGCATCCTTAATTATCAGAGGCCAGAATGGAAACAACACAAAAATAAATCCTTTCAAAGTTTGCTCTCATTACCACATTTGGCATATTTAAACACAAACACCATCTGTGTTTATCATGAAGCACAGCGATAACTGCTGTCCGATCTCACAGTGACACCAGTGTTTATGGAGTGTTACAGTAAGGAGCACATGCAATGCTTCCTCGGAAACTGAGCTCCCCCGAAATTATTTACTCAGCCACCAGCTGCTTATGTAGATGGGAGGCACTTTTGCCAAGAAAAGGATTACCATGGAAGACAAACAAAGCCTCAGACCTTGCTCTTATGGCAGCTTCTTCTAGCAACCCCAAGGAGGCAAACAGCAGAGAAAGTTACTCACAGCAATGAATCAAGCCGTAAAATGCACTTTGAGCTTCTAACATTTTAACTCCCACCGGGGGAGGAGGAGCATCTGCAGAGCTCTGTGGTAACCCTGCTGCTCTGCACCCTCTCTGGCAGAGCGGGGACCTGCTGTCCCCCTGCCCTTGCAGCAGGTTGGGGATGCTGGGGGTCACCGCACACATGGGCTGGGCTGGGCTCTCTCCTCACCCTTGCACACTGGCGCCCAGGTAGGGACAGCGTGGTCTGCGCCCGGACCGGACACCGTGTCTCTGCAGCAGTCCCTCTTGCCCAGTGCTGGTACCACATCCCCAAGAGAGCTATGGAGGCTTTGTAGGCAAATGGAAGCTGATGGTGTCGGTGGGAACGATTCCTCTGCAGCTGTTGCAGGAGCTTGCTCTACCAGCCATATGTGCCCATTGGTCTGAGCCCTGGATGATGTTTGTTTGGGGTCCCCATGATCCTACAGCATGGGCTACTTCTGTGCAGAAATGAAAGCGGAATTAAAAGACAAGGATGGAAGCAGAAGCAGGATATGACCTGCCTAAAGCCAGGACGCACTGCTGCCAAGGAATGATGGCTTCATCACAAACTCTTCTATATACCATCATCTAGCTCAACACAGGCATTTGGAGTCCTCCCACTGGGACCAAATTGTCCCATGGATCTGGATCCAGGGGCCTATCAACCCATGACACGTCCTCTGTGAAAGCAAAGCCAGCAGCTATCAGAAACACAAAGTCATAGGTAATGGCAGGCCCACCTTCACTGCAGGCTGTGGCGTTGGGACCAGTCTTTGGTTCTCCCGTGATGACACATAAGATTTAGGCAGACTGCTCATGTTAAAAATCTCATTGTGGTTTGCTTCACCACGCGAAAGAGCTGTGTGAATAATTTTGTAAAATGTCACCTATTTTTAGATGATAGAGGTAGTTGTGTGAAGATATAACAAACTCTTTGATACTGAAAGGTTTAAAAAAACCAAAATGTAGACATCCAAAATATGCTACATCACCTAAACCTGAACAGCCTGGAACAGCATCTGATCTTCATTGCTCTAACATCACTTGCCCAAAACCAGTGAAGGTGAAGAAGATTGATACTGGTATCATTCAGAGCATAATTTGTCTCATTATCTCCCTTCTAGTAGAGGTGGCATTGAGTGGTCTGATGTGTAATAGAAATACATTGAACCATGCAAGGACATTTCAATTAAAACTAAAACAAATGAAAAATCCACAGCATTAATGTTAATTTGTTCAATTCCAGCCTGATGACTTTATGAGAAGCAGAAGTGCAGAAGTTAGCAAAACAGTAGACAGCAGTTTCACAGTATAAACTCTCTCATCAATAATATGTTCTTATTGTTTAATTTGAATTTTCCTTTCCTTAATTATCTCTCATTTACCCTAATGACACTGCCAGTGTGTTTGCCTAAGAGGTTTTTCTCTGTCAACAGTGTTTACTCTCCTCAGATACCTACAGACTATTTTCACATCTGCCCACACACTGTGTTATATTTTAGACAAACCCTATGTAGTTTTATGATTTTCCCTTCTAAGCTGACCATTCTGGTCTTCTCCTGACATTGTGGCTTTACTCTGGACTCTGTCATCCCACCAAGACAGTGGTCTTGGGGCCCAGTGTACACTCCCAGAAGCTGTGAAGGCAGCAAGGATGACCTGCATGGTAAGCACCCTGGCCCACAGCCAGAGAAGCAATTTTCAACCTGTTCTTAACCTTAAGCACGTAAGTAATCCTACTTGCTTTACTGAGATTACACACGCCCTTAAAAAAAACCTTGCTCAGCTGCTGTGCTGGAGTGGGACCAAAGGGCTCTGTCTATTCTGCATCAAGTCCGTTAAAAAAAGGACTTTTCACTCATTTTTCTGTGACAAAATGCATGTGTGTGAATGGAGTTCAGGGCGTGTTTTCTTGCAAATATTTGTCTGATTTGCTGCCCACTATCACTCCAGTGTCTCCAGATGTGCTCTTGTATCTGCGCTTCTCCTCCCTACAAATGTTTGGGGCTTACGTAAGTTTCCAGAATAGGCTCGCATTCCTCCAAGCCAAGTCACATTCTTGTTATCTGCTGTCCAGCTTAAAAAGAGCACTTGGACAAGTGGGGGATGAAGATAGCTGTGGCGATGGGTTTACTCTGAGAAAATATGACTTACGGTGGGAACGTAGGTGAAGTGGCTAGCAGGCAGTGTAGGACTGGTTTCCTGAGGGGTTTCTGCTGGGTCACTGGATTATTTTATGCCAACTCCAAGACGTTTTCCAGTGGCTGAGGTAGCCCTAATGTACCTCTCCCATAGAACTTCTCTGGTATCTGCAAAGACATTGGTCCTTCTCTACTGCTTCCCCCACATTCACAGGGTCTCTTTTTCTCCTATACTTAGCCATTTATTTTTGTGAAACTTCTAAAAACCAAGTTCTGGGACACATTGGCTCATGTCAATCACAGTTTGATAGTGTGATAATAAGGAGGAACACCTGCACACGTGCTCTTCTGCCTAAACCACGCTATCATGAGAGCCTTGTTTCTGTAGCAAGCTAGGCTAAAAGGAGACTTGCTTGAGGAAACAAGGAGTTACCCCAGATAATGGATGAGTTATGAAAAGTTGTACTGTGCTTATCACATTCTGACTCCTTTTAAGTGAACAACTGACAAAATCAGGGAGATCTGCAGTGCTGAGTGCCTTTAAAGACTGATCTGCTTTTGCTAGATGTACAAGTATGGACTGAGGAGTGTACTGGTAGTTCTACAGATCTATAGCTTGGGCCATGTTTTCTGATGAAACGTGACTTAAAGAGCTGAGGCTCTTCATGTCTGGTTGTACAGCACTGGTAAGGCAGACAGATGTTGACAACTGCTTCAAATAGCACAAGCTTGAAGTTGTGACGACTGCAGTGCGAGGGAAAAACAGTATCAGTACATTTGAACTCCAGGAGACTCCAGCTGCGAGCAGTTGCGACACTCACCACAGGCTTCATCTGCACTAGTCAGATAGTGAAGTGGTCACAAGCATGGATCAGAGAGCAGGAAGATGTATGGGGGAAGAGTGAAGGACATCCAGCAGTCCTATGGTGAAAAATGGTGTGTGCCGGTGGAGCTGCCATCCAACCCTGGGTGCAGATGGCATGTGGACTCAGAGAACCAGAGCAGCCATAGCTCTAAGCGTGGTGGGGAGATGGAGGCTTGCTGCTGGCATTACTGGTTTAAAGGCTTACTGAGATCCTTGAAACACTCATACACTGCACAAGGGTAGCCTCACCTCCAAGGTGATGGTAGATCTGGGCTCTTCCCTCTGTCAGGCTTGTCTTTTCATGAGTTGAGATTTCACAAGTCTTGTGTTATTCAGCCCAGGAGGCCAAAGAAGTTTTGTCTCTTTTGTACCAGAATAGATTGTCTCTGCTTGTCTTAAGAGCAACCAAGTGTGAAGGGAGCGCAGAAGGATGGACCCCATTGACTGCAATTGTATGTGTGAAGTGAACATGTCCACAGCCTCTTCTCTAGCCTTTGAGGGCAAATGGCCCAGCATAGCTTGCATTTGCCTGGCTAACCTGCCTTCACCTACAGCTGAGGTGTAGATCCATGCAGTCCACTCGGGCTACATGTAGACTGGGTCTATTGGGAGCTGAACTATGTATGCCCAGGCATTTGCTGCATAGAGGGAAAGCTGCCAGGGCCCAAAGCCATGCCAGGCAGTGTGTCCCACCAGGACAGCCGCAGGCCAGTGGTCAAAGCCCACGTCCCTCTCTAGTTTACTTGCATAAGTGTAGCCAGAGACTAAAAGGAGGCCCAGGAGAAGAGGAGCTGTGCTGGAAACTTGCTGATGAAGAGCAGGACAAGGACAGTCTCTAGCAGAGGTGACAGCATCAGAGCTAAGCCATAGCTGGAGTAACAAGCCAAGCCAGAGTCCCATCCATTTCAGTTGAGCTGCCGAGACAGGTGAGCCCTGACCATTGCAGAGAGAGCAGGAGGTGTCAGGCTGGGACAAGCAGGCAGGGCAGAAGGGGAATGACTGTGCACACCAGGCTGGATGGAGGCACCATGCACATGGGGGTTGGATGGACCATTTCTTTAAGAAAAAGCGTCCTCTGGCTTGGAGCCCAGACTCTCAAATCTCCTGTGAAGCAAACCACCCTCTTCCAGCACTGCACATACCTTTCATATTTATTTCCCTCAAGGAAGTGTTTTATGATGATTAATGAATTATGAAGGTCACATTATGTGTCTTCAGCTCTCACTGAACTCCAAAGAAAACAAAATCCGGAAGAGTTCCAGCTAAAAGTGTCATAGCAAATACATCTAGTTTACTTTATTTATGATTATGCTCACAATGGACTTATTAAGTACATTATTTAAATAAACAGAACTTGAGACTGTGAAATGCTGGGGTTTTCCATCTTAAAACATCTGCTGCCTATTTCTTAAGGACCATTTAGGTAACACTAGAGCACATCCAGATATGTATCTATTTCCTGGAAATTGTTTAAACATTCTTCAAAAATGCAGAATTCTGTGCCTTTACCACCCAAGGAAAAACTAAGACTAAACCAGATGAGGCTGGGTAACCACTAGCTGAGAGAAATTCAGTAAATCTACCCTGCACATGAACTGTGTTGGTATGTGAGACTGGAAAGCTTGATGGCAGACGACACAGAAGTTGACTCTAGGTCTGTATAACTAATAATGCATGGTGTTGCATAAAGCAACCCAGCTATTTCAGCAGTGTGCTTTTTCTAATGACGTGCCTATTGAATAAATAACTGGACTTGTATCTTCCTCCACAACTGGGGAAGCTCTGGACAGGAATTTTCTTTTGAGTGTCTGTCCCATTAGATGGTTTATAATTGACGTCCTTGGGGAATCTTCTTCTACATGCCAAGTATGAAGAAGCACTAGGAACATCTGCAGGATAACTTCTCCATGAGATGTGATCCTTGTCAAATATCTCCATGATGTTTGATGTCTCACCTCCTCTCTGGCAATAAGGTTCCAGCTGCAGTTTGACATCCAGTGGTTTCCTAAGGACAGTGTTAGACCTCTTCCAGCCTGGCTTCTTTTAGGTTTTCATTTTCATAGCCATCTTCTCCCCACATGAAAGAAAGTCAGGGAATAAAGTCAGACTCAGTCTTCAAGATTCAGCTGCTGAAGAGTGCTCCTGAAGAGTGCTCCATAGTATTTCTTGCCACTTCTTTCCTTCTCTGTTCCTCAGCCCATTGCAGCCTTGATGTCTCTCTGAATAATGGCATACCCTGCCCCAGTTCACTTGAGCCACACTGAACTGACTGGAAGGATGCAGCTGAGGTCGTAAGAAGCCCCTTTGAACCTTTGCTAAGCTGCTGTCATGTGGGATGTAGATATCCCATTCATTTATAGTGCCTATTACTGTTCTTTTCTAGAAGGAAACAAAAGTCCAGTGGCTCCAAGTGCATGCTGGAAACATGACTAGACTTCACAAGTACCTGCCTTTAGCACCTGTTATAGACAGGATGATATAACCTAAGGCCTGTGTCTGTTTTGCTGATTGTTGGTCTCTCCAACAGATGAAAAGAACCCATATAAGCTTGTGAGTTTTGGATTAAAGCTACCCTAGACTACTATTTCCCTCTCACAGAACTAACACACCTCATTGGAGACTAATCTCGTTCTAGATCTGGGGAAAAGAAGAGAAGAAACAAGCACCAGAGCTATAATGTAACGCAGTGCATCAAGTCTGGCTTGCAAGAGAGGCTTGAGAAACACACATAAGGACTTCGATAAGACCACAGTGGAAAAGCCTAACCAACCACCCTTTCAGGTCTTAAATGATAACCCTGTGGTCCCAGCAATGAACAACCACCCCTGCAGCAATTGTTTAGGACACATGGCTTTAAACTACCTTCGGAGCCCACAGATCATCCTGATGGCAGAATGGTGAGTTGGTACCCAGCTGCTCACATCAGTACCCACCACTCAGCTCGTGAATTGTCCCAGAGGACTTACTTCCTGGGGTCTTTGCATAGGACCCTCCCAGCTTTGCGCTTGAAGGTTTTGCAGAGCATGATATGTGTGCAAAGGCTAAACTGATAGCCAGAATGTTTTATGTTTAGCTGGGGAAATAAAAAACACTATCACAACCCCTTAAGGATCATCTTAATTATTTATAAATGCAGAAATTCAAAGCACCTGGAATCTAAAGTGCCTCTTCGTACTTAGTGGTTTTGATCTCAGGTCCATTGCTCCCCTGGCCTTATCCTGCACTTAACCAGTTAATTGAGACAGACACATGCATGTCAAAAGAAAAAGCTCTATGCCAAACTCTTTTATAGCTGCAGATGGAGGATTTGTCACTTGATCAGCCAGCTAGCCACAGTAAGCTTGCAGCATCTGGTTTTACACTGGTGATTGACAGCACATACATTTCTTCCTAACTAGCATTGTCTCCATAGTCATCAAATCAGCTGTATGTGCCAAGATGGTGGACACTGCACGGCCTCCTTGCCGCTGAACTGTGTCAGAGCATAGGGCATCACTTCAAACACTTCATATCCTGGGAACAGCTGCAGTGACTTGCACATGTCTCTTGAAACAGCATCAGTCTGGATCCTGTGTTGTCTGGATTTGTTATCAATGAAAATGCACTGATCCTACGGAACTTTCTTTTCTCTAGTTCTTGTGTGGCTGACAGGGAGGCTAAACCTGGGCATGAGAGCATGCTTGACTGTTAGTATTAAATACAATGCCTCCAGGCCCTGATGTGTTGCTCCTTGTGCGGTTTAGGAAGGTTATTAAATTCTCCACCAAAACATCTGAACAGTATTCTTAATTCTAGGAAAGGAAGGGGGTCTGCCTCATACAGGCATGCACTAGCCATTCCTGTTGCCTCACTACAGAGGGCATGGCAGAAGGAAGGGTAAATCTGGCAGGAGCATTGCCTTCCTTGGCTTGCTGAGAGCAAAAAGATGGTGTGGCCCAGAATGTGTCACCTGGAGAAAATCCTCCTGGTCAGAGCCTCAGAAAGAGAGACAAGGGTCTTTCCTCAGATTAATCTTATCTTAGCATACATTAGACAGGCCCTAAAGCAATTCTCATGTGCACTGCAGACTAACAAGAATGGTGACCTAGTATCAACAGACGAGGAGAAGACTGAGGTACTCAACAAATTCTTTGCCTCGGTCTTCACTGGCAACCTCTCTCCTCACCCCTCCCGAGTCAATGGACCGCAAAATGGGGACCAGGGGGGTAAAGCCCCTCCCACTGTAAGGGAAGATCAGGTTTGAGACCACCTGAGGAACCTGAATGTACACAAGTCTATGGGACCTGATGAGATGCATCCCAGCGTCCTGAGGGAATTGGCTGATGTAGTTGCCAAGCCACTCTCCATGATATTTGAAAAGTCATGGCAGTCAGGTGAAGTCCCTGGTGACTGGAAGAAGGGACACGTTGTGCCCATTTTTAAAAAGGGAAAGAAGGAGGACCCTGGGAACTACCAGCCTGTCAGCCTCACCTCTGTGCCTGGGAAGATCATGGAACAGATCCTCCTAGAAGCTACGCTAAAGCACATGGAGCACAGGGAGGTGATTCAAGACAGCCAGAACAACTTCACCAAGGGCAAGTCCTGCCTGACCAACCTAGTGGCTTTCTATAAAGGAGTGACTGCATCAGTGGACAAGGGAAAAGCAACGGATGTCATCTATCTGGACTTCTGCAAAGCCTTCGACACGGTCCCCCACCACAGCCTTCTCTCTAAATTGGGGAGATACAGATTTAATGGGTGGACTGTTCGGTGGATAAGGAATTGGTTGGATGGTCGCATCCAGAGGGTCATGGTCAACAGCTCAATGTCCAAATGGAGACTGATGGCAAGTGGTGTCCCTCAGGTGTCCGTACTGGGACCAGTGCTGTTTAGTATCTTCATCAATGACATAGACAATGGGATTGAGTGCATCCTCAGCAAGTTTGCACATGACACCAAGCTGAGTGGTGTGGTTGACACACCAGAAGGACAAGATGTCATCCAAAGGGACCTGGATAAGCTGGAGAGGTGGGCCTGTGTGAACCTCATGAGGTTCAACAAGGCCAAGTGTGAGGTCCTGCACCTGGGTTGGGGTAAACCCCGATATCAATACAGGCTGGGGGATGAAGAGATTGAGAGCAGCCCTGCAGAGAAGGACTTGGGGGTACTGCGTGGGTGAAAAGCTGGACGTGAACCAACAATGTGCACTTGCAGCCTAGAAAGCCAAACATATCCTGGGCTGCACCAAAGCAGCGTGGCCAGCAGGTCGAGGGAGGTGATTCTGCCCCTCTACTCTGCTCTGGTGAGACCTCACCTGCAGTACTGCGTCCAGCTCTGGGGCCCTCAGCACAAGAAGGGCATGGACCTGTTGGAGCAGGTCCAGAGGAGGGCCACAAAAATGATCGGAGGGCTGGAGCACCTCTCCTACGAGGCCAGGCTGAGGGAGTTGGGGTTGTTCAGCCTGGAGAAGACTGCAGGGAGACCTTATTGCAGCCTTTCAGTACTTAAAGGGGGCTATAGGAAGGATGGGGGCAATCTTTTTAGCAAGGCCTGCTGTGACAGGACAAGGAATAATGGTTTTAAACTAAAGGAGGATAGATTTAGACTGGCTGTAAGGAAGAAATTTTTACAATGAGGGTGGTGAAGGACTGGAACAGGTTGCCCAGAGAGGTAGTGGAGGCCCCACCCTTAGAAACATTCAAGGTGAGGTTGGATGGGGCTCTGAGCAACCTGATCTGGTTAAAGCTGTCCCTGCTCACTGCAGGGGGGTTGGGCTAGATGAGCTCTAAAGGTTCCTTCCAACCCAAAACATTCTATGATTCTATGATTCTAGCAGGTAAGAGGGGTTGCTGTGTTGTCCAGGAGTCATTAGAAGAGAGAAAACTTCCTTTTTTGAGAGACTTAGAAGCCTCCCAGCTAGGAGACTCGTGTTTTCCTGACATCAACAACTGCCTCCTGATATGTCTCCTTTCTTATCTGTGAAGAGAAAATATTATGTCTCTCTTGGGCATATGTTTGTGATGGAGGTTGCAGTTAAGAACAGAACTGAAGCTGGGGTACCAGTCTTGGCATCTCTCAGATGCAGAGCAACAGGTTTTCTGCTGCTGCATTGACCAGCTATGCTCCCCTTCTCAGGCAGGGTTTAGCCTGTGGCCTCACTCCCTGGGCTGACATCACCAAAATGTCACCTCTGTTGCACCTCCATGACAAAGCGCACATAGTGTTGGGGATGGCTAGACAGGTGAGAAAGCAAGCTCTGCACAATAGCTGACCTTGCCAGAAAAGACCCTCAAACAAATCCTCAGATGAAAATTAAATATAATCTTTTGATAACAACATCTCCCAGGAATTAATCAAGTTAATCTGGATTTATGGGGTAGGAAGCATTTGCTCTGCTCTGATTCAGTTAAATAATGATCTGTACCAGCTGCTGTAAACTGGGTGAGTTCACTTCTTTGATTCAGTTATGCCTACGCACTTTGGAGCAGCACCCTTCTGCAAGGAGTTATCTTCAGAAAGTTTCTCACTCCCATGGGCTGGGGGAGCTTGCCTGCTGGCAGCAGCGGGGCTGCACTTCCCCACAGCCCACCGTTCCTGTGGGCACTGCCTCCCTCCCTGCCCGACGTGCATGGATAAAACACAAATACCCAGAGGCAACAGGCATAGCTTGCAATGAAGTCCCCCTTAAAACCTTGTCTTTGCTCTGATGGCTTCAAAACTCTGGTCAATATTTCAGCTGCTGATGTGCTGCATCACCACCTCGCATGTGTTCGAGGTTGTCCCAGTGTCTCCCTCAGCCCCACGCATTGCCAAGAGATCTGCCATCTCCCACCATGTCCTGGGCCACTGAGCACCTTGCAGGAAGGGACTGTGTCTCTGTACCACCAGCGAGATGGGGTCTGTGGTCAGAGCTCACAGCTGGGCAGTTAGGACTTATATAGGCTGAGCTCATTCTTATATCACCACTCCATTAACCCATTGATTAGTAATTGATCGCTGTCTGCACTATCAGGCTGGGGGCAGGGCGGGGTTGATTGGTTTTAGCCTCTATCACCAAAGTATCTCTCTTCAAGATTTCGTCCTGTTCTGTTTTGTCTAGTCACCTAGCTGCGGTCTCAGTCCTCCTCCAGTCTGTGGGGCTGATGGATAGTCACCTCTTTCAAGAGTGACTTGTACTTTCCTAAGGCATCTTTCACCCATGGAGATGTTCCCTTTACACGCAGACAACTCTCCTCCCTGCTACTAGAGAGTGAATGCCTTAGAGGAAGGTCTGTATTAATCGATATTGCACACCCCGGACGCAGACGGAGGTCGTTTCAATTTGCTAGGTAGGCTCAACCATCCAGGCAGAACAATGAAGTTATTGTTGTCTAGACCCGTCTGTTTTGGGTCTTTATGCCTAGGTCCCTGTGACATGTACCACAGGTAGTTGTTGCACTTCACAGACACTTCTGCCAAACTTACTGACATCGCAGCAGTTGGAAGGGGCACTGATGATTTTTATTGTGCTTTCCGGTTAGGAGTTAGGACGTCTTTCATAAATCTTCCAGGAGGATAAACATAGCAGTAAATAGCTTCAGGTTCTGGCCTTCTTTTGTTCTTGATTTTAACAGTTCCTGTCCTAATTATAATCATTTGCCATGTGATTTTAAAGCAATTGTGAATTGACTGTAATGCATGCAGATTACTGATCTCTTTGTCATGCACAAAATTCATTCACTGTGCCAGCAATTTCAGACACTGAACTTCAGCTTGTGACTCACAGCTTTGCGTAAATGACTCTACAGTAAAACCTGTGAAATAGTAAACCTTCGATAAACATTTTCTTTAACAGATTCTTCAATGTCATTACTCCTTATAAGGACTCTTTGCCAGCGGAAAAGAAAACACTCCCACACAAACATGGGTAATTTAACTGGAGACCTTTTAAGAAGTAGGTGATTGTTTTATATCTGAGCAGATATTTATTGTGAATTACACTTAGTTACAGAAAAAATATCATGTGGGCAGAGATGCACTAGGGAAGCTGAGAGCAAAACCTCACCAGATTCCTTGTCCAAGAGTCATTGGGTCATTTTCCTAAGTGCTGTGTGCGAACTGGTGCAGGTCTAGTAACAGGGGCTGGAGGACACAGCCCAGGAGGAGAAGCTATCAAACACAGACCATTCCTTAAAAATTAAAGGCTCCTCCAAAACCACATGCTGTTCATCAGCCAGACCAAATCAGTCAAAACAATGAACAGGCTTGCTTTGCAATCAGTAAAGTAGACTTAAGTCTGATGAAATAATTGAAAACTTAATGGAAATCTAGATGTCCTTCCCAAAACTTGGTCAGCTTTACTAGATTATTCAAAACAATTTCAGACAAGACTGCCAGGGTCTCCTCTCAGACTAATCAATATACCAACACTGGCACAATTGGTCTCCAATGTCAGGGAAGCAGCAGATCCACCATATATCTGCAAAGACCATTCATCTGGAATTTGTGGACATCCAGGAGCCTGGGAAGCCAGCCTGGAAACTCAGGACATCACTGCCCAAAGCAGTAGCCAACTGTCCAAATCAGCAGGGGTTGATAGCTTGGCATAGAAATGTTACAGCTGCTGACACTGTCAGGAGACAGAATGAACCCCAAAACCATCAGCTGCAGTTAAAGTTATGCCATGCACTTTGGTTTGCGGAATTAGACCAGGCAATTCCTCTGGCTTTATGGACTGCCTGCTCAATACTTCTTTCAGCAGAGTTGTGATGACAAATTTGCTACAGTTTCATAAAACATCAGGAGCAATTGCTTGCTCATGAACCACGTTGTGGCTCTTCTACAGCAGAGACTGGCTTCCAGCAGGCAATACGTGTGCTAATTAACAGCATAATCTCTGGGAGGGCAGCCCATGGCTGTGAACATCAAGATCAGCCCCACTGACCATACCCAGCTCTGAAGCAACTGTGATTCTATCTATCCTATACAACACTTCTGAAAGCTGGGCTTGGGTTTTTTTGTACTTACTGATATCAGCCTCAGCATCTGAGGCTTAATTCATATCAAAACAAAGTCCTACTGGCTCCAGACAGGGCCAAGCCAGGCCCACAATGATGGGAATTCTTTATTTTATGAAGAGTAAGTGTGCAGCTGCCTCGCAAATGCTGGAGTTGTTAGCAAACAATGAATTAGTTCTATTTTAGCTCCCCATAATAAAGATCTTGCAGCAGTGCAATAAGGGAGAGGAAACATAAGAGCCACTTGGAAGGGAACAACAACACTACAGAGTGAATGAAGCCTTTATCGCAGGGCAGTCCAACAAAAACAGGATTCCACAACTGTGGCAGAGGAGCAGCAGCTCAGTAGCATGCAGCCCTACTGCTATACCTTCAGGCAATTACATAAGCTAAGATGTCACAGGATCCAATGCAGTTAATTGAAGGGGACCATTATGGAGACAAAGCCTAGGAAGTCTCTTTGTTCCACAGATTTGCAAATACTTCACATCAGCAAACAGGTCAAAAGATCCTGGCCTCTTCTTGTTTTCATGTCCTGAGTGTGCGCACTCCCTGCCAGGGAGCAGCAAGAGCAAGGGCTCAGCAGGGGACATGGCCAGGTACAGGCATGGCTGCAAAGGAGCTTGGACAGGGACCATGGGCAGGCAAGGGCCTAACCTTAAATACAGTCCTTGAGCAATGGTGAGGTGACTCCCCAGGGTCCTGACACTCACGCCGCAAATGTCCCCAGAATGAAGCAGATACCGTTTTAGCAAAGGTGCAGTCCTCTGGCCTTGCTTCTGGAGAGAGGGGGTCTGGAAAAGGGAGGGGGGCACCTGTGCAATGCGGGTGCATTGCAGGGAAATACCTGTGGAAGTACTGGTAGCAAAAGAGTGGATGCATGAGATGCTGCCATGGACAGCAATTATTGATTATATTGAGTCAAATGGAATTTGGTGGGACTTGCCCACAAGACAGAAAGTCCTGGAGACTAGATCCAGACATTACTGTACTCATACCATGTATTTGGTGGTATCCCTTTCAACCTCAAAGGCAACTGTGACCAACGTGTCCATGACTTGGCATTATGTTACCCCTCCCCATTTTCTGCCGTGTTTCTGGCAGTTCTAGCTCAGTTTTTCTGCTGCTCTGTTCTAAAGATTTGCTAGGAAGGACACAAAGCAACCCAGGGAACAGTGCAGGTCAGGCAGTTAACACATCAAACAGATTGTCTGTCTGTCTGTCTGTCTGTCTATCTAACCATCTATCTGTCCATCCATCCATTCATCCACCCATCCCTTCCTTCTCAGGTATAGTCCACAGGGAGGGGCACGGTTGAATAGGGTCAGTCAGGAGATGGGACAGGTTGTCATCTGGGACCTCCCTTGTCCTCTGACTTCCACCCCTTTCCTTTGCATGCCAGGCAGAAGTTGAAGACCACTGGTACTTTCACTCAAGCACAAGTGACTCTTACAAGGCTACATTTGGCACAGGCTGCCCATGTCCATGACCCCATACAAGGGAGCTAGAGTAAGAACTTGCTACCTTTGTCTAAGAAACAGGTGTCTTTACTGGCCAAGGCCCACATTTGTTTATGTGAAAAACACATAAACAAGTGGACTAAAAGTGTAAGAACAAGCAGCCTTAAAGGATGCAGCTACCCTATGGAGTAAAATAGAGCCAGGGAGAGAGCTCAAGCACTGGATCACCCACACAAATGTCCACATTCTGAGCTCACTCCCTGGCTCCAGTCTGGATCTCTTCAACTAGTGCTTTCCAAGAAAAATCTCCTGGAGAAGGACTAGTCCTGAGCAGTGTGAACACTTGGAGCAGCACGGTGGTGAGGCTGGGGTTCCATCTCCAGCGGTATTTAGTCACCATAAATACTAGTCTAGTCTCCACTGTATTTAGCAGTATGGACAAAGCCATGCAGACTTCGGGTATTCAGTACATGGATAGGTGGTCTATATTCAGTCCATTAGCATATCCTTAGACTTCCAGATCCAAATGGGGTTCATGATCACATGAAGTAGAATATGAAGTTGCTCATGATCCTGGAAGTAGGATAGGGTTGAAAGCCCGCAAATGAATCAGGAAGTACAAATAGAGGTGAGGTTATGTGTGTAAAAGTTTGAGAAGCAGTGTTTCAGCCATAAATAGGATTTACCAGGTTTTCTGGGCTGAAAGCAAATGTATTGGTCTTTAAGGAGATGTGTGCAGTGTTTCCCACCCCTGACCCCTGAATATATTTTTATCAAGGCAACTTGAGTTCGTCCTTTCTCCTTTGGGAACAAAAAGTGAGAGGAGAATCTGTTGGTGGCAACTCTTTCTCTAAAATCACTGGATGGATCTGAAGTAGTCCTCATATAACATTTCCTTCTGTTCAGGAGGTTTTTCAGCAGCTGGCTGGTTTGGTCATGCTCCACTGCCCAAAATGTGAAGCTGGAAATGGCAAACTCACTTTGACTTCTTCTTTGGTGCCTCAGGCAGTACCTTGAGTGTGTTCCCCAGGAATTGGGAGTTAGAGGATTTTGGAAAGTTTGGCTGCTGGCCTTCAGTAAGACCCAGCGGAGCATCTCTTCTGCATGGAAAAGCCTTCCTCCTCCTTCTTTGTATGTGCTTGGGTTTTTTTCTCCCCATCCTTTTAGTACCTCCCCTATAAAAAGGAACATAGTGATGCTTTGCCAGCCTCTGTGGCATCCTTTGGATGACTAAGAAGCACTGTGTGTAATTTTATGACTTAAAAGATAAAGAGGGAAGGGCAGAGCTCTACCACTTGCTACTGTACTTAAAGCTGTAATTGTGTGTAAGTACTTGTAAATATCAAGGCCACCTTTGGGAACAACTATGTGTAATGGCTCTTCTTGCTATATTCCATTTGTCCAGTAGAACATAATGGCTAAATCAATGTAAAGGGTCATGCATTTCTTTTTTCTGCTCTCCCTGGGGCTATTTTTTCCACTTATGTATGTTCAGCTTTGATCTCCAGAAAAATCAATGAAGATTTAGTTGTTCTCAGAAAAAAACAAGCTAAACATTTAAAGCATTTTCTGTCATCTTTGTACGGCATATGTAATCCCTCTCCCCCTCAGGTTGCCACAAAGAGCGCCCAACTCAGCAAGCTTTTGTGAAATGAGCAGTAGCATGAAAACAGGTTTATACTTAAAGGTTGTTTTTCTTGGGTCTTATTCTTAACCATAATCAGTGAAATTGTTTTTACTTGCATTCTTATAAAAGAACCCCTACCACTTTGCTGTTCTTGAAAAATAAAGGCAGTTTTCACAAAAAAAAAAAAAAGAAAAAAAAAAGAAAGAAAGAAAAAGAGCTGACCTATGTATTCATCCTCTGACATTCTCTTTGTGTCAAACCCTGACTTTTCAGTTCACTTTTATGCATGGCTGCGAACACAACAGTGATGCTCGTGATGCAATCAGCCAGGGACTGCAAGAAGACACGGCATAGCTATCAGACTGTATGTGGGAGTAATCTGAAAATAATAAAAAATAAGAAAGCACATTAAGTGCAAACTGAAATTTGTCTATGTCTATACAAAGATAAATCTTTACAGAAGATTTAGGAATACATTTGTAATAAAACCTTCATTTTGACATTTAGGTCTTCACTGTGGTCTTGCCTCCAGTACAGCCTTCTATGCTTTTCTTAAGATCAGATACCAGTCAGTAAAATAATGCCTTACTTCTCAGGCAGCCTTGAGAAGTGCTAAGATTTCATGTTCTAAGATAGAATTCTGCTCTCATTACAGAGAACAGTTTTCAGGAATGATGGAACACCGTTAGAACATCTCTCTGCAAAGTGTAGCAGGGGTCTTGGGGTTTAAAGGCATTGCACCCAGAAAAGTTTGGCGTCACAGTGCATGGGCCAGTTGCTCAGCGAAGCAGGCAGGGAAGGTGAGCAATCAGGGGTGACTGAAGCAGTTCACTACTATTTTGGAAAGTACTTGGCTTTGATTTTAGCAGCTCAAATACCAAAGTTGCCTGGATCTTGGAAAGGCAAAACAAGCACTTAGAAGCATCAGAGTTTCAACAAGTAGAAGGTAAAAGTGGTGAAAAGTGCCTTCCCAGGGCCCCTTGACCTATTCCTCTCACTTAATTATTCTTCTCGTGGGTTGTGTGGAGGTTTGGGAGGTTTTGCTTTGCAAACAGAAGCAGACTGAAGCAGGTTTTACAGTCCAGTTCAACCAGTTGCTTGCACTTCTTACGTGGAGGAAGGAAAGAAGACAAATCCTCCTGCAGCGTGTGGGTGTATCGGCATACCAGCTGTGTTATTACTGACATTACCAACCAGGCAGGACGCATGGCATAGCCATTACGGCGCTGGTCACATGCTCCATGCCCCGAGTACCCTCAGCTCCCCCGGCACTGAGCGTGGTGTCAGCATGGAGTACACTTGGGTCTGGTAGGAGGAAAACAATGTGTAGCCCCATTTTTGAAAAAAAGAATGCTCTGTTTATCTGCAGCTGCTTGGCAAATGATGTCATCAAGACTCTGTTTCATTGCTTTAAGTGCAAGATGTTTGTGTCAAGCATCTTCTCAAATGCTTGTGTAAGGGCACAGTGCAAGGGGTGGAGAGCACTGGGAACCGACACGCACTCACACACCTATATCTGTGGTCTCTGGTGCCATCATCGCCACTTGCTCTTGGCAGCAGCTTAGTCAGCGGAGGACTGCAGAGGGGAGCTTGGGAACTGAAAAAGTTTCTTCCAATGCCACTCATCAAACACCATGTCCTTGCAGGGCATTTGCAGTGGGCAGATGAGCTAGGAAATGAGGCTGGAGGATATGTGGTGTTTGCTTCTGCAGGGAAGCAATGGTAAAATAGACCATGGCAGCGTTTCCCGATTTATCTCACTCTCTCTCCCAGCTTCTCTGGCTCGGCTGAGCATCAGCAGCCACACTGCAGAAATCTCCTAGCACTTTTCTTAAAAGCCACAAGCCAGCTGCAATTTGACTGGTGTCTTCAAAGTAATCTGTGGGAAGTTAAACCAGCAAATTACTCACATTCTCTCCTCATCTGACTAGCGGAAAATTCTGGAGGGCAAAGTGAAGCAGCCCAGGTGCATGGGCCACTGTATCCTACTGACAGAAAGAGGCAAGTCTGGGCTCCACAGGCATTAAGCCCAGCCCTGCCAAAACTAGGCAGTAGCTGCATGTCAGAGGTGGCTCTGGAGGAGGGATCAAGTGCACAGGAGTTGGAAACAGTGTTTGAGATTGCCTAACACAACTGGGGCTTCCGAAGAAAAAACCCAGGAGATGTGTTAGCAGGGGATGACAGCACCTCTTTCCTGCCTGGCTGGACCATCCATCACCCACTTAGGCTACTGCGGCAGAGACAAACACAATTACTCGCTGACCCATCAGCTCCTCCGTTCATCTCCTTATCCAGGAAAAAAAGCCCACACCAACCTACGCAGCAAACACCACGACCACCACCCCAGTAGCTCATGCTGGGGAATGACAGGAGGACAGGGCGCCTAGCTCTGCCCAGGCTGGAGAGGTGCTGCCCACCCTCCTGGCACAAACAGGGGACAGGGAGGGGAGCCAGCACCCCAGTTAGGGGAGCAGGGACAGGGATGGGGATGGGGACAGGGACAGACAGGCAGGGCGTGCAGCTGCACCATCCTGCACCCCACCACAGAGGACCAGGAGGTTGTCCTCAGCAGGCCTCGAACCGGTGCTTCTGCTTGATGAGGAGCTCAGCAGAAAATGTTGTGCACACGTAGAACTCAACAGATGTTTAACACAATGACATTACACACACAAAACCAGTATAGCTGTGCATTTCTGGGATAATGCTAGCAAGATGAGATTATTTATTTATTATATGCTGGAAAACAGGAAAAAGCCAGCCTTTACTTTCCAAAAGACCCTGTAACTTTCTCCTGTGCTTCCTCTTTTGTACTCGGCCTACCTGCCACATGCTGGTCTTTGTGATTTTGGGGACAGCCAGCAAAAATCCTCATGCTGGGCCACCACACAACCAAGGGTACTCCCTGCTGCAGCGATACATCCTCCTCAGGTGCCTTGTGATTCGTGGGCTCAGCGTTAGCCGGTGCACAGAGCCAAATAAGTCTCAGAAAGACTTTTCTGACTCAGAAAGACTTTTCTGAGTGCTATAAATTTCTGGTGGGGATGGACCCTACTAGCCCTGGGGTAGGAGCTTCCCATGGCTGTTCACTTGTCAATGGATCCCTGTTGATGCTTACTGAGCTCATTTTAGGAGACAGGACTAATGCACATATCCCACCCTCTTTAGATGCTTATTTCTCTGATACAGTGCTAAGCTGGTGCCAGTACCTCCTGTCCTCCATGCAACCTTGCCCAGGCAGCAACCCCAGCTCAGGCTCGTGCCCACAAGGTTTCTGCTTCCTGCATGTTTCCCTCCTCAGCCTGCTCTGGCTCTGCCAGCTGAGCACAACCCTGTGCCCAGTGTTGATTGATAGCAACAAGGGTCTTGTTCAAATTATAGCTGTTGCTGGTAACAACTTGTTCAAGCCTCCAAGCACAGCCCCAGGAAGATTAAACAAAGCTGTCCGAGTCCCCAGTGAGCAACATTTTCTCTGAGCATAAGGGATGAATCATGGGGCTCAACAATCTTGGAGGAAGAAAAGGGCAACAGGAAAACAAGCAGATGATGTACAGTAACCAGTGGTTCCTTTCCCAAAGCACAGCTGGCCCCTGTCTGGAGCTCTCAGGAGGATCCTCTCAAAAGCCTCAGCTCCCAGGTTTTTATGAGCTGATGGCTTTTGCTGACACCACTTTCCCCAGCTCCCTCCCATGGATTGCATGGCCATTTCCTTAAAGTACAGAAAAGCTGGAGAAGGGAGAAGATCACTGCAAGCCATCCTCCCTCCTTCTTTCTTCTGTCTCCACATCAGTAGATTGACTTAAAAATCATACAATTTGAAAAATAAGCTTTGGAGCTCAGGATGTCCTCTCATTTTCTGACCATTTGAGTCACATTAGATCATAGCCCGTCTTTTTTTTTTTTTTTTTTTTCACATGTGAAGGCTAGAAATTTGCCTTGAATGGCAACAGAGACTCACCTCCAGGAGCTGAGGGTTTTTAAGTAAAAGTCTATTTTTAGAATAGAATAGAATAAAATAGACTATTTCAGTCAAAAAGGACCTACAACAATCATCTAGTCCAAGTCACACCATGGGACTTGTACTCTGAATGCAAAAATACACAACATTAGAAATAATTTAGAAAAACAAATAAGAAAAGAAGCCTGGCTTGCCTTTGTGGAGGGTTTCTGTTGAGGAAAGCTGCTTTGCCTTGAGAGCAGCAGCAATGGCTACATGAATCTATCTTTATTATTCAGGAAGGAGAAACACTGTCAGTGTTTGTCAGTAATAAAATCTTCTCTCAGTCCACCTGCTTGTAGATAGATTATACAGAGTTTATGGAGAGGAGCAGAAAGGAAATGTAAGAAACATAAGGCTTCCTAGTTTCCATTTGCTTTGGGAAACCATTCATTAAGGAGTTTGCTACTCTAAAGTGTCCTTAGGACAAAAATGGGTCTTCCCCATTTTAAATGCTGTTTAAATGTTGTAAACTATGACAGCAGTTGTGGTGTAGGGTCCATAATTTCCTTGCTTGAGTGCACACCATTATATGTACAATACTTACTGCACAAAACGAATATCATCTTCCTTTCCCTCACCCTTTGCAGTGTGCAAAATACCATCCTAAAACTAGATCTCACCTTGCTTACAGTTTTGCAACAAATCCTGAGTGTTCACTGGGAACCAAAACAAAACAGTGAACATCTGTTTGTTAATATTCTTATAAATGAGTTTTGAGGAGCTGTGAAACTGCAGATTGCACAAGCTCACCAAGGAATAGGTTGATTTCATTAGAAAATGTGGAGGTCTGGGGTCGATTTTGCTTTTATCACATCTGGCTTCAGCTAACTGGGGCAGAGATACTGATTTGTGACTCAGGACGGCAGCGAGCGTCTGGGTCCTTAACTGTGGCTTCTCTGGGGTAAACCTGACCTGCAGGAGGGCTGGGGAAGGGCAAGTGTAGTTAGATGCCACTGTTTTTCCTGGAGATGCACACGCTGAAGTGAAGAGCTTCAGCCCAGTCTTGGCTGAAGCTTTCAGGGAAGAGGAGGGTGGGCAGCACAGGTGGAGCAGCTCCTGCTCTCGCTGGGGTGGTAGCCCTCGGAGCCTCCCCTGGGGAGCCGAGCTGCACCCAGAGCCCCAGGGTTTTCCTCTCCAGCGAGTACAGAGACCTGCATTCCGCATTTGATAATGATTGATGAGGTGGTTCAATGTTTCCATGATATGCTGCTGAACTGGAGATGGAGGAAGTGTCTTGACCACAGGACCACAGACCACAGCTCTGTTGCTTGTTGACATGGGAAGACCAAAAAGGAGTTACTATCGAGAGTGGAAATTATGACAATTGTACCAGATTTCTGCTGGTATTTGCTGAGTGATTCTCTAAATTAAGTCACCTAAAAATGCCTCTCAGTAGTGTTCAAGCCACAGCTGATGGTCACGTTGAGGGTATGGGTTCTCCCCAGGATGGCTGCCCCAGCGGTCAGAGGGAGGGTGCTGGATCCATCCCCCTCAGCAGTAATCGCAACACCAGTTGAGGGCGGCTGTGCCAAGGGAAAACTTATTCTGATTTATTCTTTCAAATCACACTCGGCAGCACACCCTTCCCATGCTTTGCTGGGTGCTCCGGGAGGGCTAGCTGATGGGTTGGTAGGCAGGCTTCAGCTCCCCAGGGGATAACAAACCATTTCTCCAAGGAGCTCATGCTCTCACAGGCACCCACTTGCATGGCTCCATCGTGTTTCAAGCCATGAAGAGATAGAGCTCCTGATAGTGAAGGAATGAAATGCATTTCTCTAGCCCAGAGAACGGGAGGGTTGGGGAGGACCCTTGAAGGTCATGTGGAGAAAGGAGCTGAAATGGGCAGAGACTCACAGCTGAACAAAGTAGATGGTACACTGAAAAGATAACAGAAAGCCAGGGCTGAGCAGGGCTCAGGAACTTGTCCAGCTTTGCCAGCCCCAGAGCAGGAACACCTAACCCTACTGCCCTCTTCTTTCTTCTTTATTATATATATCTCTAGACTGTTCTTAAAAATTCTGAAGGGCGAGATTTTATGAGATTGCTGTGCTCCTTTGCCAGAGCTAACTGTCCACACTCTTAGAAATTATTTCCAAATTTATGGTCTAAATCCCTGTGCTGCAGCTTAGATACATTACTTTTTGCCTTCTCTACAGCTGATGTGGAGGAGAGAAGGCAAGCCCTGCTGACAGGGAGCTGAGCTGTGGAAATGCCTGAGGGCAGGAGGGTTCCTCAGCGCTGAGCCTGTGGTTCTCAGAAATAAGGTGAGATCTGAGCTGGTGCCATGGGTCCAAAGTGCAAATGAATGGGGGATAGCAGTCTGGAGGTGGGATCCCAAGGAGGAATGCCTGTCACCCACTACCCTAAGCCCAGCTGAAAGCATGGGAGGTCAGAGAAGAGTAACCGTGACCCAGGGGCTATGAAACAACAGCTCAGGAGCAAGCCTCCCCTTGTGCAGAAAGACCAGGAGTTTGTCTAAGCAAGTATCTTCTTCATTAACCGACATGCAAAATAAGAGATAATAACAATTGGAAACATGTGCAAGCAACAAAACGGAGCATGCAAGCATTGTTCGTTCACTCTAGGATGAAATCAGAAAGGAGAAAGCCCAGCTGGAGCTTAGACTGTCTAGGAAGAAAGACAAATGTGCAAGGTTACATGTATGTTAACAGCAAAAGGAAATTTGGAGAAATGGCAGGTCCACTAATGGATGGGGGAGACAACCCACTGGCAGATGATAAGCAAAAGACCAAAGTGTTCAATGCCTTTTTTGCATAGGTTTTCATTGGCAGAGCCTATTCTCACACCTTACATGTCCAGCACAATTTGGAAGGAGAGGGGCAGGAGCAATAAATGAGGGTCTACCAAGAGAAGCTGTAAGTATTCAGATCCAGGTGAGCAGATGAGATTCACCTGAGGGTACTGGTGTGACTTCATGGCTGCTGTCCATCATCAGAAACTCACAGTGATCAGGGACAGCTCTGACAACTGGAAAGTCTCCCGCAGCATTTTCACGCAAAACCTGAGCAAACATGAGTTGGATGAACAAACTGTTAGATGGACTGAAAATTAGCTGGACCATTAGGTCAAAGAATAGTAATCAATGTTGTGATGGGCCATCTGGCAGCCAGTAATGAACAGAGGACCCCAGGGAATTACACGGGAGCTGATATTGTTCAATATTTTCATCAGTCACCAGGCTGATGACACAGAGGGCACTTTCAGCACATTTACAGATGATAATAGATTAGAAGCAATGACATTCATCTCCATTTGGCAGAGCTGGTAGAGCTTCAGTCCAGAGGCACCTTGAGAAACTTGGGACCTGGGTCAATAAAAACCCTTCAGAGTTCAACTGGAGCAGTGCAAACCCTGTGCTTTGTTATAGGATGGCATCCTGCTGCCTACATTACAGCCAGGCAGGAAAGGACCTGGACTTTACTCTGAGACTTCAGTGAGAATTTAATGTGAATCAGGCAAACCATATACTGGAGATGCATAGGAGCAATGTGACTGGCAGTCAGAGGGTAGTTATTCTTTTTCTACTCAGTGTTGGTGAGGCTGTCCCAGAAATGTTGTCCCATGCTGGGACCCCCAGTTCAAGAGGTCACTGAGAAACTGGAGAAAGTCCCCTGGAGTGCTGCCAGGATGGTCAGTGGTGCATGATTTGCAAGGAGATGCTGAGGGATGTGGGTTTGGGTAGTCTGGCAAAGTGGTGGCTTAGGAGAGGTCTAAAACCAGCCTGTGCCTACATGAAGGGGAATGACAAAGACAATGGAGCCAAACTCTCCGCATTAGTGGCGAGCTATACAGAAAAATCCTGGTCTTCACTGGAGTGAACATGTTTGTCTCTTCAGGGGCCTGAAGGAGGATCATGGAGTGGACCTCTGTGGTGGATCTCTGACCACCCACTCTAGCTGACAGCTCACTGCCTAGCTCTGCCTTGGGTGGCCCCAGCCAGCTCCCGCCAAGCCAGTGCCCAGGCACTGTTCTGGGAACAGCTCATTCCCAGAAGTTGTCCCCAAAAGACAGCATGGACAGGGTGGTGCTAGGTTCCTCCCACACCACATTTAACAGGACTCTATCAGGCATTGCACCCTAAAACGTCTCCACAAGCCTCATGCCACATCTCGTGGCATGCAACGCAAAGCCTGTTTTGTCTTATAAAAATGCCACTCTCACAGGCTCAAACACAGGTCTCATATCATTTTGGATATTTTGAACTGTGGGAGAAAAAAAAATGGGAAAATTGTCATTAGGAAGCCTCCCCCATGGCTGTAAGTCACGTCCCCCAGCTCAGCTCCCTACTAGCAGGATGCTGAAGACCAGGGAGGGTATAAGCAGTGACAGGTGGAGCCCACCATGTTACCTCCATGTAAGTATGAAGCTTTTATAATTATCAGTTTCCTTTAACAGCTCAGAGGCACGTGTCTGTGCAGTGCGGTGGGGAGCAGAATTGACCTCTACTTACCTCTCCTCCTCTGCTGTGTCCATGTGGAGGTGGACTCATGTAAGTGCCAGTTTCCTCCGGTGTTTTCCCCTTACTGTGCAAGGGGATGATGCAGGCAGCAAGGCAGCTCATTGCCCAGATTAAAATAACTCAGTTCTGCTTCAGATCTTGCTTATGTTTTACCAGCTTCGTATCTGAACATCTCATTAACAAAAGCAAATGGACTGTAACATCTTCTAAGCAAGCTTGCTCAGAAATCCCTGAATCAATCAAAAGACAGGGAAAACAATTCATTGCATCCAATGCATGAGTTCTTGGAATTTTAGCTATATTAGGCAATACCTCTTTGTTCACTCAAATTAGCCTAATTGCATGCATATTTATTGTCCGCTGTTCTTCAGTATCTAGGCAAAAACAAAATAGGCTGTTTCACTACTGAGATGGCAATTTTGCATAAGAAATATGGACAGTTTTACATCACACTAATAACACTGTTCCATTATTCAAAACCAGAGCTAAAATTAGCAGGCACCTCAATAATCAGACGCATATTTTATTTTCAAGGTATGAGCCTGAATTAGCACAGACTTCTGCCTCCTATCAATAGCCCTTATTTCTGTATAGGCTTTTCTACGCCAAGATCATTGGTGTGAGACAGGCACATGAGACTCAGGCTACCTCTTATGTTTGTATCTTCCTATTAAAATACTAAAGGGACTCCAGAAGTCGTGCTCCATCTCCGTTCATTTGCCATGTGCTGGAAAACTACATAAACCTCCAGATCTGACATTTTGTATACCTTTTATAATAGCAAATCACTTGCTGGTACCTGTTTAAAGGAAAATTGAGTCAAACCCACCTGCAGAATTGCACCTGCTTGTGCTCACTCCAGAAGTACCGGTGCTTTCTCAAGGCCCTCCTTAAAATGATACGGCATCTTTCCCCTGTTGGGTGGTTGAGGGATGGGGAGCCCCTAGCACAGAGCAGGTGCTGTAGCTCATCCGCACATTCTAAATAACAGCCAAAGCCTTGTTGTGCAACAGTCACAAAATGGTCCATTAGCAGGTCTTTTAATAGGCCATATGTGAGCAGCACTTGGACAGATGGAAAAATTCCCCCTTGACCAATGCTGTGTTTTAAGCACCCTTAATCTGCAGGGACATTGCCACTTGAATGGAATACTGGGCACCTTGAAGAACACAATAAACCCAAACAAAGCTCTCTGTTTTAGCCTCTATACGCTGCCTGAGACGTGAAAGTGTGAGAGAAAGAGTAAAAAAAGAGCATAGTTCTGGTATAAAATCCTCAGATGTCCTTCCTGCCTGTGCTGATGGAGTGGTTACTTCATGTCTAAAGCCTGGGCCAGCTTTTTCCCAACTCAGTTCAGAGGCAGGTGGAAGAAATGTGTTTGCTCAAAGATGGTGAAGAATGATGAAATACTGTAAATCTCGACCATAGATTTGTCTCCTCATTGCTGGGGTGCACAGACTGGGGGGGAGGGGCTGCCCAAGATGGGGGTTTCACCCAGGGTGGTTCCTCCCTGTGGAGGAGCAAAATGGTCAGATGTGCCTCCTTCTCTTCAGGGGCTGTAGAGGATGCTTTGCTCAGAAGCTGCTGAGATGTCTCAGTTCAGGTGAGGGGAGCACCCCCCCAGCTGCTGGGCAGGACCCAGGGCTAAGTCCTGGGGCCCCGGGCGGGCAGTTGCCCCCATCACTGGCACTGGGCATCACAGGGTGGCAGCCAGGCCTTTTGCTTCCCAGCAGCTGAGTGCAATCCATCTATTTTCACCCAAATCAGCCTAACCACATCCATATTTATTGCCTGCTGTTGTGTTACAGGTAGGCAACACCTCCTTAGCTGCTTGAGATCCTAAGGGGCTGCCAATACCACGCTGCTGTTGCTGTGGTTTCTCCATGACCTCTGCACTCCTTGGGCTTCTGCCAGTTCTCTCTTTTAGGGGTAAAGAGACCTTTGGGCTTCTTAATATCAAAAGAAACAGTATCAGTGGGAAGCCTGCTTGCTGAGCATGGCTCAGATCAAACTGTATTCTTAAAGGATCCTGGAAGGGTTCAGGGCTGTGAGCCCCAGACAGCAGGAGCATCGCTTTACTTACACTGGGATTTGTTTGCAGGAGGGGAAGGAAGTATCAGCTGCAGGACTAGAGCTTGTAATTCACCTCGCTGCCCCAGCTGGGGGAGAGTTTAGTCCCCTTTTCTCAGAGCTGCACCCAGAAACAATATTTGCTGATATTGGCTTACCATCCCAAGGGGGGAAATTACTATGAAATGTTTACAAGGACCATTTGAAACCTGAGAAGAGGATGTTTTTAGTAATGGGGAAAGAGCCAAATACCTTAGAAGAGAAACATTCCAGCTTTAAGAATTAATTACCGCTTCCCAGTAATGCAGTTGGCTATTAAATAACCTTGCGCAATTTCCTGGACAGATACATTTTAATGGCAATATTGTGCACAGATCAAGAGCAAAATACAGTTCACTGAACCGTGACCCCACAAGCCCAGGCACATGGGCAGATGCCTTTGCCCGAGCACTTATCCAACAAAGCCTGGAGGACAAGGCATGGAGCTAAAGCAGCCACCTATACGCAGTAGCTCACACCATGAGGGCCTCTGGGTAAGGATTTCTCCTATGGATGGGTATTTTCAGTCCGGGAAGGAAAGCATGGATAGTAAACAACAATTTTTCAAAAATGCATCAGTAACATCTGTGGAGCTCTATAATCATTATGCAAACTTTACTACATGACCTTTCAGTTGTAAATCGAGTATCATAGGCCAGTGAAATGGATGCTCCATTTGTATATCCTAATTTTTCTTTTGATAGTGTGGGAAGATAGTATATAACTAGTTACACTCCACAATGTACACTGGCATAATAAGTCACGATACGTATTTATGCTTCTTTCAGTCAAGAGCATCAATCAATGAATGTAGTAAGGAAACCTCATAAACCGGTTATCTGAAAACCATCTTCAGTAAAAAGGCATTGCTTTCTCCTTCTTTTTAGATAGGTGGAAAGAAGAGAGCCATGGAAGAGCAAGTCTGAGAATCAATGGGGTTTTCTGGAAGTCAGAATTGTTACCAATTACCCCAAATCCAAGCTCAGCAGTGTTTTGTGAGCCATGCTGTAACTCATAATAAGCTTTTCAGGGATGTTACTCTGAAGGTTTCTCAGGAAGACAGCTCTTTGGAGGATTGCATGGTACCTCAGTGCAGTGATGCATGACCCCTGGAGATATTGGTCCTAGAAGGACAACTGGCTTCAGATCCCAGCTTTAGGAGCAACAGAAGATGTCCTGTTGTCTTACTTGTGTGAATAGCCAATGATCATGTGCCAAGTGCAACAACTGCCTCAAAAAGTCAACTTTCCCTAAAGGACTTTATTCTGAACCTATTCAGACCTTCCTAAATAAACAGCAGCTTCACCAAAAGCTATTGAAGTCCCCCAGGACTAAAATTGTTTTATAGGAGGTTCAGGCATGGGATGCAGATTTGTTTCTAGTCATCTGTGCATCCAAGTCTCGACCACTTTTGCTCCCTGTTTGAAGCTGAAACCCATCTCTTGCCCACGATGTGAACATGGTCCTTCTTGTATGCAGTCTGTCTTGTCCACGGTCCTTCATCTGAACAAACCACAGAAATACAGCATGGACCTGCAGCACTGACCCATCACATGTGCTGATAGCCTGCGCCCTGCTGGGAGGCAGCGAAGCAGCAGCCCGCATCCAGGATGCTCAAGCAGGGCAGAAAGCGAGGGGACATCGGTAAAACCTTTTGAAGAAAATATCCCTATCTCTGTCTAGGGATCTGCGGCTCCTGAACTGAAGCACACGGAAAGAGGTTGATGGCAGCAGCTATTTTAAAATTCATGAAGTCTTAAAGCATTACTGGGTGATTTCAGTGCTGGGAGATAACTAGACAAAATAGCCCAACAGGGGGGAGATGCTGATGTAGTAGCAGCCATAATAGTGCGTGATGCCGCACACGTCCCTGCTTCTGAAAACCCACTCATCCGTCTTGTCAGGGGAAATTGCTGTGATTCTGTTTCATAGCGGAGGTGGTGGGAGGAAGGAGGTAGATGCATATTCTCCTCTGATCAAGGAGAAAGGCCAGGCTGTGCCCCACTTACCCTCCTGAAGCCACCTTGGCCTCCGGGTGAAAGGCTTAGAGACTGGTGATAGCAAGTATTTGGTAGGGAGGGTGCAAGTGGCTGTGGTCCAAGAGAAACAAAGCTTTGGAGCTGCTCTGCTAGCACATGAGAGACGGCTTTCCCTCCCTGCCCTGGTGTGCCCCTCTTTGTCCACTCGCCCAGGACTGAAGAAAATGCCAGGGCAAAAAAGAGCTGGGAGCTAGTGGGCTCCTCCTGCACTTTGCCTGTTAGCTCAGGGTTGCACGGGCTGAAAACTTCTGGCCGAAGGTAAATGTGTGCCAGCCGGGGCAAATTCTGACAAACAAATAGCTTAAATGCCGAATTTATGTATTTGTACCTGAAAGTGTTATCCAGAATGCCCCAGCTCAGCTGCTGCCTTAGACTGGAGGCAGGTCAGAGCAGCCCCCCCCTCCCTGCCATGGGCATGCTTTAGCCAGTGAGATTCCCCATTACATCCCCGAGGGGCCTCATCCTGCTCCCGGCACATGGCCGAGCCAGCCTGACAGTGTGGGGAGGGAATGGGAGGGTTTGTACCTCCACCTGGACGTGAGGGCCTACGTAAGAAGGGGCGTTTCTTTAGGTTCTCCCCATAGCAATGAAAAGGGGAAAAATCACTGTATTTACCCTGCCGCTCCTCCTGCCCATCTCTCCCCCTTGTGTGCCTGGCAGCCTCCTGCCCAAACATTGCCCCTGTACCACTGTACAGCCAGGATGGCTGCTGGTGACTTCTAAAGGCTCACAGTGGGGCAGCAGGAGGCACCAGAGGTTGGTGCCTATTGCTTTTTTCACCTGGCCTTTGATGACCGTGCTGAGATGCAGGGAGGTCCAGTACACGTTACCTGCCCTTTTAGCATATTTTGTGCCCATGTATGAGCTGGATACTTTCAGCAACTTGCTCAGTGGAAATCTGTACTGGATGCGTGAATGGAAATCAAGCTTCATCATTTCCAAAGACAAAAGCTACAGTTTGAAAAAATTACCAAAACTGTATCATAGTGGTAATTTCTCTTAGAAACAATTTGTTATCCCTTATTTCAGGACAGTGGAATGCTGCATAGATATCCCACTTGTGATTTTTCAAACTCCCCTTCAAATTTTCCCATGAATGCATGGCATGTGTGGCGAGTTTGAGTCTGCTAGGGATGCGCTCATTCTTATCAACCCTGTGCCCCTGCTCCCCTCGAGCCACCAGCCCAGAGTCCTGGGCCTGGCAGAACAACTCTCACAGGGAAGAGATATTTAAAATGCGTTTTAAACCGTACTTGTATTTGTCCAGGCTGTCACAGTGCTTTTGCACTTCCATTAATTCAAGAGTTCTGGGCCCAGTTTGCAGTCCCTTTCAGTCTGGTCCTGCAGGCCTGGAGCTGCCTCCCTTCAGCTCTCCCACTCCCTTTGGCAGGGCAGCACACGGCCTTCGGAGAGGAGCTACACAGCTAATGTGCCTGGGCTGATGTTGTGCACATAGCCCTGGGTGGGGAATAGTGCTGCTGGCATCCCACACCCCTACCATGTGCCAAAACGGGCCTCTGATGCTTCCTTGCGGAGCATCATCTCACTTAGTCACCCTTCCCTCCATTACCACCATCATGAAGACTTTCATCTGTAGATCAGGAGTGGAGGTGTCCCAGAAAGTTTCCAGCCCCAGGGGTCAGAAACAACAGATACTGCCCACTAACTACAAGGGACTCACACAGCAGTTACCTGCCTTTCCTAACAAAGGCAAGAAGAAAAGGGTCTTTGGACTTAACCTATAAAAATAAAATCATTAAAAAAAAAACCCACCCTTACTGGAGTTATGTGTGAGCAGGGACAGCAAGTTTCCCCCTGTACAGATTACTCCACTTCCACACTTTCTACTCAGCATGGAACAGAGCTTTATTTTTTACCAACACAACGCACATACTTCAGAGGCATATTTGAAGTGCAAAACCCACGTTCCATGCTTAGACATCCAGCAAACAGTTAATAAAAACCATTCAAGTATGGTATAGAGCTTAGGTGAAACAAGAGTGAAGTCTAACCTGCTTCCAATGGCTACAAAATTGCTCTGGGGAAGATAAAGATGCGATTTCTTTTAAATGTAGCTATTTTCTGTAAAGGGAACCTACGCATCAGTCCTTCCTATCACACATCTCCAGAGAAAGCAACAGCCATCCCACACACTCCTCTGCTGCGGATTGCTCAGCACTTTGTCCCACGGTAATCTGTGGGAGAAACTCAACTCTCCTGTTAAATGCTTTAGGCTCAAAAGATTAATTCTGCGGGATCTCTAAAGCACATCAGAAATTGGAACTCATTCCTAACAGATTATTACCATTCAGGCAGTTACCGGTGCAAGCAAAACAGCAGTTGTTGAGGGCAAGCGATCCTGTTATAATCAGAATTCTCACAGTTTTATATTTTCATGTTTAATAGAGCTTTTTTTTTTCTCTCTCCGTATAAAGCTTTCCATCAAAGGCTTTCCATGCATTTTATAAAGGCAGGTGAGTGTTACATCATCATCACTTCCATTTTACAAACAGGAAACTGAGGCTCCAAAAAAGTCATTTGAGCAGAGTAAAACAGCAAATCCCAGCCCAAAACAGAAATGGAATCAAAACCTCCTGGCAAAAATCCCTTTCTCCAACTACCTCTATTTAGTTGCTATGCAGCATCTTTTTTTTGTAAAAATAACCCAACCAGTCAAACAAGAAAGAATGGCAAGGAAATTGCAAGCTTCAACATACTTACTTCCATCTGCTGGCGTTAGTACAAAAATAAAGATCTTTATTAACTAGTTTACAAAAACAAAGTCTATTGAGTCACGCAGGATCTCATCGGGGCCGTTATTTGACTTTGGAAGACAAAGCCTGTTTGAAACGTCTCTTTAGATCTTGCATGTTGGGAGATTTGGGCCGAGGGATGATGGATGACCGCCTCCTGTCCATGCTGCTGGCGTGCTGTAGTTTGCTGACCTCCTTGCAAAGATACTGGAAAACATCGCAGACGCCTTGGGAGTCGTCACTCGTGGAGATTTCCAGGAACAGGCTGCCCAGTTCATTTGCCAGCTGTAGTCCCTCTTTCGCCTGTACTTGCCTGGCGTGGAGGAGGTCTGCTTTGTTCCCCACGACGATGATGGGAGTCCTGGCATCTGGGTGGACCTTGCGTACGTGCTGATAGAGAGGTCGGACTGACTGGTAGCTGCTGTAGTCTGTGATGGAGTAAACCAGGAGGAAGCCCTCTGCCCACTTCACACACCTGGACAGGGAGTCCAGCGCCTGCACGAAGTCCTCCTGCACCTGCGGTAGGACAGAGAGCGCGCGTTCGGCACCGGGTCGCGAACGCGTAAAGCCTGCATCACAGACAACACTGTTGCACAGGTCCAAAGGGAAGCCTGAGCTCTGTCTTTAGGAGACTCAGCCCGGCCCTGTGGGAAGCGGGGGCTCACAAGCCGAGCCTGGAGGTGGCAGAGCAGAACCCGTCGCGCCGCAGCACCTCCGTACCTGGATGCACCCCGGCGTGTCTTGGATCTGCACGGCAACGTGGTCGCCCTCCAGATGGACCAGCCTGGAGTAGAGGTTGCCTGGGGAGCAGAGAGCCGTCAGGCACAAGCCGCGGCCGCGGGGGTCCCCGCCGCGCCCCGCCGCCCGCCGCCTCACCTGTGTTGGGCTCGTAGTCCCCGATGAACCGCTTCGTCAGGAACCGCACGATCATCGCTGCAACACAGAGCGGCCGCGTTAGCGGGGACGGACGGCCCGAGGGACAGGGGAAGGGGCGACGGGCGGCCCCGCACTCACCGCTCTTGCCGACGCCGCGGGCGCCCAGCACGGCCAGGCGGACCTGGGGGCCGGGCGGCCCCGGGGCGCACTCGGCGATGGGCGCCAGCAGGAAGGGCTGGGACATGCTCGGCAGGCGCATGGGAGGGGCGGCCCGGCGGCCGGACGGCTCGGCTCGGCTCGGCTCGGCTCGGCTCGGCTCGGCTCGGCTCGGCTCGCGGCTCGCAGCGCGGGCGGCCGCCGACGGCTTTTAAAGGCTCCGCCGGCTGCGCCGTGCGCGGGGCCGCCCCGCAGCGTGCGCACAGCGCGGGGCGCCCATTGGCTGTAGGCCTCGCGGCTGTACCGCCCCTCCCCGGCTATACCGCCCCCCCCCCCCGACTGCCCCACTTGCCCCCCAGCTGTACCCCCCCCCCCGGTTGTACCCCGGCCCCTCCCTCCCACCTTCCCCATCCCCAGGGTGTGGGGCGGCCCCAGCGGGTGCCGGGGGACCCGCAGCCCAGGTTTGGGGGCCGGCACCGCAGCACCCCGCCGTGCATCACCCCCGCCCCAGGCAGGCAGCACGGGGGGCGCTGGGTTTGGGAGGGTGCGGCTCTGCCCCCACCGCCAGCCTCGACCACCACCACGACAGGTTCCCGCTTTACGCGCCCTCCCTGCTGCGAGGGTCTCCAGGCGCAGGGGAAGGGAGATGTTTTCTTCTTTCACCTCAGACTATTTTGCTTCCCGCACCTGGATACATCCCTCCACAGCCGGCACCGAAATCCCAGCTTGCAGATCAAGCAACAGCTTGACCACCAAAGCGGGCCACAGCGCCTTCAGGTCTGGATTAGGCCCTGCGGGTTTTCAGAGTGGAAGAAAGTTTCAGGGAAGAAAGGCGCTCCACCATGGGCTGCTGCCAAACGGGCCTCAAACCTGCGAACAGCTCCGTGGATGCTTCGGTCTCTCTGCAAAGCGGAGCCCCGGCTCCTGCAAAACCGCTCTTGCAGCGCGCTGCTTTGCAGGCTGTCGCGGTTTAACCCCAGTCGGCGACTAAGCACCATGCAGCCGCCCGCTCACCCACCCCCGTGGTGGGATGGGGGAACAGAATCGGGAAAAAATTTAAAAAAAAAAAAAGTAAAACCCATGGGTTGAGATAAAGACAGTTTAATAGGACAGCAGAGGAAGAGAAAATAATAGCAACAGCAACAATAAAAGAATATGCAAAACAAGCGATGCACAATGCAATTGCTCACCACCCGCTGACCGATGCCCAGCCTGTCCCCAAGCACCGATCACCCCCCCCAGTTTATATACTGAGCATGACACCATATGGTATGGAATAGCCCTTTGGCCAGTGTGGGTCAGCTGTCCTGGCTGTGCCCCCTCCCAGCTTCTTGTGCATCTGGCAGAGCATGGGAAGCTGAAAAGTCCTTGACTAGCATAAGCAGCACTTAGCAACAACTAAACCATCAGTGTGTTATCAACATTCTTCTCCTACTAAATCCAAACCACAGCACTATGCCAGCTACTAGGAAGAAAATTAACTCTATCCCAGCTGAAACCAGGATACAAGGGTGTAAGCATTTATGATATAAATAATCCATTCAGCAGCTACTTTATTTTTATCAGGGAGATAACAGAAGCCAGCAGGTCAGTACTCCAAAGCAGTGGGGTGGGGCTGCGGTCACCATGGGAGCTGCTGGACCCCGGCTGCGGGGCTGGTGGCCAAGGGCACCCCAGGTGGCCCTGGACACCCACAGGCAGCTGAGCTGAACCTTGGCAGTAGCGGGGCTGCGCGCTGGTGCCGCTCTTGGCTGCCTTCCCCCTCCCCTTCGATACAGCTCTCAGAAGATGCATGCAATGGCAATAACTCGCATTTTTTCCTTGCTTTCCTCCTGTCCTCCCTCTTACTTTCTCCCTACATCCATGCCAGAGTCCAGGTACCTGACCTACTATGCACTTCCCTGGATACCCTCAGCCCCAGTCCCTCCAGTCACATGAAAACTCATAACAAGGGCACCAGGATAACATTGCCAGCTCTGCTCTACCAGAGCCAAGGTGTTCCTGAGGAAAGTCAACCCTCGGCACCATGGGGGCAAGGATGGGGAGGAACTGCTCCCTGCTTCCCATGGGCAGAGGTTGAGCAGGGAACAGAGGTTTAGCTCGGGCTCTGCACCCTGCAGCAGCCAGAGGAACAGCCAGCCCCCCAAAACAATGTTTTGCCCTGTTTAAAGATTCTCCCCTGGTGCCTCAGAAATGTTCTACCTGATAACAATTCCACACTGCTCTTTGCTGAAGGGTTACACACACTTCACAGTAGTTAACACCACGCTAATTAACATCAGTTAAAGTAATGCCTGCAGAAAATCACAGTGGAAGAAGTGATATTGATTATTTGTGTTACTTTAGTACCTAAGAACTCCTATGGTAACATCAAGGCCACTTTTAACCTCAAAAACTGATTGCTTCTACTTCACTTCCCATCATGCCAGTGAGTCCTTTTCTTTCTGCAAACAAGATTTCTCTTGTATCACTAAAAGCTTTTGGTTTCCAGAGGTTCATGCTATTGTCATCTGCTCCCATTGTCATGCACCACCACTTGTCTTTGGCCTTGCCCACAGTGCCAACACAGGCTATTTTTATACACTTCTTTACAAAAGAGCTATCAGAGTACATTCAGCATGCCCTTGGAAGAATGCTACTGAAATGAGTCCATTCCAGGCAGATGATTCCCAGGTGCTGAGCTGTGAAAGCAGTAGTATTAAACCACCACCATCCCCAAAATTTGAAGAAGAACTCCCCCTTTCTGGGCAGCTGTAGAGCTCATGCTGACTCACTCAGTGCTTGGAGCACCCCCAAAGGGCTAACGGTGATGGTCAAGCACAGAGATGACTGCACAAACCCAGGTAGGAAACCCTGCGAAGGAATTAATTTCTAGGGAGTGATGGGCTGTCTCTCCATCAACACCTACTGTGGTGCAACAGGAGCAGTTGAGTAGGTTGAAGCAGTTGGGGCTCAGATTCCTCACATGTGGGGGCTCAGATGAGCTGTCCTTGTTCTGCCGACCAAGCTATCCCTGGGATGTACGGGCCTCACAGCTATTCCAAGGAGCCTTTCCTTTCTCGGCTGGAGGTCCTACTTGGGAATCACAAGGCTGTACTTTCCCCCATCCCATGCAGATGGCCCATGCCACCATCCCTATGGTCTACCCTTTCCCACAGCAACACCACTCAGTCCCGCTCACATGGAGTCCCAGGGACACCACAGTGCTGCCTCCTGACCCACCTCCCTATTCCAAGCTCTGGCAACATTCAACAGCAGGTACTTTTGGGGGAGGGAGTAGGCAGCTTACTCCTGTGGCTGCAGCAGGGAGGACATGCTGAGAGCATCTGGAGCTCCTTTCTCCTCTAAGAAGCAAAACATACAGTGTTTTCCTAGGAGCCTTTGCTGACATTGTGGAGCCAGCTAGAAGCTCTGGGCATAAGATTGGCAGAACCATGCAAAATAACGAGCAGCAGGCACAAAGTTTTCCATGTGGAGGAGCACTGGTGAGAACCTTTGCAGTGAGTTTGCATGGCTTCACCACTCTCCTATGAACTTTCAGGAGCACAAGCCCAAGTTCAAGACTGCACCTATTTCTTACGCTCCCCAATTCCTGCTGGTCAACAGCCAAACATTTTGGAGTGGGCATGGAAAAAAAGGTGACTGAGGGCCCAGGGGCCATCACCCAAAGCCTCTTCTGCCAAATAGTGGAAAATGAAATCAGCAACCTCAGCCAGAGCTTTGTATTTTTCTGGGTTCCTGAGGTGTATGGGTGCTGCTAATGGGAGCAGTGTCCCTAACTCAACACTTGAGCAAGGATGGTTATGACTCTGTAAATCCCACCAGCTACAACTTGATTCTTACATAGACCTTGGCAGTACATCCACTGAGGTAGATGCATGGACATGAAAAGTTCATGTGCCTTCCATACCACCACCCTCAGCATTGCAGGGACTGCTGGCACCTTCTCCCCATGCCACGGGAAGACTGTCTGCAGCAGTAGGGTGCCCCCGGCACTGTGGGAGACACTGCCCGTACCCCTGAGTCATGAGGTGCTACCCAGACAATGACAAGCCCAGTTTAACCACGTCTTTTCACCACACACCCTGAACCACAGGAACTCATTGCGCCTAGCAGCCTCTGCAAGGACAGGGGGAGCCTGTCCTGCCTGTGGTGGGATAGGGAGGATCACATTCTCTGGCAGGTGTACACACAGCTCTCGGCATCCTCTGGACCAGTCAGGACATCCCAGCACACTGTGTCTGGGATGCCAGCCGTCCTTTTGATCACGGGGACCATGAACACACCAAGTCCAGGACTGCACCAAGAAGAACAAGGGAGCGAACATCAAGACTGTTTCCCCCACCTGCTACACAGGAAGATTACAAAAGCATGAGTTGTTTGTACATCCTCGTGGCAGCTGCTTTACCTGCCTCCTCCCCAGGAATGGGGCTGGAGGTGTCTGCACATCTCTCGCCCCTCTCAGGCATGCACACTCCCCCTGCTCCCCCCCGGGGTCCTCAGCCTGCAGCCCCTCTGCACCGGCACGGTTCCTCCTCCCCAGCCCTTTCTGCCCTCTCATCGACCCTTCCCAGCCACATGCGGTATTAGCACTAAAGGTGCCTACACAGCCCTCAGGAAACCTCAGACCTCAGTGTCACTGATACGCCAAAAAAGACAAAGCCGACAGCTCAGGAGAAAGCTTCCTTGCTTCTTCCCCAAGAGATGCCAGGAGATTTTGGCAGGGCCTTTGGCAGGGAACCAGCTGCAATGGTTCAAGGCAGTAAAACCTGGTAAGGAGGAGACAGCTCAGCCCCCACCTCCTAATGAGGCTCCGTGAAATGGAGACAAAGCACTACACTGAAGTGTAACAGCTTGTGCTAATCCATAAGCACTTCACTCTCCGCATGTTGTATAGGGACAGCCAGTCCACCAGCTCAGGGGTAATGAAGTCTCTGTGCTAGAAGGGGACTGAAAGATACATTAACATGTAATACTGAACTTACGCGAAACTGCCTTTTGAACTAGGGATTCCTGAATTCTGCTAGCCCAAGGTGTATCCAATTATACGGGAAACCTATAGCTTTGCAGATTTCACAACAGTTCTCCACAATTGAAAACATTATGGAATGCACAAAATTTAACTCTGCCATGGTATGAAGACAGAGGAAGCATCTCGCCTGTAGCTGTCACGCTTGCTGCAAGGTTTTGCTTGCTAGGCACAGCCTCGGAACAAGACCGCAGAGAATTGGCTACAGCTACTGTGTAAATGCCCCCCAGAGTGAGTCAAAAAGGAGAGGAACTTGCAACTCCACCATAAGGAAACATGCTTCCTCCACCCAGAGGGGCAGAGAGGCTGAACTGCCGAAATTACCCCGTCCCTCCCAAATCTTCTGCAAGCTCTGCATACACCTAAAACTATTTTCTTCTATCAGGAACGATGCATTCCAATTTAGACACTAGTTTCATCACTGCAGATGTCCCGACTGGCAGTTCTTCAGCAACTATTCCCAATCCACAGATCTCCCTCTTTTGTCAGGACTATGCAAAAACAGGGCAGCTGAACACATGGGAAGCAAACTTCAACAGCAGATACTACGTTCTGCAAATATCTGAGCTGTGCTTCTGCAAACCTGAGATTACCAGGAAAACCACCGCTGCACTGAGAGCAATGAACGGGCAGTGTCTATAAACCCAAGACAGGTTAAATCTTAATTTGTGCTGTTTTCAAACATATAAAAAAAAACAACCAAAAAAGGCTATTTTCTTGCTACACAAACCAAGTTTAATCTTCAGTCATTTCTGGGAATCTTGACCAAGGAAAGCATTCCCTCCTCCTCCCAGCCCACACACAGCTTCCAAATATGCATTTAAGAGCATCTACTGTCAGCATAGTGACCTTAAGAACACTGAGACTAAATAAATTGAAAACTGTTGCAATGCACAGCGCCTCTGGAAGCACAGCTCTTAAATGAGACCACAACATGCTGTCTAGTCTTATTACTCCAAATTGTTGAAAATAAATTCAGAAGTTTAGAACTACCCACCACTTCTAGTTACTGTTAACCACTTCATTGTGATGCTACAAGCTAATCCACTTGAATCTTGACAGATAAGTACAAAACAAACATAGAACCAAAATAACTCACACAAGCATCCATGAGAAAATTTAAAATACCATCACCAAAGATCGTACCCAGTAAAACCTCCCACTTAACTCCTTCAAAGCCCTAATGGAAAACGATGCTTATCTTGTGAGTTAAATCCTGATTTTAAATTGCTGTGGAAATCCACAAGCCAAAGCAGCTAATGAAGGTCTAAGCCTTAGTATACAGATCCGGCTGCTCCAAGAAAACCCCACTTGATCATAAAAGTCAAGTGCATAAGCTGCAGCAGTGAAAGTTAAGAGATTCATCAACCTTGCTTGCACTCCACATCCAATACATATGGTGCCAAAATACAGTACTAACATCACAAATCAGTCTGTTGATGGGTAAGCTTTGTTCCATCTTCTTCAAGGCATTTCCAAAGTTATCCCAACTATACAGCCTGCTCCATCTTCCAAGATGGGAGCTTGGAGAAACTGCAAACGCAGTGCCTGCTCACTGAGACTTTGAACCTTCAGTGCCTAAAGCCTGTCACCCTTAAATACCAGGCCAAGGCAATGACTTCAATGTCCAAAACCTACATTCTATGAGAATAGGAACATCCACAACTGAATGTTAGGAAATGCAAACAGGCATTAAACCCTTAATTTATAAGCAATCTGTACACAGTTTAACACTTCTGCTTAAGGCTTTTCAGAACTAAGGGAAAAAGCAAACCTCGTTACCTCTCAATTTCTTACTCCCAAACTTACTAGCTGTCCTACTGTCCTGGTTTCGTCTGGGAGAGAGTTAATTTTCTTCCTAGTAGCTGGCATAGTGCTGTGTTTTGGATTTAGTACAAGAATAATGCTGGTAACACACTGACAGTTTAGTTGTTGCTAAGCAGTGCTTACACTGGTCAAGGACTTTTCAGCTTCCCATGCTCTGCCAGGTGCACAAGAAGCTGGGAGGGGGCACAGCCAGGACAGCTGACCCCAACTGGCCAAAGGGCTATTCCATACCATATGGCGTCATGCTCAGTATAGAAACTGGGGGGAGTTGGCTCAGGGGCAGTGATTGCTGCTCAGGGACTGGCTGGGCATCAGTCAGCAGGTGGTGAGCAACTGCACTGTGCATCACTTGCTCTGTACATTCCTTTATCATTATTACTTTCTCTTCCTCTGCTGTCCTATTAAACTGTCTTTATCTCAACCCACAGGTTTTACTTCCCCCCCCAATTCTCTCCCCCAACCCACCGCAGGGGCAAGGTGAGGGTGAGCAAGTGGCTGTGTGGTGTTTAGTTGCTGACTGGGGTTAAACCACACCACCTACAATTGACTATTCAGTAATTTCCAACAGTCAATACCTACAAATTGCTTGAGGTCATTACCTTCTCTAGTATTTCACTCTCTCTACATTTAGACATTAGTTTCACATCACTTACTTGAGGTAGCTAAGCAATGCCTTACATTACACTTGGAAAGGTAAAATATTATTTATCCGTAACATGGTTAAGCTTGAGTTTATGCATGTTCAAAGCTAACTAACCAGGTTACCTTCAGCAGTCTCTTCAGCAAGCTCCACAGAGTTTCAAAGCTGACAAAAATAGCACTGGTTAGTAAGCAGTTGGCTGAAGACATTCTTCCATTCAAGAAACACTGGGCAGATAGCACTGGGTTTTTGTGAATTATCAATAAAATCAATGGGATGAAAGAAATGCATTAGAACATCCAGGTAGATGTTTAGGTTCAACAGACACCCAATAAACAAAATGCAAGTGTTCAGCTATGCCAGCCAATTAAAATTATAAAAATCAAGTTACAAATGCTGGCAGTTTTGGAATTAAAGCCTTTTCTAAACTACTACTATTTCATAAGAACACTTACTGGCCTGAGGACATTCTAAAAATCTTTCTTTTATGTGTTACAATGGTGAAACACCAAAATTTGCCCACAGCCATTTCTCAAAGAGGTTGCTTTCCAAAAGCGTTTCCACAATTTTTCTTTGGTGTTAATCTGAGGCTTCTTGGACAAAAGCTTTTATCAATGAAATCTGAAGCCTGTTATCCCTTTTCCCACAAAAAAATTAAACCTTCAAGTGACACTGTACAATTCTTGGTATATGCTCCTAGTTTGTGGTGAAATATTCCATGTCCTCTCATATTACCTCATTCATTAGGTAATCAAAGAAGGAGGATCATCACTTAGCATTAGCAAATTTCAGTGTCTCCAGGATTTATGGTCTATATAAATGACTAAACTGATCATCAAAAGCTGCAGATGATTTAAATGACCAAGCACCATGTAAGGCAAGTTAAATAAACAAACTTCAATAAAAGTTTTCTGATGCATCTGTTCTGAAAAACCTAAAGGAATTAGCCACAATCACATACACTTGTCCAAAACCAGATCTTCAGTTTATTTTTTTAAATGTGCATTATGCCATGAATTCATAGGGAATTGGCTCCAGCAGCTCTGGATCCTTGCCATTAGTTCTCACAAAGTGTGCTTCTCTTGGCGGAGCAGGCTGTAAACAGAAAAAAAAAAAAAAGAAAAAAACTCATGGCACTGAAACTCAAAAGAAACTTTACACAAAATTCATTTTGACAACCATTTAACACATGATTATATAAGCATTACAGCACTTTTATCATTCCTTGTCTCTTTAAAACTTGATTTAAAACTTCCCAGTCTCTTTAAAACTTGATTCAAAGAACAGCAGTAAGAAAGTGATCTGCTAAAAACTTTCATTGCCTTTCATTGCTGAATAGAAAAAACCCTACACCTTACCCTCTGCAATTTACTAATCCAAATTATCACAAAGTGATGTACCTTGGGGTTCCAGAAGTAACAGCCATTATCTCCTCTCTGAAGTCTAGTTACTCATTCTTTTCTTAAAGGGTTGCAACAGAAACTGTTGCAGCTAAATTCAACTAAACCAAAGACAACACTGATCCTAGAAATCAGCCAGAGCTGCTGCTGGAGATCAGCAACAGAATAGGAAGCATCCATCCCTTTGTTCACAGCCAAGGATACCATTTCCATCCATAACAGTGCAGTTCTGTTCAGGCACCAAAGATAGCAGACAGCTCGGATGCAGACATACTGCATGCTGCCACTCTAACTCTTAAAAAAAAAAAAAGTAACCTCCCGCAAAGGACTGCAAACCCAAGTGAGGGTGGTAGCAACAGACACCTCCAACAAAATCTGCCAGAGACCTGGATTTTTCAGAGTACTGTAAGCAGCTTCATTAATGTCAGGTGGGGTTTTTGTTTGGTTTTTAAAAACAGAAAGAGCTCAGTTTACAGTGTCAGTAATGTTTTATTCAACTGGTTTGGTTCTAGCTGGGGTTTTTTTGGTGAACTGAATCATTAATGTGTCAACTACAATAAAAATATTACCTGACGTTTCAGTTGAACCCAAATGCCTTTTTCTTTTGCTTCCTTTTTCTTCTTTTCATTCTCCTTCACACGCTGCAGAAAGCTGTCTCTGCTCTTGGAATGTTTAATATGCTCAATACGCACATTAATTCTCTTGGCAAGAATCTTGCCCCTAAGAAAAGAAATCAGTTTTTAATCTACTGCACTTGAAAAAAGGCTACTTCAAAGCTACTTTTACAGCCCCCTTACACAAGTAACTCTATAAAATCAGAAACAGATAATTTTTCTTTAAAGGGCAATCACTCAAAACATATTGCTGCAGATACAAATCAGATATAACTTACATTACTGAAAGGTTATTAATATATAACAATATGCTGACAATTTAGGATTAAGACTGTGGAGAACACGTAATTTTAACCTTGTAGCATCCAAATGAAGAATTGTATTAGCACTGTACTCCAGTCCAGTTATTGGAAGAAAAACAACTTGTCCTTTTCTGACTAAACTGTACAAAACCCAGCTGAATACAGTTACAAATTAATATTTAAAAAGGGCTTCAGTATCGATGTGCAAGCTGGCTGAAAATCCCCATTAGGTAATGTCACTTTAAGTGCTGCTCAGAAAAATAAAGTGTTTCCTCTGACAGGATCCAAGTCAAATGAGCATCATTTGCTTGGGTTATAAAAAGGATATATACTTTACCCACCTTGAATGACCAATCAAGACAACAACTGTCTAACTGGCAAAGTGAAAGGAGGGTGCAATTACAGATCAACTTTCCCAAATACAAAGTTTTAATACATGGAATTTCATTACTTACTTAACCTGCTTGTTAACAATAATGCCCACAGCATGCTGAGTAACATTATATACCCTTCCAGTCTTGCCATGGTAACACTTGTGGGGCATACCTTTTTGAATAGTACCCATACCCTGTTAAGAGGTAAAACAAGAATAAAGTGTAAACTTTAACTTGAGGAAAAAAAAAAGCGCAACATCAAGGACTTTTCTTTCAGAAGTTATTTAAAGCACACACTTCAATTACTTGATTGATTTAAAATTACTCCTATTTTATTTGTACATTAGAATTTATAGCCATGCATTTTATACCCGCAGACTACCAAATTCTACTATGACAATTCTGGTTGCTTTCAGTGTCGGTGAAATGATTGATCACTTTGCTTTCAGCAAGCAATCATAGGAGACAATCATCATCAAGCTCCAGCGTGTCAAGAAGTGTTAATTTTGAGCAGTGTAGTTCTCCAATAGTCAAATAACTAAACAAGCAAATTACACACTGTCTTCTGTGTGACTGTTATGAAAACTCTGCATTTCAAATGAAACTAAAGGATTCAACAAAGCAGAAAACCTTGCTGAAAGGCTTTCACATTCACTACAACTTAATTTTGAAAGTACAGCTGATTTTAAAGGACAAGTTCTAGAAAATACCAAGTGATGGGAAATGCTGTTTCACTTTCCCACCTATATTAATATATATGATGTAACCTCACATTTATTTCTTCGTTTCTAGTTTTAATATGGCTTTGCAAACACCATCCCTGTACACCCTTAAGTATAGTCCTACAGTGATACAGAGACACAGACATAACTATCAGCTACACCTCCATAAACTATGGCTCTTCTGAACAGCAGGTACAAATTAGGTAAAACAGAACATCTACTAAAACAACAGCTGGGGTTCCTATGAAAGTAGCACTGGTAGGCACCATACAGCAACCCAAGTATTAGATAGGGCATCTTTCACTCACTTTTTTCAACTGAACACACAGTAACGGAGCACAGCCAAATATATAAAATACATATACACACACATATATAAAAAAACCCACATACACTGGCATGTGACACTGAAGTGTTACTATTGGTTCAGTAACATTGTCAGTCCATTACTGCTTCAAAAGTGAGCAGCGGGTACTTGTGTTGACACACATGCCCCAAGTAACAAAAAAGACTACCTCAAGAAACTGGAGACTGTAAAGGATTACACTGCTTTAACTTTTAATTGCGTAGCACTGGGGAAAGTACCTTGATATCAACTATATCACCCTTCTTGTAGATGCGCATATAGGTAGCCAGAGGTACAACTCCTGTTAAGAGATACAAATTTGCATACTTATGAAGCTATTTCACACACACAGAGACACTCCCCACCCCCAAATGGGGTGGATGACAGATCATGCATTTGATAAAGTCTTCTTAAAAATGCTTCAAATTTAAATTCAATTTCAACAACGTAAAACTGAAAAATCAAACCATCTTTATTTTTTTCTTCAAGCAGTAATTACCTCTTCACACACTCCCAATTTAAAAAAAATTCCAACTAAGGAAAAATTACAGCTTTAATCTTGTTCCTAACGTAGAAGTTGAAAACGCATTGCAACTATTTACTGCTTCATCGTGAAAACTGCTGTTATCACTACTCATTGCTAAGAGGCAACAAACTGTACATTTTAAGTAAATGTAACTTGAAACATTTTCTTCACCTTCAAATTAATTTTCAAACATTGATAGAATTAGCATTGTTACTACTATGAAGCAATCAGAATACCAATATATAAACTGTAAGAGGTGAGAGTTCACTTGCATATCATTCTACAGTTTAGCCCAAGTTGTCAGCTATCCTTTGACACAAGCCATTGTTTTACAAATGCTACTTAGGGACTGTTGACATCCAATAGGTCAGTAACTTAATGCCGTGTTCTTACTACAAGGTATACTTACCATGCTTGCGAAACGGCCTTGAGAACATATAACGCGTCCCCCTCCTCTTTCCCTTTGTGTTCGTCATTTTGGTTGATTACTGTAAAAATGAATGCAAATTATTCAGAACTACTAGTTCATTCACTAAAAATTTGACTGATAGCATTTTCAGACATTTCAGAAAAATCAAGTCTTTAAGCTTATTCAGAATGACACCACTTCCAAATTGCTGGGTCAATTCAAGCAATGCTTTTAGTTTAGACATTCACAAAAAACTATTTATAAGACCACAGGGTAACTCAGGTTTGAATAGATGCTAGCACATCACCTAGCTCAACCTCCTGCTTCAAGCAAGGTCTACTATGAGATCAAACCAGGTTGCCCAGGGCTTCGTCCTTGAAATCCTTCAAGGATGGAGAGACTATCGCACTGCCTCACTGGGCAGCCTGTTTGGAGGCCTAGCTGTTCTCATGGTGAAGAACTTTTTCCTTATATCCAGGCTGAGCTTCTGATTTTGTCTTAAGCCAGTTGTTCCATACTCCCCCGACGTGACCCCGTCTTCTTGATAACGGTGCTGTTATGTGACCCCCAAAGCCACCTCTACTCCAGGCCGAGTACACCCAGTTCCCTCTGCCACTGCTCACAAGGTATGCAAAAGGCAAGATCTCCGCTACGAAATTTACCAGCAACTATTATATTTGACACAATATAAACCGCAGCCATCTGTCTGTGCTCCGTGAAACAATTTCGTTACCTTCAAGCCACGTCTCCCATTGCCGCAGGAGCCCCCCCCGCCCCGGCATTTCGTGCCGCGCACTAAGCCGCGCCGAGGCGCACACACCCGCAGGCCAAGGGGGACGGCTGCCACCGGGCACGTTAGCGAAGCCCAAGTCCCGCCGCACCCGGCGGTCCCCGCCCCGGGGCCTCCCCCGCGGAGCTGCCCCATCCGCCCGGCCTGCGCAGGGCCGCCCCCCGCCCCGGACACGCCGCCGGCGGCCCCGGGGCTGACCGGGCTCGACCGGGCCCACGGCCACGTGCCGCCGCCTCGGCGGAGCCCCGCTCCCCCGCGCCTGCACCCGCCGCCGTCGCCGGGCTCGGCGGTCCCCTCCCTCCTTCCCTCCATCCCTCGGCGGCGGCGGCGGCAGCCGCCCGGCCCGGCCCGGCCCGGCCCAGCGCCCCGCACCGCGGCCTAAAGGCCGCGGCCTCCCCGCTCCCCCAGCCCCCTCGCCCCAGCAAGGCCGTGCCGCCCCCGGCTGAGCCGGCGGTCGCCCGCCCCGCCGCCAGCGCCGCCCGCCCGCCTTCCCGCCGCCACCCGGAGCCGCGGAGGCACCTGAGGCCGGCGAGCGGAGCTCGGCGCAGCTCCCCGTGTGTGCCTACAAAATGGCGGCTCGGAGCGAAAGGAGTGAGGCGGCGCCGCGGCCGCCCTTAACAGCGGGGCCTTCGCGGGGCTGCCCGCGGCGCGCCTGAGAGAAAGGCCGGCCGGCCGGCCGGCCTGCCTGCCTGCCTGCCTGCCTGCCTGCCTGCCTGAAAGCCCTGCCTGCCTGCCTGAAAAGCCTGCCTGCCTGAAAGCCCTGCCTGCCTGCCTGCCCGCCGGCCTGCCTGCCTGCCTGCCTGCCTGCCTGCCTGAAAAGCCTGCCTGCCCGCCGGCCTGCCTGCATGCCTGCCTGCCTGAAAGCCCTGCCTGCCTGCCTGAAAAGCCTGCCTGCCTGAAAGCCCTGCCTGCCTGCCTGAAAGGCCTGCCTGCCTGAAAAGCCTGCCTGCCCGCCGGCCTGCCTGCATGCCTGCCTGCCTGAGAGGCCTGCCAGCCTGCCAGGGGTAGATCTGCTGAAGGACGCCCTTGTACGCTGATCCTGATGAACCACCACGGGACTCGCCCGGCAGAAGTTTGACCTTTTCGCTAAAGCAGGGACACATGCCGGTTGTTTTTTTTTTTTTTTTCATGGCTGTGCCGTGAGACGGGGCTAGGAGACGTTTGACAGCGGGGGTGGCGGGGAAGCGGGAAAACGAGCCAAGTGTTTGTCAGGGATCCTGAGGAGTGAGTTCTGTGGTGGAGTGGCTGGCCCGCCGTCCATAAGGAATTGTGTTTAGAAATGTGTAATATAAGCAGCCAAGAAGTTGTTTCACGACATTAAAGTGCACCGAAATTTAAATTTGCAGTAATGTCAGCCTTCTCCTACTATGTGTCAGTCATTGCTGCCTGACTGGAGATCCAGGTAGTCCTGGGCAGGAAAGCATGGTGGGAGACACAAACCAACAGCAGAAGCGAAGAGGCTGCTCAGGTTTGGAGTTTATTATTATTGTAATGGGCTTTCTTATGATAATGCCATAATCTCCACTTTGTGTGGCAGATGGGTTCTCTACACAGAGCCTTTATACAGCCACAGGTTGCATCAGCTGTGTGGTGCCTGAAAATGAAGCGGACGGGTGAGCAGGTTCCAGAGCTGGCGGCGTGACTCATTGTGTTTGTGCGTCGCCAATATTGGAGCAGACAGGAATTGTCATGGCAAGCTGATGGCAGGCAGGAGTGAGTCAAAAGAGGGCCTCCATCCCCTGAGTTAAACATGCAGGGACAGTTCAAAACTTGTCTTGGCAAGAAGTTGCCCTACTGCAGGAATTTTTGTTTTGAATGAAAGAAGCATTTATTTAATTTAGGGGAGGGATGATTACTTAAAGTAGCATATAAAAACATATTTGATCCTCTGACTAACTTCACAGTTATTCTAGTGTTGTCTTGCAAAACTTAAGCACTTTCTATCATGATTTTAAAGCTAGTTTAATATTTATGGATCACAAGAATGGATATGGAGGATTAAATACACTATCAGGTTCTGCCTGCAAAGCTAGCTGGCAGGGCACATTACAACAGACAGAGGCCCTGTCTGCACATGAAATCTCTTGCAATAAAGTGTAATATTTAGGCAAAAATGTGTCTATACTCCAGCTCTGCACTGTGAAAAATCTAGAATTTACAGCACCTGAAATCTATGCAGAGAAAATCTGTATCATTTAATATGCATTCAGCCTAGGTTTCCAAGTGTGAAGACAGTTATGAGCCTGAACAGCTCTTAGGCGAGGAAGCATATTGGCACCAGATAGAGAGATTTCTGGGAGGATATCAAGCAAAGCAAAGACGGGAAGCCAAATCCTAAAAGGCATTATTGAATAAAGGAAGATAGGCATTTTCAGTGAGCTGAACTCCTTACTCTTGCCAGTGATTTACATAGAGGGCAAATATCCACATCAAGCTAGAAAGAATGGGGAAGAAACTCCACATGTTGAAACTCATGTCCACATATAGACCATATAAGTGTAATTCATACAGGAGCAGTAACTGTGAACTTAATTGAACTCTGCTTTATTTGGGGCCAGGTAAGACATTCAGGATTTGCTACCTTTTTTTAAAGTTGCTTGACAGGTTTATTTAAAATTTCAGTAATGTTTTTATTCATAAAATTTACCTTGATTAGCACATTCCCAGGATCCTTCTTTAGCTCCACATTTCAAAGAAACTATCATGTTTCACAGTTTGTCTCCATTAAATCATTCAATGGGCACGCCATCTGGGTCTGATCCATAAGTCCATCCTATCAGCCAACATTTTATACACAATTTCCCAAATCTGTGGCCTACTGAGCACTTAAAGACTGAAGAGCCTTTCTATGTTACTCACAAAGGATTTCTTAATAATGGCTGTCTCTAGCAGATAAAGGTGCACAAGTTGTGGGGTGAGTTCTGGTCTGGAAACCAGAGCCAGCAGCCAAGCAGATATGGGGGAGACCTGCAGCTCTGCATTCCAGACCTCAGGTGCTTCCCTTACTGCCCTGCCTCATCCCCTCAGAAACCCAGCCTAAACTGCTCTTCCATGATCAAACTGCAGTTGTAGGATCCAGATTCCAATTTCTCCTAGGCTGTACAGCTAACACCACATCTGGTTCTGCTTCAGAAACACCACATCCTTAAGACTGGGGTAAACATGAGTGGCAACGCCCAGCTTAACATGAAGATCTAAAACCCCATGAAGGTCCCAGGCTGGTGCTCCACCCATTAACATAGTCTGGCTGTCTTACTACGCCATGGTATACTCAGTTTTCCTCCTCTCCCTGGCTTGGAGGTAGAGCAAGACAGGGAAAGCAGCTTCAGTGGGACCCAGTTCAAATGTTGCTGAGGAAAGAAGCTTGAAAGGGAGGGCTCATTAGAAGTCCGAGGAGTGGGGACTAGAAAAACATCACATTGTTTTTCAGAGTGGAAAATACCATGCCAAAACAACCATTTCTAGTCCCCAAGCTCCCATAGTCACGATTCTAGTATCTTCTTTGGGAGAGCCCCATTTTGTTTCTGATTACTTCTCTGCAGCATCTGTCTGGACAACAGCTCTCTCCAAAGAATAAATGCGCTGTGATGATTCCGCACATGGGGTTGTCAGGAATCCTTCACTGAAATTTTAATGCACAGTGGGATCTGGCTTGTTCCTAAGCTCAGAGGACCAAGTGACACATACAGAGATCTCAAGTGTGACATTCCATTTGTGTTAGGTTATTCAGCAGGGGTGTGGAAGGAATTTAAATTAATGAGAGTTTGTAAAGGGCTTTGAGGTGAAAAATGAAAGATATTCCCCTTCAGTAGGGTGGAGGTCTCCTATGTCTCACATAATGCATTCATTACATGAAAAAAAAAAGAGAGCTGATTATGACTGGGGCAAAATTTTGATAGAAATAATTGAGAATAGGTGTTAAATAAAGAGCATTGAAATCTGCAGTTCCTCTTGTGATAACACTGCAAAACCAGGAGTCTAAATTGAAAATCAAAATTGTGAAGTTAATTGGTTACTGCATGGCAGGCTCCCATCCATAGAAGTGCAGCATCTACCCTGTGCTTTTGATCAGAAAGTTACTGACCGAAGTCATCTTCGTCACCTCTTAAGTTGACCCTGTTGTTCCATTGTTCACTCTTTCCAAAAGGATCTTGTTATAGGGCATCTCAGAGTCATGTTTCTGTACCCTTTCATGGTCTCTTTAGCTCTAACAACCTTTTTATTTCTGGTAGTCAGTTGAACTCCTCATCCACAAAACCCATTCTATAAATATAAGCCTGAGCCTAGTTTCATGGGAGTTAAAATCAATAAAGTTGGTGTCTAATCAACTGATCACCTCCCAAATATGACTGTACAGACAAACTCTTTGAATGGTCGCACTGTGGAAACGCACAAGTGCCAGTACAGGTGGCTGTACTGAGCTGCATTGCCAGTGAGGCGTTTCATGGAGAGAGGAACAGAAAATAATGACAGCATGCCTTTGAGAGAAATTAAAAGGCAAAAAATGTATAGACCAAGAATTGTGATGGGGCCCAGCACGTCACACATGGGTGAAAGTTTTCATTACGCTAATGCTACTTATACATTAATTGCTAATTCAAAATGTTACTAGATGCAGGTAGATTGTTACTGAAGCCAAACAAATGGCCTTTTTCCCATCATTATCTCAACTGCCACATAAAATCTTAAATACTGACAAGTTCTGTCATCCAACTGTATATTTGAATAACATGGCATTCTACTTGTATATGTACGTCAGTGAATACGCGGTATTCACTGAATTACTGACCATACAGTAATCATCAGCCGCTTGCAAGGAGGAGGCTGTTGTGTAACTGTGACCAGCTTCTCACAGGTACCAAACAATATAATCCATTTATCAAATTTCATTTCAAAAGCAATTAATGTCCCTTTCCTCCCTTACTAACAGAGTGGCTTCTCAGGAAACTGGTTTCATTAATGCAGTGTTTTCTCAAACTTCTTGTGTTACTACTTTTTTGAGGTCACCTGTCTCTCTGTAACCTCCCCTGAATCTAACCTGTCTAGCCAGGAACAAGCAACTATTCTCACCATCAACTTTGCTGTCTATTTAGGTGTTTTGACTAAAGGTGATTAGCCACTTGTTGGCTGACACAGCTGGTAATTACAAATGCTTTTTGCTCCTCTGTCATGGAGGAACTGAGCTGCTGCCAGCAGTAAATATGCATAATGTGGGGATTTTTGTGGGGATTTTCTTTTGATAATGTATTGAATATAAGTACAGAATTAATATTAAAATACATTTAAAAAATCTGATCTTTCACAATACCCCTTAAGCCCTTCACTAGCCTTCTTGGGAGCTCTTAACTACAGTTTAAGGAATAACTGCCTTAATGATTAGGACACACTGCTATTTTCTGTTCATTTGTTTGTGCCTGAGCTTATGTGTACTTCTAGCTGGAAGAACAACAATGCTTGCTCTTTTTTCTGTAATTACACAGAAGAATGATAGCCCCTTTACACCTTCATTTTGCTAAGCTAAATAAGTGAGTCTCTTGGAGCCTCCAGACACATAGCAGGCTCTATGCATTTGCTCCCATTCCCACACATCTCTCTTTAAGTATCAGCGATCAGATTTGTACACAACAGTCCCAGTTAGCTTCCTCACTGTGCACCGGTTACTACTGAGATACTTCCTGTTATTACGGAGGGTGATCACAATCCACAAAACATGAAGCTCCTGGGGTTGAATTTTTTTTTTTTTCCTGGCTGTAAATGTTTCAGTGCTTGTCCTTAACCTGCTAGCCGGGAACTAGGAGATGATTTTTTAATCTCACGCTCATGCAACAGCAGACCTCCCAGTGATTTCAGTGTCACAAAGTCAGTTCTTGTATATTGATGATTTTGCTCAGGCAAAACTTCCAGTGTCTTCAAAGAATTTTTGTCTGTAAGGAATAAAGAGGACAGAATTGGCCTTTAATCACTTTAAAATAGGTAGGCCGAAACAAAACAAGTACACTCTAGGAAAAAACTGCAGACTGGTGAGGGCCAGGCTTAGTTGACCTTTTCCTTATCTGATTTCTAGCATGTGACTGTTTTATTCACTACAAAGTGTAATTTTAACAGACACTCAACCTATGCTGATTGGTTTTTCAAGACAGGCCTAACTTTGGAGGGCAAAGAGATTTAGCTTTAAGTAGATCTGAATATGAGCTTTGCTGCTGAAATGTAATACCTGATGTAAAGTATCACATACAGGAACAGTTTATTATAATGGCACACTGAGTTTGAACTGATGAAATCTCATTCAAACTATATTACAAAACAGGTTTTGGTGCTAATTCTCAGGTGAGTTTGCAGATGATACCTAATTGTTGGGAGTGGTCAAATCACTGGAGGGCAGGGCTGCTATTGAGAGGGACTGAGACAGGCAGGAGAAATGGGCTGACAGGAACCTTGAAGTTCAGGACAGGCAAACACAAAGTCCTGCACTTGGGTTGGAATAACCCCATGCAACGTGACAGGCCGAGGGCTGGCTGTATGGAAAGGGGTTTTGCTGAAAAGAACCTGAGAGTCCTGGTGGACGATGGCAGCATGTCCTTGCTGCAGAGTCAATTATATCCAAGACTGTATTAGCAAGAGGATAGCCAGCAGGGCAAGGGATTCTTCCTTGCCGTTTGGCACTTGTGAGACCACATCTGAAGTATGCGTCTTGTTCTGGGCACCCCAGGACACAAAAGACATGGACATACTTGAGCAAGCCCAGTGGAAGGCCACCAAGATGGTCATGGGGCTGAAGCACAGGGACATTTGAGAAGAAGCTGAAAGAGCTGGGTTTGCTCAACTGGCAGAGGAGAAGGAAATCTTATATATCTCTTCTGCGATCTCATGGGAGGGTGCAGAGAAGGTGGAGACAGGCACCTCTCAGGGGTGCACAGTAGAAGGACAAGAGGCAATGGACAGAAGTCAGAACATGGGAAATTTCTGACTCAAGATAATGAAAACATTTTTCATGTAAAGGTGGTCAAAGACTCAACCAAGCTGCTCAGGGACATAGTGGAATTTACATCCTTGGAGCTATATAAAACTCAACATGGCCTTGAGCAACCTGATCTAGCTGGACCTGCTTTGAGCAGGGGATTGGACTAAAGACCTCCATAGGTGCTAGAGATTGTTTTGAGTCTATGAGTCCAACTTCTCAACATCAGGTGCTGTAGTTTAAAAAGGCAACATGCCTGATGGATGCAACAGCATAAAGTAAAAATGTGGGTAGAATAATTCTCTATTCTATAAATACTCTATGGCATTGTATTAGCATATTGGTATCTGAGGTGGCCATTTGTGTTCCTCATTAATTGTTCTAATCAAAGCCATTAACATCATTGTTTTTAATTGCTTATGAAATGGCAAAGAACCTTGCTGGAAGGAAAGGGCTATGTAAAGTATTGCTAGTTTTATTTCAAGTAAAGGAATGTTTTCTACTCAGTGTTAGCTGAATTCCAGTAAGCACAAATTTAAATTTATCTTCAAACTATGCCCGAGTGAATTTGTTTTTCTGTATGAGTACATAAAGACAAAGTAGCATGTTTATGATTTTAATAGTGCTACAAAATGCTGTTTTTAATAATACATGAAGTAACCAGAGTTATTGCAAACTCAAGTACTGAGCAGATTGTAACAATCTTTCAGTAAACATTATTGTCTTACTTTAGTTCTACATATCTTCTGGATGCTAAAAGAAAATCCTATCCTGTCTCCATAGCCTCTTCTTGAAAGAAAAGGAAAGAAGAATCAAATACAGAAATTACAGGACTAAAAAGCATACTGCTTTCCACATTAAAGCACTTCACATGTGATTATAATTCCAATTATATATTCTTTCCTAGGTGCTTTAGCAGAGTTTGAATTTGTGGTCAGAAAAAGTCAGCCTTCACTCAGTGATTTGCTTTTTGCAGGCCAGCCTCCTTTCCAAAATAAGAAATGGTGTGTAGCTTCTGCAGTATCTTAAATGATGAACCCGAGACAGACTCCATGACATCACAACGTACAGATGCTTTAAAATAGATGTATTTTTTAAAAATACATATGCTTTTATTTTCACCCTGTTTTGAACATTTGCAGTCCTGCCATCACATTTTTTCAGTTTTCTAGCTTATTGACCCAGAAACTTGTTGTAATAAGCAAAAGGTGAATTTCCCAAGTAATCTTCATCACCTGAACCCAGGAACGGTGGTTGCAAGGGAACTATCAAGTATCACAAGGCTTGCAATAAAATAATGAGAGTTGGCAACACTCTGACAGCCCCTGTCGATGAGACAACAACAGCTGCTCTGAACAAACACTGCAGCCAGAAAAGACAAATTAATGGTCAGTCAAGGAGAAGTGAAACGGAGAATTAACAAAGGATAAACTTGACCAAGCTACGACCAACCAAGGATAAATTAGACTAACTTTCCCATGCATATAGTAGGAATAATAGCACATATTTACAGAGCAGGTTATTGTTAAGGATCGATTCATTAATATTTGTGAAATGATGTGGAGTCCTTCATGGAATATGCAAAATAGTAAAGTGAGCTAATTAGCATATGTGCTGCTCCAAGGCAGCCGCAGCTTATCCAAGGGAAAGAGGCAGTGCAGATGAAGGGCCAAAACAGGGAAAAACAAATAGAGGGCAAATGGCAAGAAGAAGTGCTGCAGGGGGAGAAGAGGAAATGAAATTGCAGGGGAAACAGAAGGAGGAAATGAGGCCATATGGGACAAAGAGGTGATGCCTGGGTTACTGCAGTGTAAAGACATAGGGCATAAATCCATGTGAAATTGAGCTTTATTAGTTCTGCCACTCATGCAATAACCTTTGGTTGGTTGGTTGGTGTGGGTTGTTGGGTTTGGGGGGTTTTTTTGTTTTGTTTTTTAGAAAAAACTAAGTATAACCAGAGAAAAACAAGTATAACCAGATGGGAGTATTTAACTGACCATCTGCAAGTACAGAGGGGAACTGTGGGTTTTCCAGGGTATAAATCCTCCAAGAGAAGAAATCAAAATCATTCTACTTCTGTATGGGTGACAAAGAGAGCATTGTTTGAGAACTGATTACAACATGCACTTGAACAATAGCTTTAGATCAGCGGAAGCACGAAATATTGCTGTGACATACGTTTCAATTAAAACAAAAATAATTAACCACCCATTAGTGTCATGAAAAACACAGGCTATTAACAGTAAATGCTTTTTAGCAATTTTATTATCTCCACAAAGCTGTTTTCCAGTATTTTTTCTACCTCTTACTGATAATTTTTTCCACTGCGTAGCTATCTGCATGCTGTTTTACATGTTCCTCCTCAGCTTCCTTTCTATCTTGGTACTGTAGAGAACTGATTAGTGGGGGAGACTGTAATGATACAAAGGCTCTTCACCTGGAGGCTGCCTGTTGTCACATTGTGCGTCACTTGTTATTACATGACAGCTAATCTTGCTTTTGGAGAACTGCTGCGAAGATCACAAAAATACTATCTTGCTGACTGCAGCGGGAAGCTTTGCATGGTATTCTGGTAGAGAACACAGAGACTGAAGAATCATCTTGTACTTCTCACGTCTAGTAAAGGATTTTCCAAGTTGGTGTTAGCACTATCACTGACTCCTGAGGTTTTCATATTAAGGAGAAAACTGGAGTTACTGAGACAATGGTTTCCCTAGTGCCTGTGTCAAGGATCAAAGCCATTAATTTTTTAAGAAAAGTTTCTATTATTGAAAGTATTTCATTACAATATTAAATAACCTTCTTTCTAAATATACTTGTGGCCCTATTTCGCCAAAGGATTCTGTTCAGAACAATGTCAAAAAGCACACAGTTATTGTTTTCGTGCCTAGCTCACGTCCTTTCATATCGAGATCACTGAGACCCAAACTATAAACACTTCTCTTGCAGAATACAATGGCATCTTTCAAAAGAGTTACCATTTTGTAAATGGACTCTTTTTCTAAGAACTATAACTTTATTTGCAGTTAGAATTCCACCTGCTTTTAGGAGTCTAAAGACTCAAACAGTGATAACAGTTTAGAAATCTAGTTATTTTCAACACAACTAAATTCTTACACTTTACAGTCTTATTGGACGTCTCTCTTAACTGATGTATATTTTAAGCGCTGTTGGTAGAAATTTGTATTCAGCTTAGTAGAATAAAATTTTTTATTTTCTCTTTTAACTTTTCAGATGCCGGTAATCCTTTGCATAATAACAGGTTAATTGTTTGCCAGCTATATATATATGGCAAGATGCCCAGTATCAGCTGAGCTGTGAAAATTAAAGTATCAGAATATCCCCATGTGTGAACTCTGCAAGAAACAAATATTACACTCTGCTTAAAAAAAAATAATCAAACCACAAACCAACAAAACCCAACACCCTTACTGAGGAAAGCTTTGGTCTTCCAGAATGAGTGTAAGGGAAAAATCGTGATGAGCAAATTTTATCCTGTCAGAGAACTCTCACCTAAATTATTCTGTCTACAGATTTGGTCTAATAATGATTATTTCTCACACCTACTTGTAAAATATTCTGAGATTTACCGATCAAAAGTGCTAAGGAATAAAATAGTATTTATCTATTGTACAATTAAAATATCATAGTTTTTTATAGTTTGTATAATTTTCCATGATAATAATTTATTAATGTCTTGCTTATGATTACAACTAAGACTGGATTTATTCTTTTGAACCTATGAACAAAATGTATCACTTGTGTAACTACTTGCTCAGATCCTCCCATATCCAGTCAGCCTACCATCACCCCCCTGCATGGTTCCCAGAGAGCATGTACAACTGTGACGAAAATAGTTGTATTTTCTGAATTTACCATCAACACAATGTACAAAGATTAATCTAATATAGATGTTTGACCACCTGTCAGTCAGTACAAGATGGTTTGATATAACGTGACTTTCCAAATATATGTCCTGTTTTTCTCTTCTGTTCCCCAGAAGGATCCAATTTCACTCACATAATATGTTAAGATTCCAGTTCTGTATAATTTGATGGAGCTTCAGGTTTTCTTGGAATTATGAAATACAAGTTGGGGAAAATTTCTTTTATGCCTTACTCTCTATTACCTCATAACACAAATCCTGCAATACCTGTTGCCCACAAGGTAAGGTGCATTTCCATAGCAAGGCTGGTTAATATATCGTGAGAATGGTGGATGACTTTCACTGGGCTATGTGTCAATAAAAATACAGATAGTGACTTCAGATGGTTTTCTTGCAAGGACCAAAACACCACCACCACCACCACCACCACCCTCGCCACCCCCAGTATTATGCCTGGAACCAAGTTTAAGAGTTTCCAGAACAAGTAAAGAGGTATATATACACAAAGCAAACTGTTCTGACCTCAGATCTGCCTCTGCTATGAGCAGAAGGTTGGACTAGAGACCTCCAGAGGTCCTGTCCAACCTGAATTATCTTATGGTCCTATTACGCTATGATCTTGCAATCATACGGTATAGTGGTCCAACAACAGATGTGGTATGTCTGCATTCAGATTCTGCAGCAACAGTCAGACCAGTTGGTGGTTTGACTAGATTCACGGGACCAATTCTGTTGTCAAGCAACATTAATAAAAACCTGACATGCCCCAGACTCAGCAAAACCATCTGTAGTCACAGATAGATGACATAGGCACAAACATACCTGTACCATGCCTACTCTTCAATTTCTAAAGCCAACCTACCCACACACCCCAGGGTAAGCTGGGCTCCTGCCAGACCACAAGATTATGAAACAAGGAGAGGCACAGGATGAGCAGCAGCAGATCTACACTTGTTATATTTTCTCTTTGCTCCTCTATGTCTATATTGGTGTGCCTCTGTACATTTGGAATATACGTTCTTCAGAAGATAGAATAGGGGTTTCTCTTAATGTCTTATGTACTAAGGAGGCAAAGGGCTCTGGCCTCTGACTTGCGTTTCTAGGTGTTATGGTAATTCAAATACTATGTAATAACAACATCTACATGCTCTGAGAGACTTTCAGGGCAGGGAATTAATTCTATCTGTTCAACTAATGTACTTCTGTGAGAAAAGCACCTATTCTTTAACTGAAGCCCTTAGGAGATAGTGGATGTGCCATTTCTCTTGGCAGCATATTCTAACCATTAATGTCTTCCACTGTTAAAAAAGGTGCATGATTTCTAATTCGAATTTGTTTGATTTCAGCTTATAGTTATTTTTTCTTGTTACGCCTCTCACTGTGCAATATTAAAGATCACTGTAGCCCCTTTCCAGTCTTCTTTTTGATAAGCCAAACAGATTGTGCTCTTTAAGTCTCTCCATGCAAAGAATTTTCTCCAGCTTCAAATAATTTCTCAGCATTCTTTTGACAACAAGGACACCGGAGGCTAGTGCAGTACTACCACAAAAATCTCCCCAATGCCACACGTAGAAGGAAAAATAATGTCTCTCCCTACTTGCCACATGTCTGGTTATATAGCCAAGGATTCCATTATTTGCTTATAGCATTAGACTGGAAATTAATTTTTGCTGGCTTGGCTACTGTCAAGTTTTAATTTCTTTTCAGTCACTGCTTTCCACAACACAGCCCCTCGTCTCTGCAGACATAGCCTGCTCACTGTATTTTTAAGTAATTCTACTTGTGCCTGTATTAAAACAGACTGTATCTGAATGGGATTAATTTACCAAACAATATAGATCTTATGATAACCCCAGCCTGAATTTAATTTCCTATTTAGCTGCTCTTTTTATCTTCACAGCATATCAGTTTTGCTTTCTCATTGCTGAAAATACTAATACATTTATTTGGTTTTCTCAGTATTAGGATCCTTGTGCTCTCCTGCCAGCTTTCGTGAGCGACTTTACCCTTTGGAGCTGCTGTTTGGTGGATCCCACCTACCAGTTTCCCAATAAACTGGACTGTTCCCCTAAAGCCAGGGTCTGTAGTCTACTGCTCTCCTTCCTCAGCCCCCACAGGATCACAAACTCCACTCCTTGGTCACTACAGCCCAGGCTTTCGTAACCAAGCCATTGATTACCACATCCCCCAGTTCTTCCTTATTAGTGAAGAGCAGATAGAGCTGTGAGTCACCCCCGTCGGCCCAGCCAGTATCGAGAAGTTATCCTTGACTGCTTGCATTCTGATGTGTGGTGCTTGTTGCAGATGTCAAGCAGGCTGAAATTCCCCCAAAACCCAGGGTCTGTGATCAAAAGACTGCCTTGTTCCTTGTTAAAGTCCTCCTCAGCAGGTTGGCTGGCCAGCTGGCAAAGATGCACTTGCCGCAATTTGTCCGGTGGATCTTGTCTCTCCGTGGTGATAGAAGATATGACGGATATCTTGTTATAGGCTTAGTTACCATACTGATCTATATGCATTACAGTCACTCTGTAACTGCTTTCAAAGCTCCGTCTCCTCAAGCATACACAAACACACGCACAATCCTGGTCTACCCACACTGTTTTTCCTTAGCTGGTCAAATACCTGGAATACTTAATTTGTGAATAATTCCAATCACCCCAAGGGGCTTAATGACAACAATTAAGTGATAATTTCCAATTCTCTTACTTGTTTCCTCATGTTTTAGTTCATTTTAATGGTCAATGGTATAGAAAGTGTTTCTGTATTTCCCCTCATTCTATGCAGCATGAGTTCAGTTTGCTCATAACACAGCACTGCAGTTTACATGGCATTTAAAAAAAAAAATTAGTCTCTCTGCATGTTACTAATTTAGCATCTTCCCAGCTGCTCTGCTTAGTATCCAGCCATGATTAGCCCACACCTGTCAGATGCAGGCCAGCATAGCCATATATCCCACACTCTTTTTGAAATATGGTCCAATACTCCACAATATCTAAATTTTCCCTTGGAA